>NC_062290.1:72618991-72922021 GCF_902655055.1 Lutra lutra | reverse complement strand
CCACGGTAAAGAAGTTTGTCTGAAAATAGGGCCAAGCAGAGGTGGTAGAACCAAAGAGAGAAGAGAAACTAGGTCCTGGTGACATTAGTTGATCTTGATGTGTCCCGAAACCAGAGAGCTCACATGACAGATTACCTTTTTACTCAGCCACTTTGCAGGTTGTGTTTTGTTTCATTATGTGTTTGGTGGTCAACCCACATTTTCCACTAAGAGCTCATAGCTTGTCTTTAGGTGGGAATGGTTAGAAGTTAAATGTGATTATATCTGTTTGGGGTCTATGAATAGTTTTGATAATAATGTTCATGAAGTAACATGTTATTTCCTAAGACCCTGCCCCCAACTCAGGATTAAATAGAATTGACTTACTGGTCTGTTTGGTCTGTTTGGGCAGAGGTGGGATGGTGCTAGGTGACACATTTCAGTTATCAGATTTCTTTTTTTTTTTTTAAGATTTTATTTATTTGACAGAGAGAGATCACAAGTGGGCAGAGAGGCAAGCAGAGAGAGAGAGAGGAGGAAGCAGGTTCCCTGCAGAGCAGAGAGCCCGACGTAGGACTCGATCCCGGGACCCCAAGATCATGACCTGAGCTGAAGGCAGAGGCTCAACCCACTGAGCCAGCCAGGTCCCCCCAGTTATCAGATTTCTAATAGTTTTCCAAATGTGTTCCTGAGAAAAGGACTAAGTGTAATACTACAATTAATGTCCTGTAAATTAGAAAAGGGATAAATCAAAGAGGAAAGCTCAGTGTGTCTACAGTTGTTTTAAGAATTGTGTTAACATGGTAATGATGCCGTAAACATGCCAGTTTACTATGAGACAAATAATTGACTGGTTTCTACAATCATCAAGAAATAAGACGGAAAGGGCCCTCAAGTAAGTGGAGATGAAACCACTATACCTCAGCCCTTGTATTTCTACAAGGAGATTTTGGCTCCCAAGAAGGTCTGATTATAGCTGCACATCTGTTTTCCAAACAGATGTGTTTTTAGGAAAAAGGGTGATGTTTTGGTCTTCGTGGGTCTGACTCCTATGTCTTCTTTCATGAGTTTGGAGTTGATCCCAAAGTGGGAACATTCTGGAGAGGAACTGAGGGAAGCATGATCCCGTGGCCATGGTCAGCGTTTGTGTTTTATTCAGGGACCGATGAAGAGATCGCTGAAGGGTTTCAAGTAGAGTGACGTGCTCAGATTTACACATTGTGTGTAAGGGAACAAGAATGGTGGAAGGGAGATAGGTTACAAGGGTATGGCTGTGGTCCAGGTAAGGGATGGAGTGGTCTCAACCAGGAAGGTAGCAGTGGAAAGAGAAATGAAGAAACACCAAGTTCTTTATTGGAGTAAAGATTTCCTTTATGGGCAAAATAAAGATCACTTCACATCTGGTGTACATTGACTTACAATGATACATTTTTAAGTTTTAGTGTCTCTTCAATTCCCCTTCATTTCTGATAAAGACTCTAATTTCAGGACTTACCCCTGCTTCCCTGGGAGGAGAGTCATAATAGAACATGTTTCACAAACATGGGCCAAGTTACAATGATAATCAAAAGGTAAAGGCCAATATCACATAACAGTCTGACCAATAATATGTTTACGTCTTGGCTTGTGACACTTTGACCATACCCTCAAAACTGCCATAGCGGAATAATCTTGAATGTGCTTATTGGACCATTTAATTACTTCTTTGTGGGGCAACTGGGTGGCTCAGTGGGTTAAAGCCTCTGCCTTTGGCTCAGGTCATGATCCCAGGGTCCTGGGATGGAGCCCCGCATCGGGCTCTCTGCTCAGCGGGGAGCCTGCTTCTCCCTCTCTCTCTGCCTGCCTCTCTGCCTACTTGTGATCTCTGTCTGTCAAATAAATAAATAAAATCTTTAAAAAAAAATTACTTCTTTGTCACCAAGTGAAGTCTAAATGGTTCTAGGATTTGACATCTGTTACAACCATGTATTTTGATTGAATGCTTCTGTTATGAGTTAGGGATCCAATTATGTAAAACTCCTTTACGGGATCAGCTTCCTTCCCTTAAAGTTTACCCATTTGTAAGAATAATTGTGCATAGCTGGATTGTTAATAGAGCTCCAGTGAATGATCTGGCTTACCATACCTGGGTAAGGAGAAGATCATAAAATATAGTACTTCTGGGTTGACTTGTGGTTATAGATTAACAAGATGTTAAGGCACAACTTGTTAAGGCACAAGAGTCAGGATCACCTTTGGCTCTAGACCAGTGGTTAATGGCATTGGACAAAGATATTCTACTCCCATTAATGCACATGTTTTGGAGAGAGAAGTTTTCCAAAGTAAAATTACAAGAACTGGATTCACCTGGCTTCTGTGAAAAGGGTTTTATTTCTTTTTCTTTTTCTTTCTTTTTTTTTTTTTTTTTAGAATTTGTAGAACATATCTACTTATAGAAGATGATTTTGTGAAGGCAGAATAGATATCCTTATCCCAATTTTGTTTTATACTTCAATGGCTTCTAGTATATTCGCAAAGTTGTATGATCACCCCCATTATCTAATTCCAGAACGTATTTGAGACTTAAAAAAGAAACAAACCCCCCGCCCAAACAGCCTCCATATCCCTTGGGAACTACCAAGCTCCTGGACACCAGTCACTTCCTAACTCTATGGATTTGCCTATTCTGGCCATTTCAGACAAATGGAATCATTAGGTATGTAGCTTTCTCTGGCTGACTTCTTTTCTGAGCATGTTTTCCAGGTTCATCTATGCTGTGGCATGTATTGTAACTTTACTCCATTTTGTGGCCAAGTAATATTCCATGGGGTGGGAACACTACATCTTCTTATCCATTCATCAGTTGGTGGACATTTGGGTGGCTTCTACATTTCAGCTATCAAAAATAATGTCACCATGAACATTCATGTGCAAGTTTTTGTGTGCACGTGTATTATCAACTTTGTTGAGTATACACCTAGCAGTGGAGTTGCTAGATCGTATGGTAACTCTATGTTTAACGTATGAGGAATTGCCAAACTTTTTCATAGCAGCTGTGCCATTTGCTTTCCCACCAGCAGTGTGTGAGCCTTCCAATCTCCCCACATCTTCACCGATACTTGTTCTTGTCTTTCACATGGCAGTCTTAGTGTGTGTAAAGTAGTATCTCCTCATAGTTTTGATTTGTATGTCCCTAACGATTAATGTTATTGAACATATTTTCTTGTGCTTATTGTCCATTCGTATATCTCCTTTAGAGAAATGTCTGATGCTTTGCCAATTTTTTTAATGAGTTGTTTTTTCACTGTTGAGTTGTAAGAGTTCTTTATATATTCTAAAATTGGGTCCCTTCTCAACTATAAGATTTACAAATATTTTTCTCCACTCTGTAGGTTATCTTTTCACTTTCTTGGGTGTCCTTTGAAGCACAATTTTTTTTTTAAATTTTGAAGAAATCCAGTGTGTCTCATTTTTTTGGGTGCTTGTTCTTTTGGTGTCATATCTACAAAATCATGGCCTAATCCAAGGTCATATAAATTTATCTTATGTTTCCTTCTAATAACTTTATAGTTTTAGTTCTTACCTGTAGATCTTTGGTCCATTTTGAGTGAATATTTGTGAATGGTGCAAGGTATGGGTCCAACCTCATTCTTTTTGCATGTAGGTATTCAATTATCCCAGGACCATTTATTGAAGATACTATACTTTCTCCTTTGGATGGTCTTGTTCTCCTGCTGAAAATAAACTCATCATAAATAAATAAAACCCATGTTTATTTCTGGACTCTCAATTCTATCCTATTGATCTATATGCCTATCCTTCTGCAAGTACCACTCTATTTTGAATATTGTAGCTTGTAGTAAGTTTTGAAATTAGGGAGTATAAATCCTCCAACTTTGTTCTTTTTAAGATTGTTTTGGCTATTTCGTGTCCCTTGGATTTCCGTATAAACTTTAGGAACAGCTTGTCCACCTCAGCAAAAAAAGGCACCTAGGATTTGGACAGGGATTTTATTCAATCTACAGATCAATTAGGGAAGTATTAGCTTAATAATTTTAATAATTACCTTAATAATATTGTCTTCCAGTCCATAAACATGGGCTGTCTTTTCATTTATTTAGCACTTTAATTCCTTTTAATGAAGTTTTGCAATTTTCATTGTACAAGTCTTATACTACTTTTATTAAATTTGTATACAAGTAATTAATTCTTTTTGAATTTTGTATATTGTGTCAAATCCTACATCCTTGCTAAACTTGCTTATTCTAATAGTCTTTAGGACCTTTAGGAGTTTCTATATATAAGACCATATCATCTGCCAAGAGAGTTTTACTTCTTCCTTTCCAATCCAGATGACTTTTATCTGTTTTTCATATCCAATTGCTCTGGCTAAGAACCCATAGTACAATATTGAATAGAATCAGTGTGCATTTGGCGTGACAAGATGACCTCTTTGAACCTTAATTTTCTTCTCTGTACAATGGAAGAGTAGTATCTATCTCCTAGGGGATGTTGAAAAAAGTAATGCAAGACCCCTTGCTCCAGACTTGGCACTTAATGACTATCACACACGTGCACAGTTATTCCTTTTCCTTCAAGTATCTCCTCTACCATAGTATTTTGAGCTCCCAATTTTATATCATATACCATGTTCCTATCTCAACTCTCTTGCTAGACAGTGTTCAAGCCCCACTCCGCACACCAGGGACGGGTATTATTTATTTATTTAAGTTCAGTATATATGACATGCAATGTCACATCAGTATCAGGAGTGTAGCAGTGATTCCACAACTCCATACATCATGCTCTGCTTACCACAAGTATAGCCGCCATCTGTTCCCATGCAACGCTATTACAGTGTTATTGGCTATCTTCCATATGCTGTGCCTTTTATTCCTTGTGACTCATTCATTCCATAACTGGAAGCCTGGATCTGCTACTCCCCTTCACCCATTTTGCCCATCTGTCCACTCTCCACCCCTCTGGCAACCCTCGGTTTGTTTTCTGTATGTATAGGTCCGATTCTTTTTGTTTGTTTATTCATTTGTTGTGTTTTTTAGATTCCACGTGTAAGTGAAATCCTATGGAATGTCAGACAGTCTCTGACTTATTTCACTTAGCATAAGATGGACCCTCTGGATCCATCTGTGTTGTTGGCAAATGGCAAGGTCTCATCCTTTATTATGGCTAATATTACATTGTGTGCACATGTGGTGTATGTGTGTATGTTTTTAAAATTAATTCATCTTGGGGCGCCTGGGTGTCTCAGTGGGTTAAGCCTCTGCCTTCGGCTCAGGTCATGGTCTCAAGGTCCTGGGATCGAGCTCTGCATCAGGCTCTCTGCTCAGAGAAGGAGCTCAGGGCTCTCCTCCTCAGGGCCCCGCATCAGAGCTCTCTGCTCAGGGAGCCTGCTTCCCCCTCTGTCTCTGCCTGCCTCTCTGCCTACTTGTGACATCTCTCTCTCTCTCTCCGTCAAATAAATAAATAAAATCTTCTTTAAATTAATTAATTAATTAATTCATCTTATCCATGCATCCTTAGGCTGTTTCCATATCTTTGCTATTAGAAATAATGGGGCAATAAACAGAGAAGTACATATATCTTTTCAAATTAGTGTTTTCATTTTCTCTGGGTAAATACCTAGCAGTGGAATTACTGGATCATATGGTATATCTATTTATTTTTAACTATTTTATTTATTTATTTAACAGAGAACACAAGTAGGGGAAGTATCAGGCAGAGGGAGAAGCAGGCTCCCCACGGAACAGCAAGTCCTATGTGGGACTGGATCACAGAACCCTGGGATCATGACGGGAGCCAAAGGCAGACACTTTATAACTGAACCACCCAGGTGCCCTTATGGTATACCTATTTTAAAAACTTTAAGGAATCTCCATACTATTTTCCATAGTGGCAGTACCAATAGCAGTCTTCAAGCTTAACTAATGCTGCCTTCCTCTGCAGATGCCAGGGCAGTCTATCAAATCTTAGTGTATCCAGTCATGTAGGCGACTTCTTTAAGATGCTGACTTCCAGAGATCTACCTCATCTATCTGTCTGGGTGTGGCCCAGGAATCTACAGTGTCAGCAAGTACCCCCAGCTATGCTGAACGAGATTGTCAAGGGCCACACTTAGGGCAACCTATGATCTGACAAAAGCTTACTTTAGAAATCTTAGAGCTGCATTTTCTTCAAATTCAGACCTGTGCAATGACAACAAACCTAGTTTTCCAGGCCCCCAGGGAGCCTCAGACGGAGCTGACCCAGAAACCTGACGCAAGTTCGTCACCCATGCCCCTTTTTTCTATTCTTCTGAATGATGGGGATGGAGCCTTTTTGCCTGTCCAGCATCCATTTCCCCTTTCTCTGGTAATCCTCTGGATTATCCACATTCCTAGTCCAAATGGCTCAAGCCAGGCTGACCCTTGCTCCTACTCCTACCCACCCCTACCCACCTTCATTGACTCAAGTCAATGAAGGTCAGCCTCCAGGACATTGACCAGAACAAAGGAGAGGAAAGTTTTTCCTCTGGGATGGGAAGATGGTAGGGAACCTAAGGCTGGAACTCCTTGGGTTAGTCTCACAGAAGACGGCGAGCCTACTGAGAATGAAACAGTAGAGACAGTGGCAATGTGACATCTTTAGGCCTCTGGAGTTCTTGGTAATATGAATTGCTAATTCTCTTTTTGGTGTGAGTTAGTTGGGGTTGGAATTTCTACTTAGAGCTGGGAGTTCTAATATACAGAACCAGCCCTTCACATGGAGAGGCCTTGATGTCACCCTGTCTCTCCTCTTCTCCCACTACCTGTCTGCCCAAACAAATCTTCCCTCACTGGGCTGTCCCAAACAATTCCCTTGCACCTCACTTTCCTCACAGAATGTCACCTCCTTGCCACAATGGGACACAAGTTTCCCATGTCCCTATAGGTAGGGGGCTTGCTCTTTAAGGCCAGATCTAGCCCACCTCATCTTCCTCCCTTTGGGGCAAAAATCCTTTTCTTTGGAGAGTCATGTTATAGAGTTCACTGTTCATTACTGCTTTCCTGATTACTTAATTCACTTACAACTCTGACACCTGTTTTACAGTCTCCCCTTCCACCTCTGCTGTCATTCCAGAGGGATTTCACCATTCCATTTAACAGCCTGTAATCATAGCTCATGTAGCGTTTACTGTGTCCAAGGCATAGTTCTAAGTAGCTTACATATATTTTAGCTCACTCAACCCTTATAACAGCATGAAGTATTATTAGCCCCATTTTATAGACAAGGAAACTGAGGCACAGAAAGTCTATTTAGACTTTTCTAGAGTTCCCCAGCTACTAAGTGGTAGAGTGCGGATGAGAACAAGGTGTCTAATAGCAGAGTCTGGGCTCTTGGCATAAATGTGAGCCTTCCAGTTCCCTTTTCTCTGAAATTGTGGCATTCCCCCATAGCCACTCTATATTGGTCCTGTGAAGGTGGGAGTCAGTCAGAACCTCCTCCAACTGAGTCACCGTGTATCTGGAAGATCTTTGGAGAGATGTCAGCTGAGGGGGGTTTGGATGGTCACTGAAGACCTGTACTTCCCCTTTCGACAGCACAGGATTTATTGTCCTCTCCCATGTAAACGTACCCACTATTACATAAGCCCAGAAACAGGTGTTTAGGTTTGACCGGTGACACAGCAGCAGCAAAGAAGGTTATATATTCTGTCCTGGTACCCCATAAAACCTCTTTTCTGCTCCAATAGTCCTTATACTCTGTGGGAATGCATTGAGACCATTCCTCAGACCACGACCCTCGTCCCTTGCCTTACTCATGTCCCTGTGCTCCTCAACCTTGTAAGAAGCTTGGCAGGATGGGTTCAAACCCTCTGGTTTTCTTCCTCCCTTTGTTTGCAATAGGGAGAAGGAAGACAGCGGGGAGTTTCACCATCCCAGCCAATCACACCCAGAGGTAGCTCCATCCAGAGCTGCTCCCCCTGAAAATTCCTACTCAGAACCCCACACCAACATCATCCCACCTCCAAGCCTTCCTTCCTCTCTCCAGCTCAACAGTTTCACCACCTTCACTTCCTGCTGTGACACCCTGCCCCCCTGCTTCACAATGCCTCCTAACCTGCCAGGTCCAACCTGCAACGCACATCCCGGGATGAACACCTCTGCTCCAGGTTCTATCACTGGTAGAAAAAACTCACCCAAATGTGTGTCCTGGCGCCCTTATAAATATAAGGTCGCCAAGATCAGCCTGCCTCCCCCACCCCCACCGTGACACCAAGCAAGCCTAATTAGTACTCACAACAGCTTTAATTATAACTATTGAGTACTTACTACGTGCCAAGCACTGTCCTAATCACTTTAGAAGTACTTCATTTAGTCCTCAAAACACCACCAGCATGAGTTAGGGACCAGCATGATTCCCACAGAAAGGTACACTGAGGCACCCGGAGGTCAGGACCTGCTCACGGCCACAACTGCAGCAGCCCCGCCGCAGGTACACCTGCCGCACAGCCTCTGCCCGCGGCCAAGCCGGCTCCCGGCCATCTCTCCCGCACGGAACTGCAGTGTCACGCTGGAGCAGCGGTTTCCTGCGTCAAAGTAAAAGGACAGGAAGGAGCGAAGAGAAGATAACCATCGCGATAAGCTCCAGAAGGGAGGCTGGGGCGCAAAGATACTTCCTGGTCATCGTTACTCAGCACTTTGCGGGGTTTGCAGGGTTGGGGAGCAGGAGTGTGGCGGGCCTTTTCGAGGAATGCAGTCCTACTCAAGCGGCCCCTTCTCGAACGTGGGAGCTTTCCGTGAAGGCCGCCGGCCCCTTCCCAGGTGGCCCTGTGGCTCTGAGGATGGCCGTCCGCGTCCCCGCTTCCCCCTACCGCGCACAGTGCCCCCGTCCCATAGGCCGCTGGGCGGCCGACACACGTCCCGACTCTCAGCCTGGCGCCAGCGGGCGGGGCAGCGGGCTTGGAGCCCAGGGCGCTCCCTAGAGCCCCGCCCAGCGTCCGCGCCAACCCCGCCCCCGGGGGCGACTCCGCCCCCAGCCGGCGCCTCGGTTGTTCCGGAAGGCGGGGCCTGGCCCGGGCGCCGGGGCGGGCGCGAGAGGCCCGAGCGGGCGCGCCCCCGCAACACGCACGCCGCGCGCGTCCGCCCGCCCCCAGTCCTATAAAGGGAAGGCGGGCTGAGCGCTCCGCAAGCTCCGTCCGGCGTTTTGGATCCCCTTTCATCGCTTCTTACAGTCGCTTGTCAGACCCTCAGCCGCCAAAATGGTGAAGCAGATCGAGAGCAAGGTACGTGCTTCCCGCAGAAGGCCCGCGACGCGCAGCCTCAGTAGCTGGGGAGGGCGAGGGCGGGAGGTGGGCAGGCGCCCCTCCGCAGCTCCGGGGTAGGGGACGCGACGCCTTGGCCGGGGACTGCGGGAAGCCGGGGCCTGGGCACGCCTGAGGCAGAGGAGCATGCACCGGAGCAAGGGAGGAGAGGGACGAGGGCGCCCTGGAGGGCGGGCTCTGGGTCCCCGGTGCTGCACGGGTCCAGTGCGAAAGGGCGTCCCCCCTCCCCGCCAACGGCGCCTCCTGCACCCCGGTGCTCGGGAAACACGCGTTGGCTGAGGGGATGGAGGCTGGAGGCTGCTTTTCTGGATACAGGCTGAGGAAGGAAATGGAGGGCCCCTCGAAAGAGGCACGGGGTCGCGGGCCTCCGCTCCCTCCCGGTGGGCGGTGTGATCGCCCACGCCGGGCGGCGTGAGTTTCCTTGGGAGCGTATCCGGGCCTGAGACCCCAGCTGCCTGCATCAGTGCCCGGCCCCAGAAATGGCGCGTGCTGGCCTCTGCGCAAGGGGGCGGCTCCGGGCTGGAGAACCCCTGGTCTGTCCGAGGCGGGTCCCGAGGCCCGAGCGGCCCAGGTGGCCTCGAGGAAGTGAGGCCGGGGCCGCGCCCTCGGGACTCCTCCTCTAGCGGCGCAGGGCGTGTTTCCGGCAGCGCTGGCTTTGGAATGACTCAGTCCCCAAGACTGGGCCCAGGGGCCTCCTCTGCCCTGCCCGTCCGTGATTCACCCACGGTGGGTGGGTTTCGCTGCAGCCAGGAGTGCCCCCGAGGCGGCCGCGCCCGGCTGTGTGCTCGGCGGCCCTGGGGTACCAGGTGGTGGTTCTGCCCTGTTAGGAATGTCCAAGACCGTGTTCCATCTTTGAGAGTATATTGCAAGCCTCATACCCTCCTGCTCGGGGTAACGCCGAGCCCGACTTCGTGTCTGGTGTACTGCAGCCATTCAAAAGGTGTTTGTTAGATGCAGAGTCAGAAAAGCGAGTGGCAGAAATTGATGTTGCTGGAACAGTAGAAGACCCTTGGAAAGCGTTTACCCTGCGGTTACCTCCCATCCCAAGCCCTCACCCGTCTTGAATGTCTGGACCTGAGAGATGCTGGGTGGCTTTGGGAATGAAAGTTTCTCTATAATGCTGCCTTATCTTTTGGTTCCTTTAAAAATCAGAAAGCATATATGGTCACTGTAGAAAATTAAGCAAGAGAGCGATCTTCTATTTCCTAGAAGCCACTGCAAAGTAGTTGGATTATTTTATGTATCCTGTTTTGTTCCTGAGCTCCCCCCCTTTTCTAGTTTAGCCTGAACCCTTTTTGTGTAGTTAGAAGCTTTGTAATTATTTCAATATCTGAACACATTCCTGAACATTGAGGTAGTTTTCAGTGCCTCAGTGCATATAACCCTTTGTACAGAGTTCAAGCTGTTTCCTCAGGTTAGGGCCCAGTGATTGTGTCAAGGGGTGGAACCTTTTATTTAAGGTTTGTAAATCCCCAAGAAGCATATGAGAGTGGTCTTTCACAGCACCCTCCTCGACACTGACATTCTCTCCCTAACTTTGGCCAAATCATTATTTGTAAGAAAAATTGTATCTCCTTTGATTATTAGGGACTCTGAACTCCCCCCACCATATGTTGATTGACTAATTGTAGCTATCTGCTTGTCCTTAATCAATTTTTTACAAATGGCATGTCTTATTTTTGTGTGAGCTTTTATATTAAAATTAGCAACCCTGTCATTGGTTGGAGAGGTCATTAATACAGAATTTTGTTCTGCCTACTTTTTATTCCGTACCTATTCAGTGACAGGTATCAGTCTGGGTGGGAGGTGTTGTCCGGGGTCTGACCACATCATCAATATAACCTAACAGGTGAGAACCCATAAAGGAGGGAGAAGACTTTGACTGGTTTATGGTTGTCCATAAAAAGATTCTTATAGTTGTCTCAGAATCCATACACTACAAACAGAATCTCTTGACTCCTGGAACACATCTTTCAGTTTTTCCCTATTTTAGTTGTCATAGTTTTGGCACCCTCCTCCCCTCAACAATGAGAAGATATACAAGGGTGACCAGAAATTGGTTGGGTATAGGGTTCGAAGCCCCTGATAATAGGTGATCTTCAAGATTATGACCCAGGGACATTAATCCAAAATTAAGCTCAGTTCAGTGTTACTTGTAAATGTTGAGTACACTTTAGATTTTCATTCTGCTGAACTAAAACTTGGTGCCGTTGGCTAAGTCAGATCTTTCTGCGGTGTCATGGTTCAGAGCCACTGGTATCTATTTTAGATAAAGTGGGATAATGGACTGTCAAGGTGATGAGAAAGAAATCAACACATGGTTGTATGTTATTAAGAGTGGTAGCGGCCCTTATTGAATTCCGACCTTCTATACATGGGCACTCTTGTGCTTGTTAATTACTTTTGGAATGGGTGTGTTTAGGAAAAGAGATACTAGACTCTGTTCTTATCTACCCCAAATACATTGTTTTGTTTTCAGAATATTTAGGTCCATAATGGGGACCTTTATTGATCTTCCTTGTTAGTCTCTGAGTGTTAGCATTGTGGATTGCTTCTTAGATAATCTTGAGTCCTTTTCAAAAGATATCTCTTTTAGACAAACTTAAGTGTCAGGAGAAGAGAATTTGTTGTGAAATTTACACATACCTGACTCTAATTCTTCAGTTAAGCCAAAAGTTACTGTTGAACGCTTCTCCTCCCCACCCCAAGATTTTTAGGTGGCTTTGCTTGAATTTGATTCAGAATTGATTGGGAAACCGTTGAGCGTGTTTGTATAATATTTTATTTTGTAAGTAATCTCACCAGGTGTTTATGGAGGGCCAACCATGTTCACAAACATTATCTGACATTATCATTCCTTGATTTTTTTTCTTGTCTAACCTGGTTCTTGAAGTAAAGAATGGCTGGTTTGACTTTTTTTTTTTTTTTTTAAGATTTTATTTATTTATTTGTCAGAGAGAGGGCGCACAAGCAAGGGTAACAGCAGGGAGACGGAGAAGAAGGTTCCCTGCTGAAGAGGGAGCCTGATAGGGGGACTGGATTCCAGGACTCTGGGATCGTGACCTGAGCTGAACGCAGATGCTTAAACGAGTGAGCCGCCCAGGCATCCCTAGTTTGACGTTTTTTTAAAAATCACAGTAGAGAAGGCTCTGAATTAAATTCATCTGGAGAAACTTGATGGTTTGGAAAAATAATTTCTATAATTCTAACTTGTTGTCACTCTCCCTCCCTCCCCCTACCACCCTCACACACAAATATTTCCCCACACCCCAAGGTGGGATGGGAGCTTGCATCTGAGTAAGTAAAAGGTTACAGAAGTCAGGACAAGGGAATGCCACTTTTGAATTGTTTCTGCAAAACACATGAGGTAGAAATTAGAAGTCTAGAAAAGTAACTGTATTGCAGAAGAATTCACTTCAGTTGTTTTGTTTTGTTTTAAATGGTGTTTACTGAATAGGATATGATATGATTCTTAGCTTTCAAGGGAGGGGAATGTTAGTTTTTAATTAAACCAGTGTGAACAGCATTTTCCCCTTGAGGGAAAACCCAGACTTCAGCTACAGATACTTTCGTTTGGGTTGCTCTCTGTTGCCCCAGTTTTGGTAAGCACTAACTGACTAAACTGTCCTTGAAAAGGAGTCCCTTTTAACTAGAAGGTTAGGTTCCTGGGGTTACGGAATCCAAACCATTGGTAAATTATTCAGGGAGATTGGTGGTAAGGGATTTCTTGAGCATGTCTCACTGGGGGAATTTTATTTGACATATTTGTAATGCAAAATAACACCTAAGGAGAATTCCCTGCATGGGGAACTAAAGCTATCATTTGTCTCCAGCAAGGGCAGAGTTTTGAGATAAAGGGCAAACAGCAACAATAAACAGTGTGCTCTCATCTCTGGAAACCCATTAAGGAGAGTGTGCGAATGCTTAATGTCCACAGTGACCCTCTGAGTGTGAGGGTCTGCAGGAGGTTTATTTTCCTTGATATTTTCAAAGCTTTTGACTTGTTCCATCATAGACAATTTTGATCAAAAACTGTGTTCGCTTTTAAACTTGTTTTCAGTGCAAAATTCCCTGCCTTTGTGACTTCTTCGATTGAAGTGACCCTCTTCATCATTGATAAGCATTTAGGTGCTTGTTTGCCGTAGACCTAAATTTGATGTGGAAACCTAATAGAAATGTCTGTTATCATTTGCTCAGTTTGAATACAAATTGGTGAAGGCATGACTAATGATACACTATACACATCATACTTGTTTCATCTTATTAAGTAACACTACACACTCTAGGACTTTTTCAAGTAGTTTATTTGGTTCATTTTAGTTTATTAAACTTTTAAAAAGCAGTAACTTTGAATCCTTCTTTGTGTCACATTGTCTCGCATTTGATCAGGACTTTGAGATATTTAACCTCAGCTTTTCTTTTTTTCTTCTTAGTTTGCTTTTCAGGAAGCCTTGGACGGTGCAGGGGATAAACTTGTAGTAGTTGACTTCTCAGCCACGTGGTGTGGGCCTTGCAAAATGATCAAGCCTTTCTTTCATGTGAGTATGAAGCCAGTTGTGTTTTGTTGTTGTTTTGTTTTTTTAAGATTTTATTTATTTATTTGACAGAGATCACAAGTAGACAGACGCAGGCGGGGTAGGAGGCGGGGGTGGGAAGCAGGCTCCCTGCTGAGCAGAGAGCCTGATGCAGGGCTTGATCCCAGGACCCTGAGATCATGACCTGAGCCAAAGGCAGAGGCTTAACCCACTGAGCCACTCAGGCGCCCCGCCAGTTGTGTTTTTATAAGAGTTTCTGTATTCCTCGGGTTGGTGGTAGCAAAGCTATGAAGGGACAGTGTGTGTGGTGGTGGTGGATATTTGGTCTGAAAGTAATAGTGTAACAACTTAAGGGACACCTGGCTGGCTCAGATTCTGTAGAACATGGGACTCTGGATATCTTGGGGTCTTGAGTTCAAGCCCAGTGCTGGGTGTAGAGATTACTTAAAATCTTTTAATGCAAATGTAATATTGTAACAACCTAATTTAGTTTTGGCACGTGTGTAACCCACTGAAGACAACTGTCAGAACTTAATTTGGTTGTCTTAAGTGGTTTTTCTTTTTCTTCATGTTGAAACGCAGGCCTTTTTTGAAATTCAGGCCTCAAAAGTGGATGTGCCGAATTCTTTTATGCCAGGAGGAATTTGTGTCGGAGAGACCGTATGTCCTTTGCAGTTACCTGGTCCCTAGTCTGAATTTTTGGATCTTTAAGTAGTAGTTTCTACTTTTATTATTTTCTATTAAAGAAGCTTGAGTATCGTGACTTGCCATTACCCAGTTCTGAATTTTTCTGGATTTTTCATTTTAAATTTTGCAGTCTCTCTCTGAGAAGTACTCCAATGTGGTGTTCCTTGAAGTAGATGTGGATGACTGTCAGGTATGTGACTGGAAATCTGTACTACTACTAAGCTTTTCACATTGGCCTTTTTCTCTGAATTGCAAGTGCTTGTTTACATACATGTCAAGTAATATGACAACTACAGACCCAGCCACAAAAGGTAATTGTGCTAATTATGAGCTTATCCTAGCTACCCAGAGCTATGTATATCACATCCTAAAACAGATGGTTAAAGCTTCTGTACCTTACCAGTCACCTTTCTAAAAACTAATACATTCATTTTAACAGAGATGCTCAATAAATCAAAATTGAATTGGAATATGATAACTAAATCCATAGACTTAAAAATTGGGAGACCACTCTTAGGATTCTTTGGGAACTACTGACATGAGAAGGTGTAAACACAAGCTCACACATCTTGCTTGTTTTTAGTCAGTTAGAAAACCCAGTGTTTTAAAGAACAAACACCAAGATGCCTGACAGCAGAGAGTAATTTGGAGGGAAATTTGAGGGTTGATTTCATTTTACAAACGCTTCTTTATAACACTGTGTACCCGGTACTCTTCCACATGCTTTACAAGAATTGATTCATTTAATCCTTGGGGCCATGCGTCCCCCTTTTACAGATAAGATAGGTTGTCCATGGAGTCACAGTAAGTGGCAGAGTCAGGATTTAAAACGAGAGCCTCTGGCCTGGCCCTTGCTCTTCAGAGGAAGCTCTGGCACAGGGTGGGTGCAGATCCTGCTCCTGGCCCAAGACCTTCCCCTCCAGCCCACTGAGCTAGGATAGCTTATTCACGTTCAAGAACACTACCTAGAAGTTCTTTTCAGATATGTGGACATTTCTCCCTTATCCCCGGAGGCAGGAGGGGTAAGGGTAAGAGGTGGCCCAAAGGGTGCCACCCAGGTTCCAGGCCTGGCTCAGGGACTTCTGCTTTAGGCTAACCTTAATACTTGCCTCATTAGCCTCCCGGGGTGGCTTTTTCATTAAGCAAAACTTAGAGTGTATAATAAAGGTACAGAGTTTATAAAAACAGGTATATGGCAGTACTTTTAAACCTGTGAGGACCTATGATCACCAAATTGTTTTGTCTTAGCACATTTTCTGATTCCATACTCATGCCTTTCCTGGTGGGGTCTTCTCGTTCTGGCACATGTTTTCCTTTCATACCTTAGACACTAGCCGTAAGCTTCACATCTTCTCCAGGAACCTTTCTCCACCAGACTAGGCTTTCCGTTCATCTGTGTCTCCATGTTGTCCTCTGCCCCTTCCCCCCACCCCCTTGCATTTATGGTAGTAGAAAGGGAAGGATCCCATACCTAGACTGCCTGCTTTACTTTCCAGTTCCATCTCAGCGTGAGCCTCTGTAAAACAACCGTGTTTACCCAGCGTCCTGCAGGAGTTATCAGGATGACGTGAGATGATCCTTACGAAGTGTCTAGAGTAGTGCCTGCCTGTGTTCAGAGAATCTTAACTAGTAGTAGTCTTTTTGTCTGTCTTTTATCATTAGTCTCTATGAGTTTCTTGAGACCAGAAAGTCTGTCTTACCTACCTGGCTGGCATGCAGTAGGTATAGAGTTTGTTTATTTTATAAGGTAAAGTGATTGTCCCAGAGTTTCAAGAAAAAGAGTAGAGAGCAGGTGCCTGTGAACAGACTCTTGCTCCCCACCTAACTTACTGGCATTTTTTCTCTGCGGTCACTTGAGCCAGGTAGATATGGTACCTGGAAGGGACTAGAGAGATTGCTGACTGGTCCTGGGACCCTGTCAGACAGTAAGCGAATCTCTTCGGTTTTTATTGGAAAGGAATAACCTGTGCTCCATGCTGGTTGTGTCCTTTGATCCTCAGGCAGCTGTGATAACCGCCTTGATTAGCACGCCCACAGAACAGCTCAGAACAGCTGAGGGGCCTGCCGCACAGGAGGAGGGGTAGGTCGGGCCGAGCAGGCGGACCCGTGCACCTTGCCAGACCCTGGACAGGGGTTCTCAGGGCTGGAATCCGAAACCTTGAGGAAGAAGATATGCAGAGCAAGCAAGGCCTTTTGGGGGGCCGAACTCTTCCTTCATATCTGATTAGCATATATACCCTCAAACTTTCTAGACCTCGGAGTGACCCTCACGAGTTGAGGACTTTTCACTTTGCCTCTGTATTCTAAAGATTGAGCAACACACAGTGTTTTACTTTGAATACTTTTAATGATACTATTACAACACCATCTGAATAGCCTCATCAACCTGTTGTAGAGTTCAAAATTGAACTAATTGCAGAATCCTTTGGTCACATACATGTAACAGTGTCTACCAGCTCCGACTCCCCAGGCCATTCGGAATTATTCTCCTAGCAAATTCTGTCAAAGCAGTTGATTGACAGGCAGTAGTTTTTCCTCATGGAATTTGCAGGTCTTGGTAAAGTCATCCCCTAATTTCGACTCTAAAATAGAGTCAAGGGATAAAAAGTACTTCAGTCACATTTCTGAGAATTAGGTCATATTGTTAATGGATGAAATTTTTAACAAATGGACTAGTCTTTGAATTTTTGTGCAGATAATTCCCCTGCTGATGAGTTTCAGACTTCTGGTACTTTGTAGTGTCTTTGGCATAAGCAGTGTATAATTTTAATAGAAGGCTCTGTAAGCACTTGAGCATGAGGAAGTTACCTTTTAGGTGTGATAGATTCAAACAAATTTTTCCAGGCCCTGGAAAAATTAGGAGGCATGGGCATAATGTGATACACAAAGAAAATTTTGTATTTATAGAAAAGTAGGAGGTACCAGTCCTTTTGAAAATGATAGACTTGACTCTAGTACCAATTCTGTATAGGATGGGATACTTAACTTTGTAAATTAAAACAAGAAACAAAATAATCTAGACCTGATAATTGTGCAACCTTTTAGAACATTGTGTGTTTCCGTTTTGATTAGATGAGTTAATAGAAGTGACAAAAGCAAGTTTAAAGTTACTTTGGCCATACGGAGTTCTAAGCTAGAAACCAATGAAACTAAACTTAGTAAGGTAAAAAGTAGTCTTATTACACTTACTAATCAGATTGCACAAAACTATAGGGATGGGAAACAGGTGGGGGCAGAGGGCCAGGGGAGGATTGGAGTCTAGAGGAGCTGCTGAGGAAATTTTAGGGGAGCGAGGGAGCAGTCTCTCTTGATTTTAGTGTTACGTCACTGTGCACTTGGCAGAATTCACAGAACTTAAACACTCCCTAAAAAGTGAATTTCATTATATTCTTAAAATTCCAGATTGTTTATAAAACCAAGTTGGTGGCATCAGTAGGAGGGGGGCTAGTTTTATTTTTAGGTGAAGAACATGATAAAAATATCTTTACAGTTGAAGTTTAAAGACAAATACCTTTAGAGTCACTATTAAGAATAGGCAAATTAAAAGTAGTAGTAGTAGAAAGGAAGAGGTTGAAAAGTCCATAAAAGATCTTAGGTAGGTGTACTGTGTTCCTGGATAGTGACTCGGCATAGTTAAAACGTCGGTATTCCCCAAGTTTGTCTGATGCAATGTCAACCTGATATTTTGGGGCCATTGATTAACATTCTGAAATAAGACAGGAAAGTCCTGGAAAGTATTTGTAAAAACAAACTAACTGGGAGAGAAGTCGTGGGGGATAAGAAAGGTCAGGCCCCATAAAAATAGTGTATTAGCTGCATTTACTAACATGATGGTCTTGTAACAGAGTAGGCAGGTATACCCATGGAATAGACTAGAAAGTTAAAAAAAAAAAAAGATTTAAATGTGTATTAATCATTAACCATTTGGGGTTAACGGGCTGTAGCTCTGCCTCATTCTTTAGATGTCTTCTAGGTTTTACTTGGGTATAAACAAAAATCCTAGAAAATATTGAACATACTTAGAGAAATGATGGACCTTGTTAAGCACGTTAACCACTCTGGTTCTTGTAGGCTCAGGAACTTAACTGTTTTCCTCTCTTGCTACTGAGGAAATGGGCCTGGAAAAATCCTGTCACACAACAGAAGTCTGATGCTTAGGCTAAAGCCCGTGTTTTTAATGAATGGGGTAGAGAAGGGCTGGTGGCAAAAATCATGATCAATACTGACTAGTCGATACACTTTCAGATTCAGAGGTCATTTTAATATGTATCTGGAGCTTTTAAAAGCAACATGTTCGGGGCGCCTGGGTGGCTCAGTGGGTTGGGGCCTCTGCCTTCGGCTCAGGTCATGATCCCAGGGTCCTGGGATCGAGACCCCGCATCGGGCTCTCTGCTCAGCGGGGAGCCTGCTTCCCCCTCTCTCTCTGCCTGCCTCTCTGCCTGCTTGTGATCTCTGTCTGTCAAGTAAATAAATAAATAAATCTTTAAAAAAATAAAAGGAACATGTTCTTTTTCTTAACAATTCTGCTTCCAGCGGGGGTGACCAGAGAGGCTGCAGAGACGCTTGTATAGGCAGATGCAAGTGTTCGCCTGAAGCAAAAATCAAAGCCTTTCACATACTGACCACGGATTAGTTCCACTGATGCCGTGTTGATAGGACCACAAAAACTGTGTACTTTTTCATGGGGAAAAATCCACTGTAGGTACGTTATACTGTATGTGTAGCCTGCACACAGCATAGGTTTTATAGAGAAAAGCGTTTAGATACAATAGTAACAGGTTTATAGTAGCTAGTTGAGGAGGAATTGTTTCCCTCTTCCAGTTTTTCTGCAGTAAAGGTGGATTATACTTATGCAAATAAAAATGATCTTCCTTAATAAGCTTAGCCATATCACATTAAGGTTTTGTCCTAGGATATGTCAGAGAATTTATTCATAAGGATGTTCATAAATTGCAAGTAACAAAGCCTCACTTGGGGGAATTAAATTAAGGTTTAAAATCCTAGGTCTTTAAAAGAAACAACAGCAAACCCCTTTCATACCCAGTGAAAGAAAACTCAATGCTTTTAAAAATTTACCACGTAAAGATTTGACTGTAATTTTTAGAAGTATTTTAAAAGTCTTGTTCAGGGGCACCTGGGTGGCTCAGTGGGTTAAATCCTCTGCCTTCGGCTCAGGTCATGATCTCGGGGTCCTGGGATGGAGCTCACATCGGGTTCTCTGCTCAGCAGGGAGCCTGCTTCCTCCTCTCTGTCTGCCTCCCTGCCTACTTGTGATCTCTGTCAAATGAATAAATAAAATCTTAAAAGTCTTGTTCATACTCTCCTCTCTCAAAGCATGGGCACCACTTCTGAGCATTCATCTTTTTTCCAGTTTTAGGATTTTATTGTAAATTAAGCAGTTGTGCCAATGTAGGAATGCTGAGCTTCTGGGTAGGTGAGGGGTAAGGTGTCTGGAATCTGAGAACATCGATTAGACTATCACGTTCACTGACTGGGAGGAGACCTGTATCTTCTGCTGATAAAGCTTTCTCATCAGAAAGTTGTGATGACTGTCAGGGTTCTGTTTTACCTGCCTTTGTGTGTGATGCAGCTCAGTCACGCCCCCGGGGGTTTCTGGTTGGAAGTCGGGAAGAGGATGGCTCATCCTTTCCAGGTGGCTGCCCTTGTTCTGTAAATGTAAAATGAACACCCAGCTCCTATGAGGCTCTGCCAACTGCCTGCGTGAAAGGTGATTTCCAGCCAGTGGCTTCCGTGTGCACCAGAGAGGGAAGGGGCCGAGGCAAACAGCTGTTCTCCCTAGCGCTGTGAGGGGTGAGCCCGGTGTTCCCAAATACTCAAGTTCAAGAGGTAGCTGCCGTTGCAACCCATGCAGAGATTTGCTTTCAGCTCTTACGTGAGCCAAGCAGTGTATCTGGACCTGATTCAGCCCCCTAGACTACCAGTTTTCAATCTTGTACCTAAGCCAGTCCCCCTCTCCCCTTCTAACTTGTCATCTTCTGGTTTCCTGAATCCTCATCCACAGTCCTTCCAGAACCTGGTCATGGGCAGTTCATAGTCTCCCTGTCGGGTGTTCACCCCATTTTCAATCTTGGATGTTCTTGCCCACGGGGATTACTGGAACTGTAGAACCTTCATTGTGGTGGTGACTTCCCTAGGCATTCAGAACCTATTAGCCATTTTTATTCCAGTCAGTACTGTCCTTGTGCCTCTTTGTCAGCCAGCATTTAGAGGAAGAGTCAAGGTTATCTGGAAGGAATTCCTCTAACCGTGGTGCTCACTCTCCTTCTTGCCCAAGCTACCAGCAAAGCAAATTTATAAAGCTATAAAACTCCCTTTGTTTTTCTCCCCAGTCTTGGTGGAGGAGATGAACTTAGGCTGGCATGCTGCCATTACTTGGGGCTCAGACGCCTGCCCACACCCCCTTTTTTTAAGTCCTGTGCCCTGCCGAATACTAAGCTAGAAATCACCACGACACCTTCCTTTCCTCAGTAGGCTCTTTGGTTTTCCGATCTGGTTCTCAGAATTCAGCCTCCTTGGTTGCTGTCCCTCACTGCTTTTGGGTCTTTCTTTCCCAAGCCTCTTGAGAACCAGGCAGACATCCCTAATGGATCTCTTGATCCAAAACTCTTGTGCAAACCAAACCACTTTATGGGGTATTTCCCCCAGCCCTTGTATAAACAAAGTATTGAGGGGGGCAAGGGGTCTTTGAAGTTCTCTTTTGGTATTCCGGTTACAGAATTAGGGAATGCTTGATACTTCAAGGACCTTTGTTCAAGATATGCAGCCAGGGGGCGCCTGGGTGGCTCAGTGGGTTAAGCCGCTGCCTTCGGCTCAGGTCATGATCTCAGGGTCCTGGGATCGAGCCCCGCATCGGGCTCTCTGCTCAGCAGGAAGCCTGCTTCCCTCTCTCTCTCTCTCTCTCTCTGCCTTCCTCTCCGTCTACTTGTGATCTCTCTCTGTCAAATAAATAAATAAAATCTTTAAAAAAAAAAAAAAAAGATATGCAGCCAGATACAAGAACCTACAAGTGAATGTTTAGTTAAAAGCAGAAAGAAATGGTGTAGAGCTTTGTCTTTGGGTTACGAGGCCTTTGTCCTAGAACAGTTCTTTGGTGAGTAAATTATTGGTCCTCTTGCTAAGGCTGTGTTTTAGTCTTTATGACCATCAGCTGTGGACTCCACTACCAGAAGAAGATTGGAAAAAACTAGGAACAAAGAAGAGCAGTACTAATTCCGAGGAATAGTTAAGACTCTAAATCCTGAGTATAGTTACAGAAGGATCTGTTATTGCTCCTTTATACTTGAAATAGGCAAGATATAATTGGGTTAAACAACTCACTGGGTCATTGTATCTGATGCATTCTGCTTGTTGGCGGCCCCTCCAGAGGGGGGTGCCTGTTAATCTGCACTGAGAATATAACCAGTTTGCCTCTTCTGCCGCCATTTCATTCAGTCCCATCAGTTTTCATATGCTTAAAAAATATTCTAGTGCTGACTTTTGAGGTATATAACAGGGGAGAAATAGTCTGGTTAGAGATTACTTCTTTCAAAGCTCAACACTCAGTCTTGGTTCTTATCCTTGCCTCTCCCTCCATAGGATGTCGCTTCAGAGTGTGAAGTCAAATGCATGCCGACCTTCCAGTTTTTTAAAAAGGGACAGAAGGTAGGTACATCGGACCTTCTATCCAGCTGGCCAATAGGAAAACATAGAATAAATTAAGACACTGAAGGGACTTAGCCCTTCAAGTGGAAAAGCCTGTCCCCATTTTCTACTTTTAATAATATTTAAATAGGTCATTCTTCATTCAGTACATGCTATGACATCCAATTGAAAATTGATCTTTGTTAGAACTAGTCACTAATCCCATGACTGGTGCTTCATATTTTTTTAAGTACATTGATTTTTGAGAGATAAATTTTATCTGTCTTAAACACAAACTGGGGGATAGTGGGGGAGAACTTGTTTTTAACCTAAAATTTGTAGCTCTGGCTTATAACCAGTTCTTTCAAGTAAGATTACACTTCCTCTCCCTCTGCCTTCCCTCTTATTCCCCTGTTCTGTGATATCGCAGTCACAAAACTACATCTAACCACAACTCAATATTTTCTTAACAGGTGAGTGAATTTTCTGGAGCTAATAAGGAAAAACTTGAAGCCACCATAAATGAATTAATCTAATTATGTTTTCTGAAAACATAACCAGCCCTTGGCTGTTGAAAACTTGTAATTTTTTTTTTATTTACAAAAAGGAAAGATCAAGTATGAAGACTCTATACCCAACTGCCGTCTGATTATAAGTGACAATAAAATATTAATTCTACCCTTTTTAAAACTGTCTGGTGTCTTTGAATAGCTTTCAGAATAAATGAAATGTGGCCATTAGATGACATTTAATGTCTTAATTTCATATACTGTCGATAACTCTTTAGTGACCTTATAGGCCGCTGATTAAAAATCTTTTGGTGGGGGGCACCTGGGTGGCTCAGTGGTTAAAGCCTCTGCCTTCGGCTCAGGTCATGATCTCAGAGTCCTGGGATTGAGCCTCGCATCGGGCTCCCTGCTTGGCATTGAGCCTGCTTCTCTCCCTCTGCCTGCCTCTGCCTACTTGTGATCTCTATCTGTCAATTAAATAAATCAAATCTATAAAAAAAAAAAATCTTTTGGTGGGCAATGCAGATAACAAGGTAGTATGTTATAACTGTTTGACTCCTCTGAGCAGAGAGAATCATGTTCTCTATTCTAGCAGGTAGATCTGCTGTCTGAATGATCCTCAGACCAAAATTGAGGCCCGTCTAATTTTCTCTGGTTTGAGATTCTAGTCTCAAACATCACAGCGAGCTGCTGTTTTGTCAGTGGAAACGGAGTCCTATTCTGTCCATTAGCAGTTCTTCACGGTTAGCTCACAAGGGAGTTCTGCAAACATTGCCATGGGAACAATCTGAAACTGGTTTTGGAGGCCAGATAGACATACTAACTTAAGTGGTAAACGGTGTGGAAGTTACTGGTCATTTCATTAAAGAAATCTGTCTTTAGGGTTTCATAGATCAGTGTTACAGACTAGAGAGTCTGGAAATAAACCCAGACGTGTGTTCAGTCTGTGACTAAAGAGACAAAAAATATGCAATGGAGAAGTCTCCAATAAATTGTATTGGGAAAATTGGACAGATACATGCAAGACATGAAACTGGGCCACTTTCTTACAATATATACAAAGACCTAAATGTGAGAGACCCGAAAGTATAAAACTACTAGTACTCATATCAGCCCTAGCAACACTTTTCTAGATGTGTCTCAGACAACGGAAAAGAAAAGCACAAATAAACCTTTGTGACTATACCAAACTAAAAAGCTTTTGCACAGGGAAGGAAACCAACAGATGGCAATCTACTGAATGGGAGAAAATAATGCAAATGTTATGTCCAATAAGGGGTTGATAATCCAAAATATAAAGAATTTATACAACACCAAAATAATCGGACTTAAAAAATGGACAGAATCTGGGGCACCTGGGTGGCTCAGTGGGTTAAAGCCTCTGCCTTCTGCTCAGGTCATGGTCTCAGGGTCCTGGGATCGAGCCCCACATCAGGCTGTCTGCTCAGCAGGGAGCCTGCTTCTCCCTCTCCCTGCCTCTTTGCCTACTTGTGATCTCTGTCAAATAAATAAAATCTTAAAAAAAAAAGTTGACAGAATCTGAATAGACATTTTTCCAAAGATGACATGCAGATTGGCCAACAAACACATGAAAAGATGTGCCAACATCACTCATCACCGGAAATGCAAATCAAAACCACAATGAGATACTGTCACACACCTGTCAGAATGGCTACAGTCAAAAAGTAACAAATGTTGATGAGGATGTGGAGAAAAAGGAACCTTTATGCATTGGTGGTGGAGAATGTTAACTGATGCAGCCACTATGGAAAACTGGAGTTTCCTCCAAAAATTTGAAAGCACATAATCCAGTAATTCCACTACTGGGTATTTACCCATCGATAAAACCAAACACTGATTTAAAAAGATACACACAAGGGCGTCTGGGTGGCTCAGTGGGTTAAGCCTCTGCCTTTGGCTCAGGTCATGATCTCAGGGTCCTGGGATCGAGCCCTGCATCGGGCTCTCTGCTCAGTGGGGAGCCTGCTTCCCACTCTCTCTCTGCCTTTCTGTCTGCCTACTTGTGACCTCTCTCTTTCTCTACCAAATAAAATCTTAAAAAAAAAAAAAAAAAGATACACGCACCTATGTGTTTATTGCAGCATTATTTTCAATAGCCAAGATAAGGAAGCACCCAAGTGTTCAGGGATAGACAGATGACTGGATAGAGATATGGTACATGTATATATACACAATGGAGGGTTAGTCATTAAAAATGAGGTCTTGGGACACCTGGGTGACTGAGCTGGTGAAGCTGCTGCCTTTGGCTCAGGTCATGATCCCAGGGTCCTGGGATCGAGTCCCATATTGGGTTCCTTGCCCAGCAGGGAGCCTGCTTCTCTCTCTGCCTCTGCCTGCCACTCTGCCTGCTTGTGGGCTCTCTCTCTCTCTCTGACAAATAAAATCTTTTTTTAAAAAATGAGGTCTTGGGGCACCTGGGTGGCTCAGTGGGTTAAGCCTTTGCCTTCGGCTCAGGTCATGATCTCAGGGTCCTGGGATCGAGTCCCATATTGGGTTCCTTGCTCAGCAGGGAACCTGCTTCCCTCTCTCTCTCTGCCTGCTTCTCTGCCTACTTGTGATTGCTCTCTCTGTGTCAAATAAATAAATAAATAAATCTTAAAAAAAAAAAATGAGGTCTTGCCATTTGCATCATGGATAGACGAGAGACTATTATGCAAAATGTAATAAAACAAAGACCATACCATAGGACTTCCCTTATGTGTGGAATCTAAACAAAAATGAGCAAACAAGCAGAATCAAACCTGTAAATCCAGAAAACTGGTGGTTGCCAGGGCAGGGGGTGGAGAGGTTGAGAGGTAGATGGGCCAAATGGGTGAAGGGGAGTGAGCCACAAGTCTCTGGAATGAGTAAGTCACAAGGATAAAAGGAACAGCACAGGGAATATCATCAGTGCTACCGTGATAGTGTCATATGATGACAGATGGTAACTACACTTGTGAGCATAGAATATATAGATTTGTCACTGTTGTACATTTGAAATTAGTGGAACATTGTGTGTCAACTATATTTGTTTTTAATTTTTTTTTCAATGGAAAATCAAACCCAGGGTGTAAAAAACAAAAAGGTGTTTTTTTGTTCTAGACTCAGCAAAGGGCTAGAGGCATAAGAAACACTTCTTAAATTTGTATAATGAAAATCACAGAATTAATCATATGCCATGCACCATCCTTATGGTAATTTCTACAGCAATCCTAGGAGATAGGTACCATGATCCCCATTTTCCCAGTGAAGAAACAGGCAAAGAGATCAATTCTCCAGTGTCACACCCATCAGCACACAATCGGAGATTTGAACCAAGGGAGTCTGGAGCCCACGTACATCCTCTCCACCACCATACTGCCTCTCAGTTGAAAATCTTAACAACTAGTGAAACAATGAGCCCTTACCTAGGTTTCTTTCCTCATCTAAAATTGGGATGCTGAACTTAGAAGATCTCTCAAAGTAAGTGTCTATTCTGTGCTAGATAGGACAACAGCTGTGAATAAGACTCTCTTCCCATTGAGGTTATATTCTAGAAAGGAAGGAAAACTAGTGAATAGTAGCCTAGTATATCCTAGGAGGCGAAAACAAATGGGCACAGTAATGAGAATAGGGGAACTTGCTTTGGAGGGAGTGGTTGAGGGGACTAAGCTGTGAGACCTGATGAGTGAAAAGGACTCCAACATACAAAGAGCCAAGGAACCCACCACAGCAGGGAGAGTGGCACAAAGGCCTTGAGTCAAGAAAAAGCTTGGTGTAGCAGAACCATCAATAACTGAAGCTGGATAGAGTGGTAGGACCCAGTAATCTAAGGCCTTCCTTATAGGTACAAAAGGAAGCCATTGTAGGGTAAGTCAGAGATAATGTGCTCTGATAAGAGTCTATTTTGACCCTGTATACAAAAGTGGGTTGGGGAAGGAGACTTAAGAACTGGAAAACCAGTTAGTTTTTGCATTTACGTAGGCCAGAGATAATGACGGTGGTGATTAGGGGATGGTGGGCAGGTGTAAGGATGGGACCGATGTGTATGGGCTCAGTAACATTTAGGAGAGAGAATCCAAGGACTCATGGGAGTAGGATTTTAGAGTAAATCCCCAAATTTTTGGCTTTATCAACTGAGGGTCTGGGGTATCATGTAATGAGAGAAGGATTGGCAGAAGTAGGTCAGGTTCTCCATAGACCTGTTAAGAGAGGCTTCACTGGTGTGAATTCATATAGATGACCTACAGGCTGTGGGATATTAGTGTAGAACTCAAAAGGACAGGTCTGGCCTGGCATAGGAATTTGAAAGACATGGCCATGCCTCAATGACCTGTGTGTCTGGCTGGCTCTTAAGAACAGGAATCTAGGAGATCACCCAGGAAGGTAACCTGGAATGAAGAGGGCTCAAGACAGCCTGAAAAACTCCCAATATTTAGAGACCAAGTAGAACAGGAACCAAGAAGACATACTTAATGGTTTTTCTCCTTCCCGCCTGGCCACCCACAAGAGGGTTTTATCCCAAAAGCAAGGAGGAGAACATTTAAAAAAAAAAAAAAAAGCATGTCAAATGCTAAAAAAAAAAAAAAAAAAAAAAAGCTGACAAGCTAAGAAATAGCAGAGGAAAACAAAATGGAGGTGGTGATTGTGACAAAATAAATAAATCCTATGGAAAGCTAGGGATGGAAGCCAGACTGGTGAGAAATGAAGCGTTATCAGAAATAACACTATTCAGTGTAAAGAATTCCAAGGATGATTGTTATAGGATTGTTTATAGCAAGGCAAAACAGGATCTGTCAATAGCAGAATGGTTAAAATCAATTAGATAAATCCTCTCAAAGTAGCAAAATAAGGAGCTATGGATACTGAAACAGGAAAAAATACGAAAGTCACAGAGGAAAAAAAAAAGTTGTAGAACAATATTAATACAGAACAGGATTCCATCTGTATAAAACAAGAGACATGCTGCCTATCTCTATAGGTAAACCTGCATGTAAATTAACAGGAATAGATCTCCGAGTAAATATTTTTTTCTCTTAAGATTTTATTTGACAGAGAGAGAGGACAAGCAGGGCGAGCAGCAGAGGGAGAGGGAAAAGCAGGCTCTCTGCCTAGCAGGGAGCCCAACATGGGGCTTTATCCAAGAACTCTTGGATCATGACCTGAGCCAAAGGCAGATGTTAATTGACTGAGCCACCCTCAGGTGCCCCTGAGGAAATATTTCCAACTGATTACCGCAGTGACTCTGGAGAAGGAGAACAGGTAGAGATTGATTATTTTTTTAGGTTTATCTACAAATGTTTGGATGTGTCATAACAAGAATGTGTTATGCATTACTTTAAAAAAATTAAGTGAATGGGGCTCCTGGGTGGTGCTATTGAGCTTCCAACCTTTGATTTCATCTCAAGTTATAATCTCAGGGTCATGATATTGAGCCCCAGGTCAGCTCCATGTTTAGTGTAGAGGCTGCTGAGGACTCCTCTCTTCCTTTTCCCCTGCTCATACCCTCTGCACTCTCCTGCTCTCTCAAATACATCAATCTAAAAAAAAAAAAAAAAAAAAAAAATTAAGTGAATAGGATATAAGGAAAGGGAAGCAGAATTTGTAGAACTTATGAGAAATCTTGTCCTAAAGTAGAGCTGAGAGGTGTGATTAATAAAGACTTTGTGTTTTTAAGAGAGCAGGTTTGCTAGCATGCAAATGGAAATGTACAGAGGTAGAGACCGATTTTGTAGGAAAAAGGGATACATTAAAAAAAAAGGAATTCCTTATGTAGTCAAGAAAGAATGGAATTTGGAGTATGATGGAAGAGACCAGTCTTGGATTGGAGGAAAGTCATGTCCTCCACCATAACCAGCAGAATAAAGATGGGTACATGAGCACTAGGTATGTAAATCAAATTTTAATGGACCTAAAGAGGAATAGAGAGCCATAAAATAGTAGGGGACCTCAATTACCTACTTATTTCAGTGCATAAAACATCCAGACTAAAAAAAAAGAAAAACTACCTAAGGAAACATTGGCCTCAAACACCACATTAGACCAGATGGCTGTAACAAATGATATAGCCCATTTCACCTGTGACCAGGTTAGGTCACAAAACAAGTCTTAAATTTGAGAAGATTGAAATCCTATCAAGCACTCTTTTCCAACTACATTGGTATGAAGCTAGAATCAACTATGAGAAGAAAACTAGAAAATTCACAAATATGTAGCTATTAAACACCATGCTATTGAACTGATGGAAGTGAGTCAATGAAGTCAGAATACATTGAGACAAATGAAAATGGACTACAAACCAAAACTCATGGGACACAGCAAAAGCAATTCTAAGAGGAAAGTTCATAGTGCTAAATGCTTACCTCAAGAAAAAAAATCTCCATTTAAATTTACAACATCAAGGAACTAGAAGAATCAAGCCCAATACCTCGGACTAAACTTAATCAAGGAGGTAAAAAACCTGTACTCTGAAAACTATAAAACAATCATGAAAAAAATTGAAGATTATACAAACAAAATGGAAAGACATTCCATGCTCATAGGTTGGAAGCACTAATATTGTTAAAATGTCCATACTATCCCAAAGCTATCTAGATCCAATGCAATCCATATCAAAAAGCCAGTTGCAATTTTTACAGAACCAGAAAAAAATACTAAAATTTGAATGGAACCATAAAAGATGCTGATTAGCCAAAACAATCTTAAGAAAAACAAAGCGGTTAGTAGTACAATCACAGACCTCAACATATCCTACAAAGCTCTAATAAAACAGTATGGAACCCACACAAAAATAAACTCATAGATCAATGCAATAGAATAGAGAGCCTAGAAATAAACCCACACTTACATGGTCAATTAACCCACGACAAAGGGGGGCAAGAATATACAAGGAGGAAGAGACAGTCTCTTCATAAATGGTGCTAGGAAAACTGGACAGCTACACACAAAAGAAACTAACCCACCTTTTACACCATGCACAAAAATCAACGTGAGACCTGAAAACATGAAACTAGACCATTGGCGGTAATTTGATATTGGCCATCACAACATTTTTCTAGATAATCATTCTCAGTCAAAGGAAACAAAAGCAAAAATGAACTTTTAGGATTATACCAAACTATTGGGATTACACAGCAAAGAAAAACAACAAAATAGAAAGGCAACCTACTAAATAGAAGATACTTTCAAATGATCTGATAAGGGGTTAATATCCAGAATATAAAGTACTTATACAACACCCAAAAAATCTGATTTAAATAATGGGCAGAGAAGGACACCTGGGTGGCTCAGTTGAGCATCCAACTCTTGATTTCAGCTCAGGTCATGATCTCAGCGTCCTGAGATCAAGCCCCATGTTGGGCTCTGTGCTCAGTGTGGAGTCTGCTGGAAATTCCCACTCTGCCTCTGCCCATCACCCTGCTCTCTAAATTAAAATATTTCCCCCCCATTTTATTTTATATTTCTTTTCAATGTTCCAGCATTCATTGTATTAAAAAAAAAAAAAAAAAAGGGCAGGGAATCTGAATAGACACTTTGCCAAAGAAGATATATAGATAGCCAAGAGACACATGAAAAGATACTCTTTATTCATCATCGGGGAAATGCAAATCAAAACAACAATGAGATATATCATGTTAAACCTGTCACAATGGCTATAATACCAAAGACAAGAGATAGCAAGTGTTGGTGAGGCGATGGAGAAGAGGGAACTTTTATGCACTGTTGGTGAGAGTGTAAATTGGTATTGTCACTGTGGAAAATAGTATGGAATCTCCTCAAAAAGATAAAAATAGAAATAGCATACAACCCAATAATTCCACTAGTGGATATTTACCCCAAAAAACTAATTTGAAAAGATAGATGTACCTCATGTTTTTTGAATAATTAAAACAGCCAAGATGAGGAGACAACCCAACTGTCCATCAATAGATAAATGGATAAAGAAAACAAGATCGTGTGTGTGTGTGTGTGTGTAGTGGTTATACAACATGTGGCTCACCATGAATACATGTGATATATATACATATACATACACGTATACATACACAAAATAGCTTACTCAGCCATAAAAAAAGGAAAAAAAAAAGGAGCAATCTTGCCATTTGCAACATGGACCGACCTAGAGGGTATTATGCTAAGTGAAATAGGTCAGAGAAAGACAAATACTGTATTATTTCACTTTTATGTAGAATCTGGAAAAATGAGAAGCCAAAAAGCAGAAACAGAACCATAAATACTGAACAAATCAGTGATTGCCAGAGGTGAGGGAGTTGGGGGCGGGGGAAGGATGCACAAAAATGGGTGAAGGTGGTGGGAGATACAGGCCTCCAGTTATAAACATGAATAAATCCTGGGAATAAAAGATACAGCATAGGGAATATAGTCAATAGTATTGTAATCGCATTGCATGGTGACACATGGTAGCTACACTTGTGGTGAGCTCAGCATAACATATTGTTGTTGAGCTATATACGATGCTGTACACTTGAAATTAATGTAACTGTGTGTCATCTACACTTCAACAAACAAATGCTTTGATGAAGGGGGGGGAAGAAAAAAGAAAAAGAAGAAGCCTAAAACTTAGAAGGAATAACAAATATCAGAGCCCAAACAAATGAAACAGGGACTACAAAGACAATAGAACAGATCAATGAAACCAAGAACTGGTTCTTTGAAAAGGTAAATAAGACAGACAAACCTTTAGATGAACTCAAGGACAAAAAAAGAGAGGAGACTTGAAAAAGAAATGAAAGATGTTACAACTGATAACACAGAAATACAAAAGATCTTAAGCAGCTATTGTTAACATATGCCAACAAGTTGGACAATGTAGAAGAAATGGGTAAGTTCCTAGAAACATACAACCTTCCAAAACTAAGTCATGAAGAAATAGAAAATCTGAACAGACTGATTGCTAGTAAGGAGTAATCACAAATCTCTCAACAACAACAAATAAAATGCTACATGCCCCGATAGCTTCACCAGTGAATTCTGTCAAACATTTGAATACTTATCCTTCTAAAACTCTTCAGGAAAAAGAGAAAAAAAAGGAAGGAATACTTCCAAACTTCTTTTTTAAGGGTAGCATTACCCTGATGCCAAAACCAAGACAAGGACATTGCCAAAAAAAAAAAAAAAAGAGAGAGAGAGAGAGTAAATAATAGGCCAATATCCCTCATGAACACAGATGTAAAAACCTTAAGTATTAGTAAACTGATTTCAAAAATACAATTAAAGGATCATATACCACAAATCAAAGGATCATAGGGCACCTGGGTGACTCAGTCATTAAGTGTCTGCCTTCAGCTCAGGTCATGATCCCAGGGTCCTGGGATCAAGCCCCGCCTCAGGCTCCCTGCTCAGCAGGAAGTCTTCTCCCTCTCCCACTTCCCCTGCTGTGTGCCCTTTCTTGCTGTGTCTCTCACTGTCAAATAAATAAAATATTAAAGCAAAAAAAATTTAAGGATCATATACCATGACCAAGTGGGATTTATTCCAGGGATAAATCCCAGGTTCAGAGTCCAGAAAGGTCAATTAACGTTGTACACTATATTAATAAAATGGAGAAACATTACATGATTATACCAATAGATGTCAGAAAGTATGACAAAATTTAACATCCACTTATAAAAACTCTCAGAGTAGGTATAAAGGGAACATACCTCAACATAATAAAGGCCATATATGATAAGCTTGTGCCTGACATTATACTCAATGAGGAAAAGCTGAAAACTTTTAGTCCAAGATCAGAAACAAGACAGGATTTCCCACTCTCATCGTTTTTATTCAACATAGTATTGACTGTCCTAGTCAAAGAAATTAGGCAAGAAATAGAAATAAAAAGCATGCAAATTTGAAAGGAACTAAAACTGCCACTGTGTGTGTGTGTGTGTGTGTGTATACTCTCTAAAGATTTCACCCATTAGAATAAATGAATTAAGCTATAAGACACAAAAATTGGTATATAGAAATCTTTGTTTCTATACAAGTGAATTGTCAGATTATAGAAAGCGAAATTAAAAACAAAAAAGTCTTGGGTGCCTGGGTGGCTCAGTTAGTTAGAAACAAAAAAGTCTCATTTACAATTGCATTGAAAAGAACAAACTACCTAGCAATAATTTAACCAAGGAAGTGAAAGACACATATGCTGAAGACTCTAAGACCTTTATGGAAAAAAAAAAAAAGGGAAGATGACACAAATAAGTGAAAAGATATTCTGTGCTCATGGATTGGAAGAAGATTCTTAAAATGTTTGAAACATCCAAGCAATCTATAGACTCGTTGCAATCCTCATCAAAATTCCAATGTCCTTTTTCACAGAAATAGAAAAATCCTAAAATTTTTATGGACCCACAGAAGAGCCAAAACAATTTTGAGAAAGAAAACCAAAGATGGAGGCATCACACTTCCTAATTTCAAATTATTACTGTCCTCTAGTGAATAAAACAGTAGGATATTGGCATAAAAAACAGATACATAGATCAATGGAATGGAATAGAGAGTCCAGAGGTAAATCCATGAGTAAAAATACATGCAAATATAAACAGAATTGTGGGTTTGGGATAAAAAGATAGGGGAAAAAACCATCAGATGACCATTCCAAGATGAAAATAGGAGGAAAGCAAGCCGGCAACTTTAAAGGAGAAAGTATGAAACAGTAATCGTCAAAATGGGGAGGTAAACCATGGTTTCTAGGCAGGGTTGAGTGTCCATGAGAAGTTTGTTAGGATTTCAAAACCCTGTTCTGTGTTTCTCCAGCCATTCAGCTGCTTCTGAGCAGTTGGAGGAGAGGTGGAACAGCAGGTGGAGAGTCAGAATGCAAGCGGCATAGGGTTGCAGGAGGTGAGTCAAATAGAGGGAGGATGCAAATGAGTAGACTATATTTTCAGAGCATTGACTACACTGATGCAGTGTTTTTATAAAAGGAAATAATCACGATTGGATAAATGGAAAAGCAAATCTAGGAGAAGCCTGGTGGCGATGAACAAAGTGAAGGAGTCTGGAGATCAGAGGTCTTAACAAGATAAAAAAAAAAAAAAAGTGGCAGCAGGAGTGATTGAGCACATAAAGGGACAGGCGGTAGATGGGGAGCAGGGCAGGATTTTAGAGATAATACAGATTCCAGAGAAGATATGGACTAAGTGACCATGAATGGGTACAGAGGTGGCATAGAGGAAAACGGTTGGAACTCAGCAGGTCAAGGATCAGAGACCAGGTGATTACATGGCTGCTGAGAAAGAAAATGAGAACAGGGATAAGAAAAGTAGGAGGTGAACCTATCTTCACTGAATGAGGGGGTTGGTAGACAGCAGAAGGCAGAAATAAAGAGGGTAAGAAGTTGTTCTAATGAGGTGAATGAGTTTCTGAAGAGTGGGAAATTTTGCAGAAAGTGGTTTATGAAGGGCACTGGAGGGCAAGCACAAAATCCAATCACCCCCTGACTCGGGGTATGTGGAATATAAAAGATTAGGGAAGAAGAACCCTTACAAAATTTTAGTTAAAGAAGGAGAAATGTTCTAAGAATACACTGAGGATACAGGAAGGGCTTTTGATCTAGATTCCAGCAGATCATTTGAAAGGGATTGGGAGGAAACGAGGGTAGGGCAGATTTGACCAGATTAAGGGCAATGCTCCTAATCCTGCCAGTGCTTTGGAAGGTTCTGGAGGAGCTTTAAGCAGCCAGTTATATACAAGGGAAACCCTATATGGATAACAGGTGATTTTTCAGCAGAAACTTTGTAGGCCTGAAGAAAGTGGCACAATATATTTAACGTTCTGAAAGAAAAACCTACAGCCAAGAATACTCTATCCAACAAGGTTATCATTCAGAATAGGAGGAGAGATTAACTTGTTTGTCTGGGAACTCTTTAAGGAATTCATGACCACCACTAAACCAGCCTTACAAGAAGTGTTAAAAGGGACTCTTTAATGGGAAAAGCAAGACCATAAGTTGGAGGAAGAAAAGTAAGAAGCAGAGAAGCATTAAAAATAAATATACAAAAAAAAAAAAAGTCAAGGGATTGACAAAAGCAAAGGATATAAATTATTACACCATATACCTAAAAATGTGGGAAGGAGGAAAGGACTCAAGGATGATTTCAAACTCCAGCAAATATCAACTTAATAAAGACTGCTATACACATAAGATGTTATATACAAACCTAATGGTAATTACAAATCAAAAACCAGTAGATAAATACCAAAAAAATAAACAAAAAGGAATCAAAGTGTATCACTAAAGAAAGCCAGTAAATCATGAAAAGAGAGAAAGGAACAAAAAAGAACTACAAAAACAACTATAAAACAAAAAACAAAATAGTAATAATTACATACCTATGAATAATTACTTTGAACATAAATGGAGTAAACGTTCCAATCAAAAGATCCATCTACTTGCCGCCTGCAAGAGATCTAAAGACACATGCAGACAAAGTAAAGGGATGGAAAATCATTTATCATGCAAATGGAAGTGAAAAGAGAAGCAGGATAGCAAAACTTATATTGGACAAAACAGACTTTAAAATAAAAAAGGACACTGTATAATCATAAAGGGAATGATCCAACAAGAAAATATATTTATAAAGATGTAAACATTTATGCATCTAACATGGGAGCACTCAGATGTGTAAAGCAGCCTAATAACATAAAGGAAGTAAATCAATAGTCCATACAGTAATGATAGGGGACTTTAATACCTCACTTACATCAAAGAATAGGTCACATCCAAACAGAAAGTCAACAAGAAGCAGTGGCTCTAAATGATACATTGGACCAGAGGGAGCTAACCTATTCAGAACATTCCTTCACAAAATGTCAGAATATACATTCTTGTCAAGTGCACATGGAATATTTGCTAGAATAGAACACATATTGGGCCACAAAACAAGTCTCAACAAATTTTCAAAGATCAACTTCTAACCACAAAGGTATGAAACTAGAAATTAATAAGAAAAAATCTGGGAAATACACAAATACATGAAAACTAAATAACATGCTACTAAACAATGAATGGACCAAGAAATCAAAGGGGGAAATAAGTATATGGAGACAATTGAAAATGAGAACACAATGGTCCAAAATCTTTAGGATGCCACAAAAGCAGTTCTAAGAGGGATGTTTATAACAATACAGGCCTACATCAAGAAGAAAAATCTCAAATAACCTAACCCTATGTCTAAAGAACCTAGAAAAAGAAGAACAAACAAAACCCAAAACTAGTAGAAGGAAGGAAATAATAAAGATTAGAGCAGAAATAAAGGAGATTCATATATATGAATCAATGAAACCAGGAGCTGTTTCTTTGAAAAGTTCAATAAAATTGATGAACCTTTAGACACATTCATAAAAAAAAAGGAAGAAAACAGACTCAAAAATCAGCCATGAAAGAGAAGAACCACCAATATCACACAAATACAAAGGATTATGAAAGGGTATTATGAAAAACGATATGCCAACAAATCGGACAGCCTAGGAGAAATGGATAAATTCCTAGACGCATGTAACCTCCCAAAACTTAATCAGGAAGAAATAGAATACCTGGAGAAACCAATTACCAGCAATGAATCAGTAATCAAAAAATTACCAAAAAACAAAAGTCTAGGACCAGATGGCTCACAGGTGAATTCTACCTAACATACATACATACATTTATTTATTTATTAATAAAGATTTTATTTATTTGACAGAGATCACAAGTAGCCAGAGAGGCAGGCAGAGAGGGAGAGCAGGGAAGCAGGCTCCCTGTGGAGCAGAGAGCCTGATGTGGGGCTCGATCCCAAAACCCTGAGATCATGACCTGAGCCAAAGGCAAAGCCTTAACCACTGAGACACCCAGGTACCCCTCTACCTAACATTTAAAGGAGAGGTAATACCTATTCTTCTCAAACGATTCCAAAAAACAGGAAAGGAAGGAAAACTTCCAAATCCATTCAATGAGGCCAGTATTACCCTGATAAAGATATACACACTCCAAAACCAGATATACACACTCCAAAACCAGAGTTATAGGCCAATATCTCTGATGAACATAGATACAAATATCCTTAATAAAATATTAACAAAAAAATCCAAAACATTAAAAAAATCACTCAATATGGTCAGGTGAGATTTACTCCTGGAATGCAAGTGTAGTTCAATATTAGCAATTAACCACCATGATATATCACATCACATAATATATCACATGTATATCATGATGTGATATATCACATCAATAAGGATAAAACTTATGAGTTCAATAGATGCAGAAAAAAAGCATTTGACAATTTCAATATCTACTCATGATATAAACTTTCAACAAAATACATTTAGATGGAACATATTTCAATATAATGAAGGCCTTATATGAAAAACCCACAGTGAACATCATTCTCCATGGTGAAAACCTGAGCTTTCCCTTAAAGTCAGGAACAGGACAAGGATGTATATTTTCACCACTTTTACTCAACAGAGTACTGGAAATCTTAGCCACAGCCATTAGACAAGAAATAAAAAATAAAATAGTAAGGAAAAAATTAAACTTTCACTATTTGCAGATGACATGATTCTATATACAGAAAACCCTAGAGACTCCACCAAAAGAGGATTAGAACCAATAAACTAATTCAGTAAGGCCATAGGATACCCCCCAAAAAATCAATATATAGAAATCAGTTTCATTTCTGTACATTAGTAATGAGTTAGAAGAAAACAATCCCATTTATAATTGCACCCAAAAGAATTAAATACCTAGGAATAGGCCCCCAAAAGGAGGTAAAAGACCCGCACTCTGAAAACTATAAAACACTGAACGGAAGATGATACAAACAAATGGAAAGATATTCCATGCTCAGGAATGGACAGTATTGTCAAAATATCCACACTATTCAAAACAATCTACAGACGTAATACATTCCCTATCAAAATACCAATAGTATTTTTCACAGAACTGGAAAAAATAATCCTGGAATTTGTAGGGAATCACAAAAAGACCCCAAATAATCAAAGCAATCTTAAAGAACTGGAGGTATCATATTCCCAGATTTCATGATATAGTATGAAGCTATAATAATCACAACAGTACTGGCACAAAATCAATGTGACACATAAATCAATGTGACAGAAAAGAGAGCCCAGTAGTGAACCCATGATTATATGGTCAGTCTTTGACAGAAAAGGCAAGAATATGCAATGAGGAAAAGGCCATTTTTTAAAACAAATTATATTAGAAAAATTGGACAGTTACACACAGAAGAATGGGATTGGACCACTTTCTTATACTGTACGCATAAATAAACTCTAAATGGATTAAAGACCTAAATGTGAGTCCCGAAACCATAAAACTCCTAAAAGAGAGCACAGACGGTAATATCTCTGGCATCAGCCATAACTTTTTTTTTGTAGATAGGTCTTCTGAGGCAAGGAGAGCAGAAGCAAAAATAAACTATTGGGACTACATCAAAATAAAAATGCACATATATTTTGTCTACACAACCAAACGAAACAACAAAAAGACAACATAGTCAATGGGAGAAGATATTTGCAAATGACCTATCTGATAAAGGGTTAGTATCCAAAATATATAAAGAACTGAGACAACTAAACACCAAAAAAAAAAAAAAAAATCCATTTAAGGAGTGGACAGCAGACATGGGCAGACATTTTTTCCAAAGACATACAGATGGCCAAGAGACACATGAAAAGATGCTCAACATCACTCATCATCAGGGATATGTAAGTCAAAACCACAATGAGGTATCACTTCACACCTGTCAGAATGGCTAAAAATCAAAAACACAAGAAGCAGCAAGTGTTGGTGAGGATGTGGACGAAAAGTAATGCTCATGCACTGTTGGTAGGAACGCACACTGGTGCAGCCACTGTGGAAGACAATATGGAGGTTCCTCAAAAAATTAAATTACACTATGAACCAGCAATCCCACTAGCAAGTTCTGGGTATTTATCCAAAGAATACAAAAATAATAATTTGAAAAGATATATGCACCCCTATGTTCATAGCAGCATTATTTGTAACAGCCAAAATATAAAAGCAGCTGAGGTATCCATTGTAAATGGATAAACATGTGGCATGTGCACACACACACACGAATACTAAGTGATACAGATGAAATCTTGCCATTTCCAATAACATGGATCTAGGTAGTATAATGCTAAATAAGTTAGAGAAAGACAAATACCATATGATTTCACTGCTGTGGAATTTAAGAAACAAAACAAATGAACAAAGAAAAAAAAACAAAAAATAGATTTTTAACTGTAGAAGACAGATGGTTACCAGAAGGGAGGTGCAGGCTGGAGGGACGGGGGTTGGGGAGGTGATGGATGCAATAGGTGAAGGGGATTAAAAGTACACTTATGATGAGCACAAAGTAATGTATAGAACTGTTGACTCAGTATATCCTACACCTGAAACTAATAAAATGCTGTATATTTACTATTTTTTTAAAAAAACTGGTAAAATTAGATGTTTAAAAGTTAGTTAAGGAGACTCACAAAAAGATGTAAAATATGGCAACATATGCACAAGATGGGGGGAGTAAACATGAAGTTCTTTTAGAATGTGTTTCAATTTCAGTGACCAACTTTATGTAGACTGTCAATTACTTAAGGATGTTATATATGAACTTCATGGTAACTGCAAACCAAAACCCTGTAATAGATACACAAATAATAAAGAAAAGAAAGCCAACCATAACATTAAAGAAAGTCATCATTCACAAGGAAAGGGGAGCAAGAAGAACTACAAAAACAACCATAAAACAATTAACGAAATGGAATTATATACCTGTCACTAACTAACTGTGAATGGTCTAAATGCTCTAGTCAAAAGACATAGATAGGATAAACTAAAAAAACAAAAGACCCATCTGTATGTTGCCTTAAAAAAATTCATTTCAGAATTAAAGACAAAGATTGAAAGGAGGGATGGAAAAAGATACTCCATGAAAATGAAAGAAAAAAAACAACAGGGTAGCAATACTTACATCAGAAAAAAAAAAAGGACTTTAAAACAGAGACTGTAAAAAAAAATAATAATAATAAAAAAGATAAAACAGACTATAACAAGAGACAAAGGGCATTATATGATAACGGCATCAATCCAACAGGAGGATAATGTTTTAAGTATCAATGTACTCAACATTGCAACACCGAAATACATAAAGCAAACATTAATAGACAAAAGGAGAGACCAACAGTAATAGAGTAATAGGGGACTTTAACATCCCACTCATATCAGTGGATAGGTCATCCAGGCGGGGCGGGGGATAGGGCACGGAATCAATAGGGAAACAGTGTCTTTGAAGGACACATTAGACCAGATGGACTTAACAGTTGTATATAAGACATTTTATCCCATAAAATGGCATACACATGTTTTTCAAGGGCACATTGAACACTCTCCGGGATAGATCATATGTTAGGCCACAAACCAAGTCTCAAAAATTTAACAAGACCGAAATATCATCAAGCTTTTTTTCTGTTTACAACGGTGTGGAACCAGAAATCAATTACAGGGAAAAAAAAATGGAAAATAACCCCAAACATATGGAGGCCAAACGAAATGCTACTAATCATAGATCAATTTAGAAGTCAAAGAGAAATTAACAACAATAACATACCTTGAAGCAAATAAAAGTGAGTCCAAAATTTTTTTGAGTTGGGGCACGGTGCAAGTTCTAAGAGGGAAATTTATAGTGATACAGGCCTATCTCAGAAAAAGATTAAAGCCTCAAGTTAGAAGGAAATAAAGATCAGCATAAAAGTAAATGGAAACAAACAAAAAAGAAAATAGAAAGGTCAACAAAACCAAGAGCCTGTTCTTTGAAAAGATAAAGAAAATTGATAAAGCCTTTATCAAGAAAAATAACTCAAAATCAGAAATGGAGAAATAACTGAGCCCATAGAAACAAAAGGTTTATAAGAGACTTATGAAAAATATTCCAACAAATTAGACAACCCAGAAGAAATGGACAAATTCTTAAAAACAGTCTATTCAAACTCAATCAGGAAGAAATAGAAAAATCTGAACAGACTGATGAGTAGTAACAAAATTGTAATCCAATCAAATTGTAATCAAAACCTCTCAACTGATCAAAGTCCAGGACCAAATGGATCCACTGGTCAATTCTACCAAACATTAACAAAAGAATTAATAGTTTGGGAAGAGTAAGTATTGAGAAAACACACACACACGAGGAAGGAGAACTTCCAAATATATTCTACAATGCCAGCATTACCCTCATTACAAAAACAAAGACCATACCAAAAGAAAACAAAAACAAAACTACAGACCAACCAATATCCCTGATGGACATGCATGCAAAAATTCTCAACAAAATATTATCAAGCCACATTCAACAATACATTAAAAGAATCATTCACCATTATCAAGTGGCATTTATTCCAGGGATTCAAAGATGGCTCTGCAAATCAGTGTGATATAACACATTAATGACAGGAGGATAAAAATCCTGGGATGAACCCTAGGACCCCCAACCCACTCTGGCCACAGCTCCAGCCAACGTCATCAGACACACACAGTCTAGGCAGGGGATGACCGTATACTTCTTCAAGGTTAGGAGAAGAAGCTGTTCTGCCTAATTCATAAAAACAAACACAGAAAATCAAGCAAAATGAGGAGTGAGAGGAATAAGCTCCAGAAGAAAGAACAAAACAAAACCTCAGAAAAAGAACTAAATGAAACAGAGATAAGCAATATGCCTGAGAAAGAGCTTAAAGTAATGATTCTAGAAACTTTTGCTAGACTGAAGAGTGGAGGAATTCCATGAGAATTTCAACAAAAATTTTTAAAAAGTATTTAAAAAGAACCAATCAGCCCTGAGGAATACAGTAACTGAACTGAAAAATACATTAGAGGGAAACAACACGTTAGTGGACGCAGAGAAACAAATCAGTGTTCTAGAAAGCAGGGTAATGGAAAGTCCCCAAGTTAAACAGCAGAAAGAAAAAAGAATTAGAAATCCTACGATCATTTCTATAGAGGTTAAATTTTATCAATGGCTTTTTCTACATTTATTTATGATAAAAGTTCTCAACGAAGTGGGTTTAGAGGGAACACACCTGAACATAAGAAAGGCCTTAGATGATAAGCTCACAGCTAACAGCATACTTGATAGTGAAAAATTAAGAATGTCTAGTCTCACCACTTTTACTCAGTATAGTACTGGAAGCCCTAGCCATAGCAATCAGACCCCCCCCCCCAAAAAAAGACATCCAAATTGGTAAGGAAGTAGTAAAACGGTCCTGATTTGCACATGACAAGACATTATACTAGAAAATCCTAAATACTCTACAAAACAGAAACAAAACCAGAACTACTAAAATAAAAGCATTTGGAAAAATTGCAGAATACAAAATACAGAAATCCATTTCCATACACTAATAGCAAAGTAGAAGAGGAATTAAGAAAACGATTTCCATTTATAATTGCACCCAGGCACCCCTACAATTTATAATGGAGCACACAGTTCTAGAGTTCTAGGGCTACACTGTAATTTCTTTGTCCATTCCACGGTCAGTGGACTAGGATTAGTCTCAGTTTTTGTTTACAGACAATGCTGTCATGAACAAGGTTCTTTAAGGGATGGCTTGGAGTGAAATTACTGAGTCACAGACCTATGCCTCTTAAACATTATTGTGTACATGAATTCACCTGCAGAGTGCGTTACAATGCTGATTCCGGTTTGGTGGGTCTGTGATTCCGCAGTTCTAACAAGCTCTCAGGTGGGGTCAATGCTGCCGGTCCCTGGACTCTGCCTTGAGTCAAGTATGAATTTGCTGAAGCTTATTAAATGCTAGTTTTACTAGGTACGACAGGAATAAGTTCGTTACTCCACCTACTCCCCAATTTACTGTACTCAGACCTCTACATTTAAATTAAATCCAACTTAGTGGCGGTGTAATCATATTTTGATTTTATTTTGCATTTTGGATTAATGATGCTGAGAACTTTCACCATGCTTATTGGTTACTCAGATTTTCTCTTGTGAAGCACCTATTAAAGCCTTTTCCTCTATTTTTCTGTTGGTTGTTCAGCTTTACTGATTTTTTCAACATTCTTTGTCCATTCTGGATGCTAGCCTTTTATTGATTTTATGTCCCAAATATTTTTTCAGCTGGCGACTTGTCTTTTCACCCACTTTGTGGATTTTTAAAGTAGTATTATCACTTAACATTTTTTTTTAATCTCATGTTAAGAATTGAGAAATACTAGAATACTAGAATTGCCTGGCCCCATTTCCTTCCCTGACTATCATCCCTGACCTCAGGTAACAAACGCAATGCCACAGTGCTCATTGTGCCCAGAAACCACTTCCAGTACGTGTCGGGCGCTCAGGAACAGGAAGCTTCTGGAATGATAATCGGCTGTGGAGGACCAAGCTAGTGGGATCAGGCTTAGTGGCCCCTAGTTTCACTTCAGGTGAGCAGTCTCTCTCAATGAGCACTTTTCATGAAATCTTTCAACACAACCCAATGAATGGACCAGCAAGTTGCTTTGAGTAAACAGAAATTCCCAATTTCAATATTGTTGAAACCCTGAAGTCAGGTAGATAACTGCTTTTACACATTTGGGAGTGTTTTTATTTGGGCAGGTTATGCTACACACAATTCCTGGTCAAGCTTTTGCAAGTTTTCTGCTATTTTAGCTAGTAACCATCCATGTAAAGCAACAACGACACACTTGCTTCACACAAGGTGATAAACACAAAACAATTTAACAACCACCGTCTGAAATGATGTTTAAGAGAAACAACAGTTCCTTTTTTTTTTTCATAGCCCAACACAGTGTTAACACTCACAGCAATAATGCCAACAGATTTCAAATCCAGGTTCATGTTTTTAGATCAAATCCTTCCCAGTGATAATGCAACTAGTTTTCAGAACACGTGTGCACTACTGGGGGAGTCTCCCCATTACCATATGGAGAGCACACCAGTGACCATCGGTTAAAGAACCGAATACGTGTGAAGACAGAGATCTGGGGGGCTGCTGGTACAGATGGCCTTCCACCCACCCCAGCTCACATGACACCCCTTCCCCAAGCAGCCCTACCTTGGGGTTGAGCTTCCTGGTCCACCTGGGCCCTGTTTTCCTTCTGCGTGCAATGGGGTCCCCATCTACAGTGGGCAGCAGAGACCACATGGTCTTGGAGAAGAAAGCAAATGTAGCTCAACTCAAGCTCGAGTCTAGGGAGCTCTGGGAGAAGCTACTTACAGCGTGAGCCTGTGGGCCCAGGAGCAGCCCGATTACTGGTAAGTCGATGTTTTGTGCCACACCTGTAGCCTGTTTGCTTCCCCAGGATACCAGCCGGGAGGCTCTGCTCCAGGATAGAAGGAACCTTAGAATACTTTAAGGCAGGGGAAGAAAGACCAAGGCAGGCAGTGGATGATGAGACAGGTCATTTTCCACTCTGGCTGCACAGTTCTATCTACTGGGTTTGTTTTGATCTATACTGGTAGCTGGGGTGCCAGTCCCACAGAGTAGGATTTCATTGCTAGGAGCGAAGCATGGGAATCAGGAATTTTTAAAAAGATCTCCAGGTGATTGAAATGCGCAGCTGGTAATGAGAATCCGTACATCGGTGTCTCTCCTGGAGCCATTGTATCAGTCAGGAGTCGGAGCAGGGAGAAAATGGTAGGGGGCGGGGATCCGAATTGTTACTACAGAGTTAAAGAGGAGGTGTTGCTGTAGATGGGTAGATCCGTGGTTCTTTGAGAGTGGTCTGGAAACTTCCAGCAAATGCAGATTCTATATAAGCAGAATTTCTGGGATGGGACCCAGGAATCTGCATTTTAAATAAGCTCTTTCTAATGATTCTTAGAACATGAAACTTCGAGAAGCAATATTTGGGGGGTAGAAGTTACAGGATTCTATCATTATCTGGAGGCATTAATATCAAGATGAAAAAACTGTAAGGCTGAATTCACTGCAGTGTTAAATGGCCCCGGGGCCATCTGTGCATACATTTGCCAACAGGCACGCTTTAGAACAACCTTAGTGAAAGAGCGCATGTGACCACCGTCAGAGAATCAACACATTTCTCTCTGTCCAAGCCTCGGTTTTGAGTTTGTGTCATAGCAACCAGTAACTGGGTCAGCCAAGACCTATTTGGGCTGTCATAGATGTGGGAGACAGGTGTTAACTGTAGAGTGCAGAGAGGAATGGAGTAGAAGAAGAAATGGGGAAGAGAAGATCCATTCTTCATGGTCAACTCTTAGCCTGGAGGGGGCTGATTCTTGTAATACAAAGTATCATTGATCAGTCATGGTAGAGAAATCTTTATCTTGCTTCTCTTGGTATTTCAAGTCTCTGTTCCTGAGGTTCTCACAAAGTAGGGCAGAGTTTGCAACAGTTACACTGTGTAACCCAGGAACATTTTGTAATAGTACAGAATTCATATCATTCTTGAATTTGTATATAAACCTATAGGCCTGGATGTAATACATGAAAATGTGATACTAATTATGTTTCTTTATATTGGGAAGTATATGGACACTGAATACTGAAGTGGGGCTTTATTATTTTTTTTTATAAAAGTAACAATTTGTTTTCACAAATTCAGTAAAGATGTTGGCCTTTTTGACTAATGTCTTTATGTTTTTTTCCCTAATTTTTGAGGCAATTTTGAATATTTATTTTTAAAGATTTATTTATTTGAGAGAGAGATCAGTGCAGGTGTGCCTACATGCATGGAGGCAGAGCGGCAGAGGGAGAGGAAGAGAGTCTTTTTTTTTTTTCCTAAAGATTATTTATTTATTTATTTGACAGACAGAGATCATAAGCAGGCAGAGAAGCAGGCAGAGAGAGAGGAAGGGAAGCAGGCTCCCTGCTGAGCAGAGAGCCCGATGCAGGGCTCGATCCCAGGATCCTGGGATCATGACCTGAGCCAAAGGCAGAGGATTTAACCCACTGAGCCACCCAGGCGCCCCAGGAGAGAGAGTCTTAGGCAGACTTCTCCGTGAGCACAGAGCCCAAAGTGGGGCTCTATCTCATGACCCTGAGATTATAACCAGAGCTGAAACCATGAGTCAGGTACTTACCCGACTGAGCCACCCAGGTGCCCTGGCAATTCTGAATATTTAGGGAAAACTAATTTTTGGAGACATGAGAATTTTCTAATTTTTCTACTTTTTAACTCTTAATTTACATTTTTAGATTAAAATATATTCAAAATTTGAATATTTGGAAACAACTCCACATTACTTTTTAATCCTTAAGATCACTGAAATGAGTTCAAGTCAAGATCATAGTAGAAATCATGACAGGATGATAGGAGAGAGAAAAAACTGAAAGGGAAAAAAAAATTTCAAGCAAGAAGCCTGTGGAAATTTTAAAAACTAGCAGCAATAAAAATTTCAGACTTTATTGAGTATAACCCATATATATTCAGGAATAGGGCACTATAGGTTATTTATTAGTGAAAATTTAATTATTTATGGAAGTTAATAAGAATATGATTCTGCTCAAATCCACAGCTTAAACTTCAAGTCTGACTAAATCCTTACAACTTAATATTATTTGGTAAATGATTCTTTAGCTACTAATTAAAACAATGAGATGGAAAAGAGAATTCTTCATGTCAAATGCATAATTCAGAAGTAACAAATGTAACTCTGGGTTGCACCTTGTGAGATAAAATCATATACACAAAACCAGCAGATTGATCAAAAAGGACAAAACCCCTGGTGTGTTACTGTGTTTGTTGGATAATGATACTGGAAAATGGTTCTAACCCTTTTAATAGCATGAGATTTTTTTTCTAACAAAACACACTGTGCTTCAAATTCATGGTAATGATTCTCCACTGGATAAACATGGTAGAAAATACAGCCTTTCATTTAACATCATGTCTTTCAAACACAGTGCATTAAGCATATCTTTTGATTCTGATGTTTCAACATGTGGGATCTTAGTGATCCTGATAGGACTGCTTAGCCCAGAGCCCGCCAATTCCTAGTGCTAGGAAAGGACTCACCTATGAGTGTGACTGTCATATGGAAACCAATCCTGAGCCTGTCCACCTCACCACTTCTCCATCAGGCTCTTACACTCAGAGCCACAATTCACCTGTCCTCACCACCCCACAGCCAAAGAAAAGATCATGTTCAAAATCCATGGTGTGTTTATTAATAGATGAATGGTTAAAGAAGATTTGGTACATGCACGCATACATACACACACATACAAATACATACATACATAACATAATTATATTCAGCCATAAAAAAAGAATGAAATCCACTCATCTGTTGAAGGGCATCTGGGCTCTTTCCACAGTTTGGCGATTGTGACCATTGCTGCTATGAACATTGGGGTACAGATGGCCCTTCTTTTCAGTATCTCTGAAGTAAATACCAGTAGTGCAATGGTGGGTATGGAGGAGGGCACGTATTGTAGGGAACACCAGGTGTGGTGCATAAACAATGAATCTTGGAACACTGAAAAAGACAATAAAATAAACTTAGGGTGTGAAAATAAATTAAAATAAAATTTGGAAAATTAAGAGAATAAAATCTTGCCATTTGCAACAAGATGGATGGAACTGGACAGTATAATGCTAAGTGAAATAAGTCAGGGAAAGACAAATATGCGATTTCACTCATGTGAAATTTAAGAAACAAATGAGCAAAGGAAAAAAAGGAGAGAGACACACAAACCAAGCAAACGACATCTTAACTGTCCAGAACAAACTGAGGGTTACCAGCGGGGAGGCGGTTGGGGAGATGGGTGAAGTAAATGATGGATTCATGAGTCCCTTGTCACGATGAACACTGGGCGATGTCTGGAGGTGTTGAATCACTCTATTGTACACTGGAAACATAATATGACACTGTATGTTAACTACACTGGAATAAAAATTTTTAAAAAACTTTAAAATCCATCATGTGAATTTCCACCATGTGTCACACGGACTGAAGCCTGCGGTTTCCCAGGGACTTCTCCAACTATCTCCCACCAGCCAGCATTTGCTCCTCGGGGCTGAAAACCAAACATAGTTGTGTTTTTAAAAGTTGGAATGAAGGGCCCTCACTGCTCAGGTGAGCTGAACCCACCACAGCTCAGATTTTGAAACTCCAAACCCAAGGCCTGACATCACCACGAAGGGAAGCCAGGTCCAAGGTGTTGGGGACAGTTTCTGGGCTGTGGAGCCCACTGCCAGTATTTGAACTCGCTGACCCTCTGCCTGTTTGCCCTGCCTCTCCTGCTCCTTCCTGTGGAACCCACAATAAAGACACTTGCCTTGGTTTCCCTTATCCTTTCCTGCCCTTCTTCATGAGAACTGTGAGTACTAGCTGCCTTTCCAGGGGCAGACATCTCCTGCTCCATTGGCCTCATCATATCTGAATAATCAAACCGATATTTTAAAGAAGATGGGGGACACTGGCTTGTACATTCCCAGTTCAAGGAACAGTATTTTATTACTCCCATTCCATGGTGTACACCTGGTCTTTGGAATTCTCTTTGGCCAATGTTGGTATGTATGACTGTAAACGAGATTCTCCATGAAAGCAATATGAAACATCACTTGCCCATGAAAGATGCACATAGGGAACTGTCAGAACTGGGAGAGGAGAAGGTGGTGAGCAATGGATGATACTGAACAGACAGGTCAATGCTGATGTAGAGAACTGGTTCAAAGCTCTTGAACACCACACCAACACTAAGCCAAGTATTGCGTGTCCCAGGGAAGCAATCTTTGCTTGGCCGACTGCATAATCCCTACAGAGAACAATGGAAAGTAGCAGAAATGATTTGGAAACTAGGTGCTAGAATAAAGCACCTAGGAAGGATTAATATCCAGGAAGAAAAATTTAAAATGGAATCTATAGATAGAATATAGATAGTTCAAATGAGAAATTCATATTCAGCTCAATTTGATGATGGCAGGGACAAGTGTCAATTCAACTAACAGTCATTAGATGTAGTATTGAGCTACCCGAAGAAACCAGGAAAATTGTTGTGAATATTTCATTCCTTTTAAATCTATTATCAAAAGCCCTGTTACTGACTTCAGTGTTGTGGAGATTAAACATCTTTCTATATGCTTATTGACTTATTTTTTTTTTGAAGTACCTGTCTTTTTTCTGTCTGTACTAATGTCTATGTTCTCTTAATGGTTTATAGTTCTTTATATATTCTAGATAGGAATCTACTGACTGGTATTTCTATGTCCATTCTGTGCCTTGCATTTTTACTCTTAATAATATCTTCAATAAGAAACCAAGGATTTCTTCATTTTAATGCAGTCCATTTTATCAATAATATGCTCCACGATTAGTGGTTTTCCTGTCCTGTTTAAATTATCTTTGCCTTCCCCCAAAACTTATTCTATTATTTCTTCTAGGAGACTTACTGTCTTTTAAAATTTGGACCTACAATCCAACTGGAATAGGATTTTGTATATGATGGGAGGCAGAGGTCAAGATTAATCTTTCCCCACAGGGATGTCCATTGGACTAAACACTGTTCATGGAACACTGTTTACTGCCTCTCCCTCCACCCCCTGGCTCTCTAGTGCTACCTTCATCACAAACATATAAGCTGTTTAAGCTGTTTTATTTCAAGGTAGTTTTCTGTATTGATATGTTTACGTATGGCTTGAAATTTCTTTAATTTAGATTCACTGTCCACTTGGGTCCCTAAGTGAGGTCAACTTTCTGAGGATGTAATTATTGCCAATAAACAACCCAGGAGTTGGATGTCAATTAGACTTCAAGCAAAATACAAATTCCAGTTTCTGGATGGACCCAAATCTTTCTCCATCTGACTCCATGCCTCCTCACATCTGCAGACTATAGGCATGAAGAAGTCAGGACGGTTAGATACTTGGTTATCTGTCCTCATATTTACAAACTGCCTGAAGACCCATATTGTTTATATTTGTAATCACATTTCCATTGCTGCTTTCTTTTTTAAAGATTTATTTTTATTATGTTATGTTAGTCACCATACAGTACATCATTAGTTTTTGATGTAGTGTTCTATGATTCATTGTTTGTGTATGACACCCAGGGCTCCATGCAATATGTGCCCTCCTTCATACCCATCACTGGGCTAGAGAGAGAGAGAGCATGAGTTGGGGGAAGGTGCAGAGATATAGAATCTCAAGCAGACTCTGTGCTGAGCTGGGAGCCTGATACAGGGCTCGATCTCACGACGCATGAGATCAAGACCCACGAGATCATGACCTGAGCCGAAACCAAGAGTCGGACGCTTAACCAACTAGCCCTCACGTGTCCCTTCATGGCTTCTCCTTTGACTATTCAAAGGAATGGCCCCTCCCCAGAAGGGCTGGGCTAAAGTTGGGGGCACAGAAGCTAGAGACTCAAAAAAGGCTTTTTCTTTAGTGATTCACCATTGAGGAAGTGGGGAGGCCACCCAGGCCTGTCTCCACCCAGAAATTCTGAGGAGAAAGAACTAAGCAACCCAGGAGGTATGGAAAGAGAAATTCCAGGAGATGAAAGGTTCCAGCAAATGTTTAACCTGGCTCTGGGTCTCAAAAGCCTCTGTGTTCTTGGGTTTATCACCTCTCCAAATCCACCCAAACACAAAAACAGCCCATTAAAACACATATCAGAAATAAATAAAATAAATATAATGTCACAAAGAGTCGAATGTCAACACTTGACAGGGAAGTGATGTCAAATTGAGCAACTCTCACATGACTAGTTCACATGATTTCTGGAAGCCCAGGGGTCATCAGCCAAACCTGCTGGGTTCCAAAAGTCATCTTCTGGAAGCCAGAGATGTAGCTGAAATCTTCGGTAGAAACAAAAGCAGAGAAGAGTAGGTCTTTCCATAAATATCCTTGCCGTTCAGTGCACACATCTGGATCTGTGCACAAATTCACACGCTAGGAAGAGGCCCCCAAGTGTTGTTTGTGAACAGTAGAGCAGAGACATGGAGCTTGGACAACACAGTCTAAGCAGAAACTCAGAGCCTGGGTTACACAACATGGCGACATTGACAGGTCAGCCCCTGTAGGGAGTCTCTGAAATTAGGCTCGCTCTTCTTCTGCAAATCTTTGCAATGGGTCTCAAGTTCACAGGCTGTAGTAGAGAGGACACACCTATGCTGAGATCGGACAGAGGGCTCAGAGCAGGGAAATTGAGACCTGAAGCCAATTCCTTCTTCCACATCCCACCCCACTCTCCAATATGAATGCATCTCTGCAAGCAGACCTACCAGGACTGTGAACAGGAAAAGGTTTCTCCAAAGCTAGGTAGCTTGATAAGTTACTATGGAAATAGCTCGGTGGTTCTTGGCTTTGGTGGCACACCGGCAAGTAACATAGTAGCGAAGGCTCGCCCCTTCCTTCTGTGATTTGGATCCAGTGGGTATGGGATGAAGCGCTGGCGTCAGAAACTGTAAGAAGTTACTCAAGTGATTCTTGCTGTGCAGTCAGGATCGAGAGCCCCCAAATTAGCTTAAACACCTTCAGACTGCATCCATCACACTATATAACAGAAAACCCAAGAATGAGGGCCCAAAAGGCTAGGGAAGACTTTTCAGTCAAGGATCAGGTTCAGGATGAGTTGATTAAAGGAAAATTTACAGATTTTGGAACGAGGAATCAAATTGTTCCTGGATGTTAACTTACTATTATTATTATTTCAATTTTTTATTTTAAGGAGGCTCCATGCCCAACATGGGGCTGGAACTCACAGCCCTGAGATCGAGTCACAGTATTCTACCAGGTGCTCCCCTGGATGTTATCTTATTTTTAAAGCTCATACAGAACATTATCTGAGAAACTAAAGTTTTTTAAACTAGGTTTTTTAAAAGAGCGTTTTGCTAATAATAAATAGTGGAGGAGTATCTAATCTCAGACCCCCATTAGACTCAGGTTTCAGTATCATGGGATATACTTTAAAAAAAAAAAGATTTTATTTATTTATTTGACAGACAGAGATCACAAGTAGGCAGAGCACCAGGCAGAGAGAGAGGGAGAAGCAGGCTCCCCACTGAGTGGAGAGCCCCATGCGGGGCTCGATCCCTGGACCCTGGGATCATGATCTGAGCCAAAGGCAGAGGCTTTAACCCACTGAGCCACCCAGGTACCCCTCATGGGATATACTTTATGGGAAGGAACTCCAGCTCCGAAAGCAGAATGAAGTGGGTGCAAATTCTGTCCTTCCAGTTATTAGCTATGGCACCCTGCGTAGGTTACACAACCCCTCTGAGCCCCTGTAATGGGGGTAATAATACCTGTTTCCCAGGAAGCTGATGGGGATGAAATGGGACCGCATATCCAAAGCATCTTTGGTAAGGCTCTTTGACACTGGAACCACGTGGATTAACTCAGGGTTATGGTAAAGATATTCGGGGAAAGTAAGAACAAGGCAATAGTCACAAACCCACTTGGACTTGCTTGGAGCTGCTGCTGAAATATTTTGGGAATGAGAGGCACCCCTGCCTGGTCAGTAGCAGGCAGTCTTTGTCCCGATGGTCTCCCACCAATAGGGTTCAAATACTTCCCATCCGATTCCTTTGTGGATTCAGTGGCTCTGTCTTGCTCTATGTGAAGCCTGATTAGTTGGGCCGGTCACCTCCAGAAGGGTTAGGCCTATTCAGTAGAACTTCTACCCCAGGCCACTTCATAGGCCACTGACTAGTCATAGATGGGCCCAGGGAGGGTGGTGAGGTCACTTGGCACTGAGCATGTGTAAAGAAGCCCTCTGGAGAAATTTATAGGTTTATGGGACCTGATAGCTGAACCAGCCAGAGCTCATTAAATAGCAGTAGAAACACCAAAACCCCTCAACCTTTCCTAGTTGTTTGTGTGGCTATGACTTAAGGTCCTCACTAGAGGGCAGGCAACTTTAAGATGATGGATTTTTTTTTTTTTTACGGTGAATAAACTGGATAAATGATAATCATTATTGGAATAATAATCATAGGTAACATTTCTTTTTTTTTTTTAATTTTTTAATTTTTTTCAGCATAACAGTATTCATTATTTTTGCACCACACCCAGTGCTCCATGCAATCCGTGCCCTCTACAATACCCACCACCTGGTGCCCCCAACCTCCCACCCCCCACCCCTTCAAAATTCTCAGATCGTTTTTCAGAGTCCATAGTCTCTCATGGTTCACCTCCCCTTCCAATTTCCCTCAACTCCCTTCTCCTCTCCATCTCCCCTTGTCCTCCATGCTATTTGTTATGCTCCACAAATAAGTGAAACCATATGATAATTGACTCTCTCTGCTTGACTTATTTCACTCAGCATAATCTCTTCCAGTCCCATCCATGTTGCTACAAAACTTGGGGATTCATCCTTTCTTTCTTTTTTTTTTTTTTTACAGCTTTATAAACATATATTTTTATCCCCAGGGGTACAGGTCTGTGAATCGCCAGGTTTACACACTTCACAACACTCACCATAGCACATACCCTCCCCGATATCCATAACCCCACCCCCCTCTCCCAACCCCCTCCCCCCATCAACCCTCAGTTTGTTTTGTGAGATTAAGAGTCACTTATGGTTTGTCTCCCTCCCAATCCCATCTTGTTTCATTTACTCTTCTCCTACCCCCTCGACCCCCCATGTTGCATCTCCTCTCCCTCATATCAGGGAGATCATATGATAGTTGTCTTTCTCCGATTGACTTATTTTGCTAAGCATGATACCCTCTAGTTCCATCCACGTCGTCGCAAATGGCAAGATTTCATTTCTTTTGATGGCTGCATAGTATTCCATTGTGTATATATACCACATCTTCTTTATCCATTCGTCTGTTGATGGACATCTAGGTTCTTTCCATAGTTTGGCTATTGTAGACATTGCTGCTATAAACATTCGGGTGCATGTGCCCCTTCGGATCACTATGTTTGTATCTTTAGGGTAAATACCCAGCAGTGCAATTGCAGGGTCATAGGGTAGTTCTATTTTCAACATTTTGAGGAACCTCCATGCTGTTTTCCAGAGTGGTTGCACCAGCTTGCATTCCCACCAACAGTGTAGGAGGGTTCCCCTTTCTCCGCATCCTCGCCAGCATCTGTCATTTCCTGACTTGTTAATTTTAGCCATTCTGACTGGTGTGAGGTGATATCTCATGGTGGTTTTGATTTGTATTTCCCTGATGCCGAGTGATATGGAGCACTTTTTCATGTGTCTGTTGTCCATCTGGATGTCTTCTTTGCAGAAATGTCTGTTCATGTCCTCTGCCCATTTCTTGATTGGATTATTTGTTCTTTGGGTGTTGAGTTTGCTAAGTTCTTTATAGATTTTGGACACTAGCCCTTTATCTGATATGTCATTTGCAAATGTCTTCTCCCATTCTGTCAGTTGTCTTTTGGTTTTGTTCACTATTTCCTTTGCTGTGCAAAAGCTTTTGATCTTGATAAAATCCCAAAAGTTCATTTTTGCCCTTGCTTCCCTTGCCTTTGGTGATGTTCCTAGGAAGATGTTGCTGCGGCTGACGTCGAAGAGGTTGCTGCCTGTGTTCTCCTCGAGGATTTTGATGGATTCCTTTCTCACATTGAGATCCTTCATCCATTTTGAGTCTATTTTCGTGTGTGGTGTAAGGAAATGATCCAATTTCATTTTTCTGCATGTGGCTGTCCAATTTTCCCAACACCATTTATTGAAGAGGCTGTCTTTGTTCCATTGGACATTCTTTCCTGCTTTGTCGAAGATGAGTTGACCATAGAGTTGAGGGTCCATTTCTGGGCTCTCTATTCTGTTCCATTGATCTATGTGTCTGTTTTTGTGCCAGTACCATGCTGTCTTGATGATGACAGCTTTGTAATAGAGCTTGAAGTCCGGAATTGTGATGCCACCAACTTTGGCTTTCTTTTTCAATATTCCTTTGGCTATTCGAGGTCTTTTCTGGTTCCATATAAATTTTAGGATGATTTGTTCCATTTCTTTGAAAAAAATGGATGGTACTTTGATAGGAATTGCATTAAATGTGTAGATTGCTTTAGGTAGCATAGACATTTTCACAATATTTATTCTTCCAATCCAGGAGCATGGAACATTTTTCCATTTCTTTGTGTCTTCCTCAATTTCTTTCATGAGTACTTTATAGTTTTCTGAATATAGATTCTTAGTCTCTTTGGTTAGGTTTATTCCTAGGTATCTTATAGTTTTGGGTGCAATTGTAAATGGGATGGACTCCTTAATTTCTCTTTCTTCTGTCTTGTTGTTGGTGTAGAGAAATGCAACTGATTTCTGTGCATTGATTTTATATCCTGACACTTTACTGAATTCCTGTACAAGTTCTAGCAGTTTTGGAGTGGAGTCTTTTGGGTTTTCCACATAGAGTATCATATCATCTGCGAAGAGTGATAGTTTGACTTCTTCTTTGCCGATTTGGATGCCTTTAATTTCCTTTTGTTGTCTGATTGCTGAGGCTAGGACTTCTAGTACTATGTTGAATAGCAGGGGTGATAACGGACATCCCTGCCGTGTTCCTGACCTTAGCGGAAAAGCTTTCAGTTTTTCTCCATTGAGAATGATATTTGCGGTGGGTTTTTCATAGATGGCTTTGATAATATTGAGGTATGTGCCGTCTATCCCTACACTTTGAAGAGTTTTGATCAGGAAGGGATGCTGTACTTTGTCAAATGCTTTTTCAGCATCTATGGAGAGTATCATATGGTTCTTGTTCTTTCTTTTATTAATGTGTTGTATCACATTGATTGATTTGCGGATGTTGAACCAGCCTTGCAGCCCTGGAATAAATCCCACTTGGTCGTGGTGAATAATCCTTTTAACGTACTGTTGAATCCTATTGGCTAGTATTTTGGCGAGAATTTTTGCATCTGTGTTCATCAAGGATATTGGTCTGTAGTTCTCTTTTTTGTTGGGATCCTTGTCTGGTTTTGGGATCAAGGTGATGCTGGCCTCATAAAATGAGTTTGGAAGTTTTCCTTCTATTGCTATTTTTTGGAACAGTTTCAGGAGAATAGGAATTAGTTCTTCTTTAAATGTTTGGTAGAATTCCCCCGGGAAGCCGTCTGGCCCTGGGCTTTTGTTTGTTTGGAGATTTTTGATGACTGTTTCAATCTCCTTACTGGTTATGGGTCTGTTCAGGCTTTCTATTTCTTCCTGGTTCAGTTGTGGTAGTTTATATGTCTCTAGGAATGCATCCATTTCTTTCAGATTGTCAAATTTGTTGCCGTAGAGTTGCTCATAGTATGTTCTTATAATTGTCTGTATTTCTTTGGTGTTCGTTGTGATCTCTCCTCTTTCAATCATGATTTTATTTATTTGGGTCCTCTCTCTTTTCTTTTTGATAAGTCTGGTCAGGGGTTTATCAATCTTATTAATTCTTTCAAAGAACCAGCTCCTAGTTTCGTTGATTTGTTCTATTGTTTTTTTGGTTTCTATTTCATTGATTTCTGCTCTGATCTTTATGATTTCTCTTCTCCTGCTGGGTTTAGGGTTTCTTTCTTGTTCTTTCTCCAGCTCCTTTAGGTGTAGGGTTAGGTTGTGTACCTGAGACCTTTCTTATTTCTTGAGAAAGGCTTGTACCGCTATATATTTTCCTCTCAGGACTGCCTTTGTTGTGTCCCACAGATTCTGAACTGTTGTGTTTTCATTATCATTTGTTTCCATAAATTTTTTCAATTCTTCTTTGATTTCCTGGTTGACCCATTCATTCTTTAGAAGGATGCTGTTTAGTCTCCATGTATTTGGGTTCTTTCCAAATTTCCTCTTGTTATTGAGTTCTAGCTTTAGAGCATTGTGGTCTGAAAATATGCAGGGAATGATCCCAATCTTTTGATACCGGTTGAGACTTGATTTAGGACCAAGAATGTGATCTATTCTGGAGAATGTTCCATGTGCACTAGAGAAGAATGTGTATTCTGTTGCTTTGGGATGAAATGTTCTGAATATATCTGTGATGTCCATCTGGTCCAGTGTGTCATTTAAGGCCTTGATTTCCTTGTTGATCTTTTGCTTGGATGATCTGTCCATTTCAGTGAGGGGAGTGTTAAAATCCCCTACTATTATTGTATTCTTGTCGATGTGTTTCTTTGATTTTGTTATTAATTGGTTTATATAGTTGGCTGCTCCCACGTTAGGGGCATAGATATTTAAAATTGTTAGATCTTCTTGTTGGACAGTTCCTTTGAGTATAATATAGTGTCCTTCCTCATCTCTTATTATAATCTTTGGCTTAAAATCTAATTGATCTGCTATAAGGATTGCCACTCCTGCTTTCTTCTGATGTCCATTAGCATGGTAAATTCTTTTCCACCCCCTCACTTTAAACCTGGAGGTGTCTTCGGGTGTAAGATGAGTTTCTTGTAGGCAACATATAGATGGTTTTTGTTTTTTTATCCATTCTGATACCCTGTGTCTTTTGATTGGGGCATTTAGCCCATTCACATTCAGGGTAAGTATTGAGAGATATGAATTTAGTGCCATTGTATTGCCTGTAAGGTGACTGTTATTGTATATTGTCTCTGTTTCTTTCTGATCTACTACTTTGAGGGTCTCTCTTTGCTTAGAGGACCCCTTTCAATATTTCCTGTAGAGCTGGTTTGGTATTTGCAAATTCTTTCAGTTTTTGTTTGTCCTGGAAGCTTTTAATCTCTCCGTCTATTTTCAATGATAGCCTAGCTGGATATAGTATTCTTGGCTGCATGTTTTTCTCATTTAGTACTCTGAATATATCATGCCAGCTCTTTCTGGCCTGCCAGGTCTCTGTGGATAAGTCTGCTGCCAATCTAATATTTTTACCATTGTACGTTACAGACTTCTTTTCCCGGGCTGCTTTCAGGATCTTTTCTTTGTCACTAAGACTTGTCAATTTTACTATTAGGTGACGGGGTGTAGACCTATTCTTATTGATTTTGAGGGGGGTTCTCTGAACCTCCTGGATTTTGATGCTTGTTCCCTTTGCCATATTGGGGAAATTCTCTCCAATAATTCTCTCCAATATACCTTCTGCTCCCCTCTCTGTTTCCTCTTCTTCTGGAATCCCAATTATTCTAATGTTGTTTCGTCTTATGGTGTCACTTATCTCTCGAATTCTCCCTTCGTGGTCCAGTAGCTGTTTGTCCCTCTTTTGCTCAGCTTCTTTATTCTCTGTCATTTGGTCTTCTATATCGCTAATTCTTTCTTCTGCCTCATTTATCCTAGCAGTGAGAGCCTCCATTTTTGATTGCACCTCATTAATAGCTTTTTTTTATTTCAACTTGGTTAGATTTTAGTTCTTTTATTTCTCCAGAAAGGGCTTTTATATCTCCCGAGAGGGTTGTTTTATATCTTCCATGCCTTTTTCAAGCCCGGCTAGAACCTTGAGAATCATCATTCTGAACTCTATATCTGACATATTACCAATGTCTGTATTGATTAGGTCCCTAGCCTTTGGTATTGCCTCTTGTTCTTTTTTTTGTTGTGAATTTTTCCGCCTTGTCATTTTGTCCAGATAAGAGTTTATGAAGGAGCAAGTAAAATACTAAAAGGGTGGCAACAACCCCAGGAAAATATGCTTTAGCCAAATCAGAAGAGATCCTGAATTGTGAGGGGGGAGAAAGGGGATAAAAAGGGGTTCAGAAAGAAAGAAAAAAAAAACTATTAAAAAAAAGAAAGCCGATAAAGAAAAAAATATAAAATGAGGAAAAAATATATATATATTACATAAACTATTTTAAAAACGTTAAAAAAAAGAAAATGGTAAAAGTTAAAAAAAATTTAGCAGAAGAAGAGAAAAAGAAAAAAAAATTGAAAAAGAAAAAAAAATTAAATTAACTGCAAGGCTAAAAAATCATGGGGAGAAAGCCATGAGTTCCGTGCTTTGCTTTCTTCTCCTCTGGAATTCCGCCGTTCTCCTTGGTAGGTGAACTTGGTCCTGGCTGGGTTTCCCGTTGATCTTCTGGGGGAGGGGCCTGTTGTAGTGATTCTCAAGTGTCTTTGCCCCAGGCGGAGTTGCACCGCCCTTACCCGGGGCCGCGCTGAGTCATCCGCTCGGGTTTGCTTTCGGGAGCTTTTGTTCCCTGAGCGCTTTCCGTAGAGTCCGGAGGACAGGAATGAAGATGGCGGCCTCCCGGTCTCCGGCCCAGAGGAGCCGAGAGCCCGGGGCCCCACTCCTCAGTGCGCCCTCAGAGAACAGCGCCAAATGACTCCCGTCACCCTGGCCTCCGTCATAGGTAACATTTCTTACATACATTCTAAAAGTTGAGAACTCCCCCAAATGCCATATATTTAATTAATTTAATTTAATTTATAAATATATTTAATTTAATTTACTATATATTTAACTTAATTTAATTTAAATTACCATATATTTAATTTAATTTATATTTATATTTATGTATATAAATATTTAATTTATATTTAATTTAATTTAAATTACCATATATTTAATTTAATTTAAATTACTTATTGTATTCTCTTCACCTCGTTCTTACCATAAATGATAACAGCTCTTTCCCCACAACTGCATTGGACGTTTCATGAGGATAATGTCTATTTAATTTGCTATTCTGCACTGATCGATTACTGAGTCTGGAACATCATAGTAGCTGAGTAAGTACTTGTTGAATGAAATACATATTGAATGAATTGAATCTTAAGTTCAAAGCCAAAAGATGGAGGCTGTTATTCTTCTAATACATTGTGTTTATCATTAGTAAAATTCCTTTTAAATTTTGAAATATCTCTTTTTAGGTATTTGAAATTAAGTATTAAGTAGTTGTCCCAGAGGATTCCTTCAATAACTTTTATATGCTTTATTTTGAGGGAGGTGGGAAATATTTTTTAACAGAGAGTGATAGCCATTGTCAAAACTAAAATCAATAAGATCCTTCTTGAGAAGAACTTGCACTATTAACTTATTATCATAATTTAAGGTATGTAATTACCAGGACCAATCTGTCAGTTTGTCTCCAACAAGTCCTTATCGCGCTGATCTCACACCAGACACTGTTCTAAGGACTTCATACCCTCATAAAGGTACTATTATTAACCCCATTTTACAGATGGTAAATAGTTACAGGTAACTATTATTGGCCCATTTTACAGATGGGGAAAGTGGGGCGATTAAGAAAACAGATTTCACAACCAGTAAGTGGCACAGCCAGGATGAAAACCCAGGTGTTCTGGCGGGCGACTCCGAACCTGGTCACCACAGTGCCTCTTCACCTCACTTAATAAGATTGCACAGTCATCACTTAAAGTTCTAATTGCACAGGTAATGATTCCGGTAGGCCCACGCAAAACAAATTTGGGAAAACTTTTGCACATTTTTATCCTGAACTTTACATTAATTTGACATAATAGTGCTAGGAAAAGGAGGTCAGACAGTTTCTGGTTTAGACAGGGAGTTATTTTGTCACGGCATGATGAGGAATTATAAATGGTGATCCCCTTTCCAAAACACCAAACACACCAACTTGCAAAGGCCAGCCTGCTCTAGGGCAGAGTATCAACAGAAAAACCAAAGCAGACAATGCAAACATTTTTTTAATATCCTCAGCATGCAATATACTTACAGCCAAGGGAGTTTTGCAATGAAAACAACAGGCAACAACTGTATGACTCAGCTATTCTGCTCCTGGGAAGAGTCACCAGAAGAACTGCAGACAAGTACTCAAAGAAAAACCTGTACGTGAATATTCAGAGCAGGAGTCAACTTTTCTGAGAGCCAACTGTATCATTCTCACCAAAGACAACACTTGCACGTCTCCGCCTCCGAGTTGCTGATCCCCTCCTGAGGACCCAAAACCACAGGCATCCCTAACACAACACCTGAAACACACCCCTTCTCCTCTCCCACACCCCAGTCTGCTCCTCTCCTGGGCCCAGCTCTGTGACTGGAACTACCATTCATCTACCAGATATGGGTTAAATTGTGTACCCCCCCCCCCCCGATTCATACATGGAAGTTCTAACCCCAGGATTTCTGAATGTGACTGTATTTTGGAAATAGGGTCATTGCAGATATAATTAGTTAAGATGAGGTCATTAGAGTGGGCCTTAATCCAACATGACCGTTGTCCTCATGAAAGGGGAAATCTGGACACGGAGACGGGCGCACAGGGAGATGGCTAGATGCCTTGATCACGGACTCCTGGCCTCCAGAATTCTAAGACAATATATTTCTGTCCTTTATGTTCCCAGTCTGTGGTACTCCATTAGAGCAGCCCTCGAAAACACACTGCCCAGTGGAGACTTCCCATCCATCTCTCACTCCCACTCCTGGTGACTAGATCCCATGCATTTCGGCTCCAGAATGGCTCTAGAATTCAGCCGCTACCCTCTCCACAGCCTCCGTAGGTGTGTTGGGAAATTTGGTTCTCTGCAAGCCTCATGTTAGGACAAGATAGAAAGGGACTTCGCTGACCGAAAGGCACAAGGATGGATCCAAGCTGGCACAGGGGAGAGAGTCTAGGATTCCAAGGGGATATAGAGCTGGTGGGCCTGGCCAGCAGGGGTGAGGGCAAGCCTCTCTGCGGGTAAGAGAAACACCAGCTCCCTGCTTGGCTGGAGAAAGCTGAGATGGAGCAGGCTGGTGCAAATGTCAGAGAGCTGTGCTGCAGAGGACAGAGCTCCCCTGTCTCTGTCCCCAGGGCAAGGTTTGGGGCCGGGCTTCCTCCTGGGATGTGTGTGCTGGGTGAGTGGAGATTGGGGGGGGCACCTTTGCTGCTGGGGTTCCCATGGGCATGGCTGCAGCGAGCATATCCCTGAGGCACCAGCTTTGTGAGGCTACAGAGGGTGCCCCTCTTCCATCGAAACCAAACGAACAGGTTTGCCGACGAGATTCCAGGTTTCAGTCCAAGAGGTGTGAGCTGAGCAGGCGCCTGGCCCAGCCCAGCATCAGCTCCCGCTCGGGGGGGGACGCGGGAGACTGCGCAGGAGCTCTGGGAATTAGACTCTGAACACTGGGATCCAGCAGTGAAGGACCTGGAGCATGGGGCCTCCCTGGGAACCCAGAAGGACTCGGAGCAGCTGTGTGAGACTTGCTCTTTCTCCCCTCCTCCTCTGTCACCCCATGCCCCTCTGTCTCCCTCCATGTCCCTCCTCCCCACTGCAGGCACCTACCCCCATCTCCCTCCCCTCTCATCCCGTTAGCCCCCTTTGCCCTACCACCTTCCTCCTCTGTTCCTTCCTTTCCTCTTGGGGACCCCTTTTTCCACCTCTTCCCTCTGACTCCTTCTTTTCCTCTCCGCTTCCCCTCTCCTGCCTCCCCCCACCACTCATGGCTCCCCACCTCCTTCTCCCCTCACCGGTCTTTCTCCCCTTGCCTTAGCTCCACTCCTTTCCCACTTCCCACTTACCCTGCCCTCCCCTCCATCTCCCTTACCTTTTCCTCCCCCTTCTCTTCCCCTCCCCCCCACCTTTCCACCTGTCCTCCTCAGTCCCCCACCCACCCCCCACCGCTCCTTCTCTCCCTCCCACGCCCCGCCCATCACTGTTTGCTTTTCTCCCGGATCCAGATGAAGGGGTGGCCCTGTTTCTGCCCTGCCCTGGCGCATTTCTGGCAGCTGGAGTCTTGCTTCATGGCTGAGGGCTCGGGCACTCAGGCCCCGGGGAAAGAGCCCCCGCTCAGCATCCAGGTCCTGCGAGCCCAGTACGAAGGCTTGCGAAGGCAGCAGAGGGCACGGGCCTACCTGGTGGTGCTCCCGACAGGTAGGGCTGGGCAGGTGCTGGGACAAAAGCCAGAAGTGGAGGGAGGAGGGCCTGGCTATGGGCACAATGGGTGGTGGGCTGCAGCCAGGGCCGGTGGGGGGCTCTGTGGGCCCTCCTGGTGGGAAAGAGCAGGCAAGCCAGCAGAGCCCGGAGGCCAGTTCTGGGCAGCTCTGCTTGGCTCAGTTCCCCTGCAGGGGCCTCAGCCAGGCATCCAGCCAGCCGCCCGCCATACCTGGCCTCCACTCTTAGGTTCTCATCTTGCCAGACTGTTCTGCCTGGTGGAGGTGGCTCGGCCCCCTGCTGGGCCAGGTGGGGCGATGGGAGCACTTCCTGGCTGGGTCTCGGCCTCCTGCAAAGCGGAGAAACTGGCCCTGGAGAGAGCAGACATGGTGCTCCCAACAGCCGCCACGGGCCAGAGGACACATGGCGCTCAGGGACCCAGACTTATGGAGCTTGCTTATCATAGTCTCAAACAACTTCTAAGGAGGCATGAGATACAGAAACCTCAAGGAGAGAATGCCTCTTCCCTCTGGGAACTCAGATTTTGTTCCTGGAGGAAGTTAGGAGCTTAAGGCTCCATCCCAGCCCTTCTCTCTAACAGAGGAATGCATGGGTCGAGGGAGGTGGGAAGGGCAATGCTGTGCCGGAGGGTTTCTTCAGGACTCCCTGAGCGGTCCACCCAATGCTAGGCCAGCTGGGAAGGAATCAGGGGCCAGGGAGACATCACCATCTGGGACAGGAAGTGTGCTGCCTTGTGGAGGTAACAGAGGTCCCACGGAGCGGAGGGTGCCTAGCTCCCATTCCTGGGGCTGTTCTGTGTGAACTGAACTGGCACAGCCAGACACGCCCCATCTCTGCAGGGTGGACACCAAAAGGTTCCTAAAGGTCTAGTCCATCCCCAAACGTGTTTATTCATTCAGTCATTCAGCAAACATGAAATTAAACCACTCATCAAAGCAAGAGAGTACCGCGCTTAGCAGACCCACAATTCGGACTCGCATTGCAAAGACCAAAGGGCCAACTCAACATGCTCCTGCCCCAACCCAACCCTCTGGATCTTCCTCCCACACTCTGTAACTCAGTGTCCTCCCCCTCCCCCCGCCCAGCTATCCTCACTGATCAGTTTGGCCAGGCTAATGCCAGAAGGCTGGTCGGACCAGACTCTGCTTTGTCAGGGAAGACTTCTGACTCCCAGGTGAAGTCAGCCACTCAACAGGATCTGTTTGGGGTTGGGGTCCAGGGTCTTTTTCCTTGTCCTCCGTGGACCCTGGACTGGGACTGACAGGGAAGGAGGCTCCTTTCTGCAACCAAGTCCTGCCTATCCGCCCGGACAAAATGGAGAGGCTACTAGTTCTAAGGTTCTCCTATCATATCCCCTCTTCCCCTCTTCCCAAATAAGTACATAGCATTCTAGACTTTTAGTCAGGGAGTCCATGTCAAGAAAAATCAGGTAGTCCTGAAGTGGGAACACATTTTCAGTCCCTCGGTGGTTTGCAGAGATGGCCCCACCAGTCCTGTTTCCCACAGACTCCCAGACCCGGAGCTCTAGGGGCTTCCTTCTGCCTTCATACCTCAGCACTGTCTCTCCCCTCCTGCTCATACCTGCCCTGTCCAGGGCCTCCCGCAGGGACAAGTGCCATGGGGCTCAAGGGAGCCCCACTCACGATCCAGAGGCAAAAGACCAACTCTCTTTGGAACCCCTTTCAGTCACTGCCACAACCATCTCTGCCACCAAGGGTTGACAATAAACAGTTGTGTGACACAAGGTGGTAAAAACAGGTGCCTGAGAAAAAGAGACACCGGTCTAAACCGTCATCCCTGCAGCCAGGTTGGAGAAGCCAGAGCTGCTGTAACCGTGTTCCCAGATCAGTGTCAGAGGGGTGGGAGAAGGCAAGGCTCCAGTCTTCCAAAAGGAGCTGCTTTGAAATACCGCTCCTCCCTCCTGCACCTTGGGCTGTAAACCCATTATGGGAATCCCAGAACAGAAAACCCTGTAGGTGAAGAGTAATCTTTTCCACTGGCCAGTGCCTATGACTCTGTTCCATTCTTCCAGTCTGAATGCTCGTTCCCTAGCTCTGCCCTGGGGTCACTCCCTCGCTGCAGTTAGGAACTGGAGTCAATTATTAAACTCTGTTCTGCTTCAGATTTTCTTCATAGCATCGGTTCCCACCTGCAATTTTCTTGTAACACATTCATTTGCTTAGCGTTTTCCTAGCCCACTAGAGCCTATCCGTGAAGATGTGGATTTTGTCTCGTTTGCTGCCGTATTCCCTGAACCTAGAACGAATGATGCTTGGCATGTAATAAGTGCTCAATAAATACTTGTTGAACAAATGAGTACATGTGCATGAGGGTGTGTATGTGTTAGAGAGGGTTTGTGTGGGTGTGAGTGTGTGGACAGGGGAGGGAGGGTACAGGTGTGAGCAGGTACAAGTGGGATCACGTGTGACCCACGTCTATGTGTAAACACACATTTGGGGTAACATTCCTATGGCTCGAGACCTCTGAGACCCCCAGAATGAGAGCTGCCCTGTACCTGCCAGTGGTGACCCTGCTTGTGCCTTGCTTTATCAGGAGGATACATGCCTGCTCCTGCTGAGTCCGTGGTCAGTCCTGTTTGGATTAACAAGGAGAGAAGGCATTCAGTGTCCCTAGAAGAGGCAGATCTGGGGGCCAAGGGGATGCTGGAGGAGGCCGACGGAGGCTGTCTTCAGGGCCCTGAATCTCCATGGCACGCACATCTGGAGATGTACCGCTGCGTTCAAACCTTCCACCAGGAAATTAGTCTTCCAGTAAAACACAAGAATAAGCTCATGGGGTCCAAACAAAGGTTGCCTCAGGAAGGAGACCCAGGCCTGTTTGAAAACAATCAGATGACCCAGCAAGGGACCACCAACCTACCAACAGCCCAGTGTGAATGTCCAGTGGGCAATGTCCAGACAAAGACAGTAGGATCTGGTTTGAATATGGACATTCAGCACCCTCTTTCCAAGAAGAACCCACACAGGTCTGGAAAACCAGCTCACTATCCATTTCCCCAGAGGAAAACGCCCAGGATCTCTCAAACTGCCCGGAACCTGGGCTTGTATGGCCCAGCCTAAAGCTTCCTGCTCAACCAAATGTCTCAATGTTGAAACCATGGATGGCCTCATCCAAGAACCCAGGAGGCAGGGCCATGAGTCGGGCCTCTAGCTAGGAGCAAGAACCAGACTAACTCAGTGGTAGGGATTTTGAACTTCATGGTGGCATGGTCTTGTCCTTCAGAAAAGAAGAGATTGCCTAGGCCAGATCTCACACAGTCTAGGATAAAAGACTGTATCTGATCAGGGTGGCCCCACTATGCTTGTATATGAAGACATGACTGGAGCCCTAGATGCTGATTCCTTGGGGAGATCCGTAGGCATCTTCTCCGCCCCTAGAAATGGGAAATTTGGAATGTAATACTGACACCCTAGCCATAGGAATGCCTTAACGGGGGCCCTAGAGTCAACGAGTATGGGCAGCCTTGTTTTCAATATGTTCTGATGATTTCTCACATGATCCAGAGAAGATGAGCTCTGAGAATTGCCTTTTTCTGGTTACTGCGTCTGGAGGCCAGCTCACTGAGAAGTCACTACATTCCTTGGTAGTGACCATACCATTTCAGCGGAGGCTCCCAAAGTATGGTCACTGTGGGTTAAAAGAAGAACTCTACTGTTTTGTGTGTTTAAGGCATGGTCAGGAAGGTTGGCCATCTCTCCCCTCTCACTGAGACTGCATATTCCAATTTCATCACAGGTGTATTTCCTTCCTTCCTTCCCTCTTGCCTTCCTACCTACCTGCCTTCCTTCCTTCCTTCCTTCCTTCTACCCATCCATCCCTCTTACTTACCTGTTTTCTCACCCTCCCTCTCTCTCTCTCTCTCTCTCTCTCTGTCTTACTTTCTCTCTCCTAACTAAATTATTAAACACTGTCAGGCCAGTCATTGAAGATATATGGTAAGAGGAACCTGAGCAGGAGACAAGGAAATGCTCCTGCTTGGAAAATACATATTCCCCACAAACTCCTCCCTTTTCAGCTGAATTTGAAGCCCTCAGATCCTTCCTGGGATATGTTAAACTTAAAACAAAGGGAATCGGTGTTACTGCTTGGGTTATGGGAAGAAAGTAGGTCTCTCCTGGTTAATGTTTAACTTTAGTAATATACTTAAACACATCGAAGGTGCCCTTCCCTCATATCAGATAATCTCTCTGTAAAGTTTCACTTGTATTTTCCTCTTTTTGCCCCAACAGTGATCCAGTCTTGTCCATCTACACCCAGAGCTGTTAACTAGGTGTGTCATTACTTGGCAAAAATCCATGTGTGCCTGCTCCTTGGATCACCCAGAAATCCACTCCAATTTGGGGACTGGATTTCTGGGAATAATCAATAGAGCCATTGTTAATTTTTTTCTTTAGTCTAATGAAAAACAAGGACATTTTCTGAAAAACCTTTGTCCTTTGCTTTGTTTTGAAGAGGACTGCCGCATGCAACCCCTCTTTCTACAATGTGTTAGTCAGGATAGACTGTGTTTTGCTGCAGAAACAAACCCTCCAATCTCACAATATGAGATTGTTGTGACTCACAAAAAGTCCACGTGTATTTGGGCAAACTTCCCAAATCCCTACAATATCAACACTGGTTTTCCTAATCACTGTAGCAGGAGAAGAAAGTGCCCTCACTAATTGTCATGTTCCAGCTTTCAAATCACTTCTACTTACATCTCATTGCCCAAAGCAAGTCTCATGGTCCTATCTTCACTTCAGGGATATGAAATCGTCCCATGTGCCTGGAAGGAGGGAAAAAGTGGAAGGCAAGGGTGAGCAGGACTAATGGCTAGCACAGCAGATGGGGGCCAGATAGATTTCATTCTGAATACAAGGAGTAGCCATGAAGAGAGTTACATATGAGACTACAATGATTTAATTTGTAGTTTAACCAGATTACTCTGATCATTCAGAGAGAATGAGTTGAGGGTCACATTAAGAGGCAACACCAGGGGAAAAATGGACAAGGCAAGTTCAGTGGGAAAGATGCTGTTATTTGGGTACATTGCATATGTATTTTGGAGCTAGAGTCATTAGGATTTACTAAAGGAAGAGTAGAGGTTCAGTTTGAGGGATCCTAAGTTTGAGATGTTCGTGAGATACACAGATGCAGATATCAAATGGGCCAGTGGACATCTGAGACCAAAGTTCTGGGCTGGATATGAGTGTAAGTGGCGTGAGCGTGTGGAGGTACTGAAAAGGACGAGTCAAGGCCAGTAGACCTCTACCCAGTGTGGAGAGAAGACAGGGTCCAGAATGAATCCCGAAAATGCATAATTCACTTAATTGAAAAGTCTCTAAGGATTTTTCCAATTGGACACTAAAGAGCAGGACCCTGACTGAGGAGAAAAGGAGAGCCGGGGTGCTGGGAAGTTACAGACCTTGAGAGGCAAGACATGGCACGGGTCACTCCCCTAACTGTAAGCCTTCCACAAAGCCCTTTTCTAGATCCACATTCCTCTGTCTGAAGTTGCTTTTTCTCGAGCCAGGGTTTAAAAGGCCAGAGTCCAGGGCACCTGCGTGGCTCAGTTAAGCGGCCACCTCTTGATTTCGTCTCAGGTCATGGTCTCAGGGTCGTGAGATGGAGTCCTGCGTCAGACTCCACACTCAGGGGGGAGTCTGCTGAAGATTATCTCTCCCTCTCCCTTTGCCCCTCCTCTGCACCCTCTAAAAAAATGAATGAATAAATGAATGAATGAATGAATGAAAGGCCAGAGTCCAAGAGGCAATCCCTGAGTGGTAGAACTTTTCAGCCAAGAATAGGCCAGGTCAGTGTCACCAAGTTCAGGTCAGAGCCAACAGCCTGCCTGCCATCGCGGCTGACCTGACAGGGAGGCACCTTTGCCCCAGAGGCCTGGCCTTCCCTGGGACTGAGTCATTCTCATACTTGGGACCGGGCGGGGGCGGGGGGGGTGTTGGAGGGTAGTTGAGGATCGAGTGTTCCCCTCAGAGAGTTTGAAGGGAAAGAGGGCAAGAGCCGTGCTGGTTTTGAGTCCTTCCTCTTCCCACAAGGCTGCTTCTGCCACGAGCATTGGACCAGAACCACGCTCCCATTGCTCAATCACACTCACACTTCTACCAACCCATGGGCTGGGACATGTGCTCGGGCAAAGGGCTCAGCTTAGTCTGGGCTGTCATACCACCCACAGCTCTGATTTCCTCTCTCCTGTGCTGGGCGGGACTGGAGCTAACCTCTTCCCACACTCTCCACAGTGCTAGCAGAGGAAGGTTCTTGGCCACTAGAGACCAACCCACATCGGGCCTCCTAGCCTTCCGACCACAGCGAGGAGACCCCGACGTGCTGCTGGTGATAGGCTTCAGTCTTCTGGGCTCCAATCTCAGCATTGCCTTTGGGAGACATGACCTTGGCTGAGTTAGACGCGAGGTGATGATAGCTCCTCCTTGGCATTAGCTGGCAATTCTATGTATCCCCAGTAGGGGGCAGTCTCCCCTCATGCTACCTCAGCCTGATTCCCTAACTTCTCATCCCTGTTCTTATCTCTCACTCAAGTCAGACCCTACTGACCTCCCTCCCTGCCCCACACAGCCCGGCTGCACATACTTTTAAGGCCAGCATTGGGGAGCCTGGTCTCCCTGCTCCCACAGCCTTCTATTGTTCCGAGGGTACAGCCTTTTGGCATGAGATGGAGGGTGTGGAGAAAGCACAGATGGCTCTTTACATGACTGGCTGTGGTGCCTTTTGGGTCTGCCTTCCCTTGGCTAGCTCATGGTCTGTGGGCTTGGTGTGGACATGTGGGGGCCCCACAGGTTCCTGGAGATGACAGATTCCCTCTCGTAGCTCCCGCCCTCCCACCCCCAACGCATCAGAGTTCCACCTCTCTTTGCTGGGTGCCCCGGTCTCATCTCCTGTCTGCTGGCCCAGCCGGGGCCTGGGCACACAGGCAGAAACTGTCTCTGCACCCATAACTCACCACCACCTTTGCAAGAGAAGCAAACCCAATCCAACTATGATGTCTCTAGGTTACAAAATTGAAACCCAAGGACAACCAGTCACACACAACCGACCAGGTACTGGGTTATCATCAATCAATAATTTCCTCACGTTGCTTCCCTGTCTGCTGTATGAAAGTCTGTCCCTGAGCTCCTGTTGGTGGGGCATCCCTAAGCACTTTTAGTCGGCGGCTAGCGGATCTGAATAGATTTTTGCTCAAATAAACTCTTTAAATGTTTACTATGCCTCAGTTTCTCTTTCAACACTACTATGTTCAACTGCTTCCTTCTGATTCCTTCCCTTCATTTACTTCTACATCATCATAGCTAGGAAATCATCTTGAAATATTCTGACTTGAAAACTGTGGTGAAATTGGTGCTTCTATCTGGAGGTCAGAGAGAACCCTAAGACTTTTTCGAAATACTCTGCTTCTTCTTTTTTTTTTTTTTTAAGATTGTATTTATTTATTTGACAGGCAGAGATCAGAAGTAGGCAGAGAGGCAGGCAGAGAGAGAGGAGGAAGCAGGCTCCCCACTGAGCAGAGAGCCTGATGCGGGGCTCGATCTCAAAACCCTGGGATCATGACCTGAGCCGAAGGCAGAGGCTTTAACCCACTGAGCCACCCAGGTGCCCCGAGATACTCTGCTTCTTAACGCCTAACCCTGTTCCAGCCTTCCAGGCTTTGGTTATCCCTGCTTTGCACGAACATTCCTTTAGGTCTCCTCCTTACTGTTGAGAAAGACCTGACTCCACATCCACATTTTCCATCTGCGCATAAATTCCTGAAGTTGATTTTTTTTTCTGACTGCTGTGATGACGTGTCTTCCACAGCTAATGAGCAATACACTTCCTAGAAACAGTATTCAAGGGCCTGAACATTTCATTTTAATTTTATTCCTTGGCTCTGGGTTTGTGGCAGTGGCATTGAGATTCCCGTTCAATTCTGTCTGGGAAGACAATACACTCACTATGTATTTTTAATCCTTTTATCTCCCCTTTGTCTGTTCCTTGATGAATCTACCACCTGTCTATTTTAATCCACCCCCTGAATTCCTCAAGTCCAGGATCATAACCAAGGCTGGGCAGCATGCCAGCCTCTCAGCCTTGGCCAAGAAATGGAAGAAGGAAGAGAAAAGTTGCTGGTGGCACCTTCTGCCAACCCAAACTTTCCCTCAGAATCAATGTGAGATCTGATTAGCATATATTTTCCCAATGCAGGAGCCGCTCTCCTTCACAAGAAGTATGGTGCTCTCTTGGTTAGAGGGTTCTGAGAGAGCCCACCTCCGCTCCTGCCCCAGCCATGGACACCTGCCCCTGCCAGGCTCAGGTTCCACTTGCCAGATCCTCTCCCAACACCAGACCCTTGCTCGCTCCTTTTAAGGTTCTGCCCACCACACATGTGGCCAAACTCGCAATCTGAGGACTAGGGGAGACTTTCCCCCAGATCCCAGGTTCCCCTCTGCTGAGCTCTTCTACCACATGCCGGCAAAATTGATGGGAAGACCCCCGACCACCCAAGGATCACCACCGGCCCCCAAAGGGTGTGTGCAGGCAAAGGAGACTCAAAACAAGTGTTCGCTGTGGCAAACCCTGGCGAGTTGGCCCACATGCGAGCAGGGAGCCCCCTTTGGCCCCTCCAGCCTAAGGCACGTACCTGGGTGGGCCCTGTTCTTGAAGACAGTGCTTCCCATCCCCAATTGCATGAGAGAATCATCGGGGGCTTGAAGACTATCCAATTAAATTACAGTCTCCAGACTAGGGCCAGACCATTGATATTCTGTGGTTTACTTTTTAATCAAAGCACAAAACATGTATAATGTGGGAAGTGCACTAATCTTTCATGTATATCTTAAAGATATATACCATTTTCATAGATAGATACACACACACACACACAGCATAGATCAAGATAAACATTTCCAGCATTCTAGAAAATTCCCTTCATTCTCTTCCAGGTAACCAACCATATTTTCCCATTGTCCTGTTTCCATTTTTTTTTTTTTTTTGCCGTCATGAATAAAGTCAATATTGTTCGCTGTACATGTCCTTTGGTGGCATTTGCTTTCATTTCTCTCTGTTAAATTCTCACCCACTCCTTTTTTTTTTTTTTTTTTTTTTTAAATTTACAGACGCCTGTCTAGACCAGCTGTTGTGGAACACGGGCACTTTTTGAAAGCTCCCCCTAGTGATTCTAATGTGTGGTCAACGTTCAGACCCACTACCTTAGGACCACATGGATTACAAACCAGAGGCTCAAAGTTTCTCATGGGACAGAGGCTTCTCTGTGAGACCAAGCACAGTGTTTGAATCTTTATGTCCCTTCTCCTTTGGGTCCCACACTTCTACTTGACTTCCTAAGGAGGGGCAGCAGGGAGGGGCCTGTTCTATAGCCCATGCTTATTGTATCATACCAGTTTTGTGAGTGAGAACATTTACCCCTGCATCTGGGGCTCTCTAAAAAAGAAAGTTGAGCAGAAGGACCACTGATCCTCGTACCAATACACAGGCCTGACTGTGTTCTATGCTAGGGGAGAGTTACGTGGGGACTCTGGATTGCCTCGAGAGCCCATCTGTGTGTTCTCCGTACGTGGAACCAGAAACATATTGGTTGCTGCTGGCTGCAGGGTTCTGTAATTTCAGGATTCTTCTTGAGATGAGCTAGAAGCCATCCATAGACGAGAGCAAACTCAATGATCACAATGAAAAAACACTTCCGGGCAAGGGTCTGGGGCAGTTTGGGCAAAATGCTCCCGAGAGCACTCTCTGTGGTATTTCTCTAGGGAAGAGGAGTGTGGGCAAAGAGTTATTTTCAGAGTGTTTTAAAACACTTTAACAATTTCAGAGTGATTAACTTTGGAGCAATTGGGGTCACCGCTGGTGCCCCTGCTGAGCACTGAGCACCATGGCCCGCAGGCCAGCAGCACCAGCTTCACTGGGCACAGGTCAGAAATGGGGATCATCCAGCCCCACCCAGACCTGCCGACCCAGAAACTCTGGGGGTGAGGCTGCACAGTGTGTCCTAGCAAGTCCTCCATGTGATTCGGATGCCATCTCAGTCATGACAGTCATGTCACAGACTGTCCCCTGCATGCATCCCATTTGCTAGATTTCTTCTTCTAGATTTAAGCAAAAAAAGATCCTGGGTCAATGTTCCAAGCACTTGTATAGAGACGCTGGAGAACTGCTTACTGGTTTGGGAGAGACTGTGCCACCATGACAAGTTTGCTTACCGACTTTTGGTCCCCTTTTCCTACTCTGGGCTAAAGAGGGGCAGGGAAGAAAAGTGTCCCCTGGAAGCCGCCTAGGAAGGGAACAGAGCCCCCTCCCCTTTTTTCTTAATCGGCTCCTTGCAGAGTCAAGCCAGCCAGTGAAGCTCAGGAGAGGCCACCGTAGTGGGTTACGTAGCGGGTTAGTGCGTGAGGAGTCCGCGGACGGACAGAGAACACACCGTTTCCAGGTACCGAGCAGTTTCCGCATACCAGGCTCTGTGCTGCGACAAGGGTCAGGGATGTAGGAATGTCACACGCTTTGTCCTTCAAGAGAGTAAGTAAAGCTCCAACACATTGCACAGGCACACCTTGTGGGCTATAGTCATACATCTGAATCATAAACCACAAACGGTGTGCACACAGAAACGGGGTCAGAGAAAGAGGGGAAGATTGACTCAGAAATTCACTTTCTAAGCAACACTCAACTCAGCATACCTGAGAAATTTTGGCTGTCCCGATTCTTAACACCACACCCTTCTCCAGTGAATTTATACTATGGTAATGATGACCAGAAACCCGAAGAATTATAATGCCAACACCAAATCTTACCTAACCGCTCCGGTCTGTACTGTTTGCTCTCGTTTTAATATATTATTTAGTTTTATTAGAAACAAAATCCAGGGGTGCCTGGGTGACTCAAGGGTTTAAGCCTCTGCCTTCAGCTCAGATCATGATCTCAGGGTCCTGGGATCAAGACCCACATTGGGCTCTCTGCACAGCGGGGAGCCTGCTTCCTCCTCTCTCTCTGCCTGCCTCTCTGCCTACTTGTGATCTCTCTCTCTGTCAAATAAATAAAAACAAACCAAAAAACCACACAAAAACAAACAAACAAATCCATGGTCATGGATGAAATTCACAGCTGGGCTTGTAGCATTTCTGATCACTCACAGATATAGGAAGAACTCTGGCCGCGAAGTCACAAAACACCTTTTCGGTTGAGAACTTATTACATTCTGTCCAGTGTCATTTAAAAAAGAAAAGATTTCTGCTTTCATTCAAAGGGAAAATTTCTTCCTCTGTAGCTCTGTCTGCAGTGGGAAGGTGGGAAGCTCAACTAGGGCTTGGCTAGGGCTCACCTACCTGGAGCTTCTGGTTCTCATCCTGAGTTCCTTGGAGAGGTTTCTATCTTCTCTAGGACTGGGAGTAGGTGGTGGCTGGGAGGGAGGGAGGGAGGTGAGGTAAGACCTTACTTGACTAACACCACCTGGAGATGGGCAGTGAAGGAGCTAGAGCCAACACTTTCCCTTTCTTGGTTTTGGAGACCCACCTTCTCCTAGCTGGGATCTTCCTTTGACAGGGGAGGGAGGATGCACTCCGCTCCAAATGGCTGCTATTCTGCTCACAGGGTGAGGCTCCAGCTTCTCTCTGCTGTTGCTCAGCCCCTCTCTGGGCAGCCCTATGCGCAGGATCTAAGGAAACCTCGCACCTCTTGAGTGAGCGACCCACCTCTGCTCCACAGTGCCCACGGATTCTAGGGAGGAGCTCTAATGCCCACAGTCAGCTCTCTTTCCTATGTTGTTAGGAAGCTGACCACTTCCCCATTTCGCTGATCTTCAGAGAACACACAACAAGCTGCTTGAGGGCCCCTAAAATCCCTTTCCCTCAGCTAGTGGAGAGGCAGAACCCCTGGCCCTCTCTGTGGGGGTGGGGCTCTGAACTCACTCAACTTTGTCTCCAACAACCGTCTGCTAATCCCCGACTCCTGACACGGGCGCGGTTGAAAAGTTATGGATGAGATTAAACCAGATTTTCAAGTGATTCCTCAAACCCACTCCTAGGTATGTGCCCCAAAGAACCGAAACCGGGGACTCAAGTAAGTACATGTCTATGTCTGTTCACAGCAGCACTCCTCAAAGGAGCCGAAAGGTGGGAAGAGCTCCAGTGGCCACCAGTGGATGGATGGATAGAGAGACAGAATGTGGTCTGTCCACATAGTGGAAATACCACTCAGCCTTAAGATAGCAAGAAGCTCTAACACCTGCTAAAACGGGACAAACCTAGAAACCATTACGTTAAGTGAAAGAAGGCAGATCCCAAAGGTCACATACTGTATGATTTTATCTACACAAAATGTCCAGAACTGGCCAATTCACAGAGATAACAATTACATGTGTGGTTGCGAGGAGCAGGGGGAGGGATACTGAGGAGTGACTGTTCAAGGATGATGGGATTTCTGTTGGAGAGGAAGGAAATGTTTCAGAACTAATAGAGATGATGAAATGGTCCAACATTGGGAATGGACTAAGCATCCTGACTTGTTCACTTTAAAAATGATTAATTGTATGTTATGCGAATTTCACCTCAGGAAATTATAATTTCTTTAAAGTCATGTATGCTTCCCCCAGCAAACCCTCTGGTTCCAGCTGGCCATCTCTGAGCCCATCCCTCTGTCTCACCCATGCGGCTCTGTTCTGGTGCTCGTCTCTTTTCAGACCTGCCTTCCTCCTGGGAGAGCTGCTCTACAGTGTCCCTCTCTCTTCCCTGCAGATGATGGATTCCCCATGGGTGACCCTTTGTGTCTCCTCACACACAGGTTGGGCAGAGCACTTGAATTCTCTTTGGTCATATTTATGGAGCCCAGGGAGTTACAACCGAGAGCCCTTATTATGCTCCCTGTCATGAGCTTTTCCCTTTCTAGGTCCCCAGGCTGATTGCCAAGGACCAAGTGCCCTGAGCAAGCAGAGGGTTTAGGAGACATTAAGAATAGATGATGAGGATGCATTGAAAAGATAATGTGTGTTAATTACACATTCATTACTTCAAATGTTCTGAGGCTGAAAGGACTCACAGGATTTGAACGTTTTATGCTCAGGCATAAAATTCCTTGTCCCAGGGAAAGGGTGCAATGCAGGAGAGAGACACACATCAGGAGGGGTCTGACATTCTTGGGGACAGTCTTCTTGGTCTTCCCTTTGCTGAGTCTCCCAGGTCCCACCTCACCACTAGTGCACACGCAAAGAGCCTGAGCACTAGGAGCCCCAAGTCTACTTGCAGTGGACATCTCTTAGAGTGAGCTGGTCCTCAGGCACAACACAGCTACATGGTCAGCCTTAAAAGGTCAAAACACCCCGTGCTCCACAGTCGTATCTCTGTGAGCATTATTCTTTGTGTTAAAAGACAAGGGAGATTTTGATGAGTCCAGAGGACTTTCTAGTTCTCCGTTCCTTTCATCTGTCCTTGTCACTATTTGTCACCCCAAAGGTTGTGCTGTCATAACTCTGGAAAAAGCTACGCTAGACGTGGACCATGAACTGGGAGAGGCTACACCACCCTAATCACGTTTATAATAGCTTATTCCTTTAGGCTTCCTTTGGGTTGTTCCCTTGCCAGTTTCTGTGGAAGCAACGGAAATTCTAGAAATGGTTTCTCATCTCTAGAAGCCAGTCTACTGTCTGTCTCAATGCCACCGAGGAGCCAGGGAATGGGCACACCCATGTTTTCAGCAAGTGGCTTGGCTGCATCTCACCATTTCCTAAAGCTGGACCATGCCCATGACCGCAGGTCCTAGGGGTGATGGAGGAACAGGATGAGAAAGAAGCCAACTTAAATAAGTCTGCCTTCTGACCTTCACTGCTCCCCTTGGACTGTCATGTGAGAGAGAAATAAACTATGTTCCTTCAGTGACTTAATTTTTGGGTCTCTTTATCGACAGTCTAGCTTCACCTGGCCCAGTCCAGAAGCAGACATCTAGAACTAGAGTGATTCTGTAGAGTGTATGTGTATGTGTACATGGGGACAGCAGGAGCCAAGGAAAACATGCTGTAGGCAAGAGAGAGCTGGCGATCACGTCTGTGGCCCACCAGAACATATACATGACTCAGTAGGCACTCATGATAATAAAGACAGCAAACCACGGTGCCGCGTTGGAAAGAACTAGAATTTCAGCATGTGTTGGCTCTTTGTGACAATAGTGGCTTTTAGTGGACTGTCAGTGCAACCGCCCCCCCCCCCCGTTGCCCTGACTTGGATGACACCCCCAATTTCCAGCCCATAGTAGTGCCATCTCCCTCTTGGCACTGGTCTGCGCTAAGCGCAGGCTCTACCGGTCTGACAGAAAGCAGAGCTGGCCCAGGACCAAGACGGGAGGTTTGTTTGCTGTTGAATCAAGTCTTTGAGAAGGAAAGTTGGGGAGGGGTAGGAGCACAGGCTCTGGCCGGGAGGATTGCCTGGATTTGAATCCTCCTTCCACCCCTAGACTTGTCACGGGCACCAAGTTATTCAGACTCCCCGAGGGTGGGTTTTCTCCTTTGTAAGATGGAGACGATACAATACTATGTACCTCAAAGGAGTAGTGCCAGGAATGGAATGAAGGAACCCACCAGGGCTGGCTCTTGGAAGGGCTCAGGTAGAGGCCTGCTGCCCTCTGCTGGCGGCGGTCGGCTTTCCGCCGACATGCGAGTGTAAGGGCCACATTTGGCCTCCGCATAGCATTGCACACGTGGTGGCTCCCATTTTGGTGTTTTTGGTGTAGCTCCGTGTCAGATCTCAAAGGATTTCTGTCTTGTGTTCAGAGTGGGAAAATGTCCTGACTCCCCCGGGGAAGGTTCGAGGCTGGGGAGGCGGCTTTCGCCCTAGAGACCATCGCCACCTAGTGGCCACACTTCATACTTGCAGGCAAAGGCAAATCCCCAAAAGTGAGAAACTCCATCCTTCCCGGAGGCGGAGGCGACTGAACCGCCCTCCTGTTCTTGCAGGAAGTTCCTTCCTCAGTGTCTCCTGGCAGGTTCCTAGCGCCGTTTGACCCTCCCCTGATGAGTTCTGGAATATTTGTGGCTTCTCCTAAACATCTTTTCATTTGGATCTTCCTCTCTCTTGCCCAGAAGAATACTACAGTTACATAGGTCCCACACTAAGGGGAAAAATTTAAAGCATGCTAAGAGAGTGTGAGACCTGCACAGGATGGCCGGACTTAACAGGCAGGTGTGGACACAGTGCCCGACTTTGGAGCAGCTTTGTCCCCACATTCCTGATGCAAAGAGCTCCCCCAATCCCAGTGAAAACCATCCCGACAACCCCCGTTTTCATTTGTTCTTATATGCACAGCGTTGGACACATTAGTAGGTGCTCAGTAAGTATTTGCTGACGGAAGGCAGGCCTTTCCAGGAAGTAAATTCCGAGCTCATCTGTCCCAAACATTTCTATTCATTCTGCACGCAACTCTAGAAGTCAGAAATCCAATCTAGAATAAGCAAATGGTCAAAGGTTCTGCTGAAAAAGTGGTGGGTCCCAACTCTGAGGTCCCTATCTGATCCCAGAGGTTTGTCAGACACTGACAATGGCCGTGGAAATACTATACGTCCAAGGCCATGGTTCACAACACAGGCTCTTTGGTGTCATGTATGTGGTCCTCCCAGCACCCCTCCTCCCCCTCCCCCTCCCCCTGCCACAGCCCCTGGTGACAGGAGTGGGTGCTAGACCTAGGCTGGGTGGTTTTGCTCTCTGGGACATATCACTGTCATCGGAAGAGATGGTCACAGTCCTGAGCCCCTGATTGCTGCTACCTGCTATGACTGGTTCAGAACATTCAGGCAAATGATGGCTCTGTTAATGGGCCTTTAGCTCCAGACCTCTAGGTTATCCCGTTTTCTGATCTCCACCAATTATTCAATATTCAGGGATTTTGCAAAACAGTTGTTAAACCATTGGCATCTTGCAATCAGCCGCTGTAGGAATATTTATACCACAGAAATCAGCAAACGCTTCTAAAAATCATGGCTTCATCTCCCAGAAATAAGCCTGTGTCCATTTGGGCTCTTTCTCAGTGTGCAGCTAATAGAAGCTAGAACATGCTTCTCTTGTAGTTTTTGCATTCCTCAGTTCACCCAAAAGTTTGAACAGCTGGGCCTGCTGTCAGCCAGAGGAGGGTTGAAGAGAGGAGAGCTGAGGCAGAGCCCCTCCTTCAGCCCCCAACACTGCCCTCTGCCTCCTGGGATCCATGAGATGGGCGGGTTCAGCCCCTCAAGGCCTTTTATTCATTTCATTTTGAGGTTGCCCTTAAGAACTTTCTGGATAGAGTCAGGCCATGAGGCAAACACATTTCTCCACTAGGCTAGCAATTCTCAATCTTGGCTGCAAGTTAGAAATACCTGGGGAGCTGCTAAGACATGCCCAAGTTCATAGCCCATGTCTGAGCCCAATGAAGACAAAAATACTAGAATATCTGAGAATGAGGCCTAAGTGCCAGTATCTTAAAAGCAAACTCCTGGGGACCCTGTGTGGGTGCGGCCAAGATGGGAGCCACAGCCCTGGGCAGTGCTGCTCAAGCTTGCCACAGGTTAGTCTCCTGGGGTGCTTTTTAATCGCCAGCCCAGGCCAATTGAACCCAAACTTTAAAGCTCTCCAGGTGATTCAGATGGAGTCAGAATTGAGAAGTGCTGCTTTAGACCAAATAAGGATAATAAGGATTGCCTTTTATTTTGTATCTCATCTCAAATTATGCAGCCATGTTAATTAAAAACAAACAAAAAAAACCCAAAAACAAAACAAAAAAACCTTACAGGGTCCTGATGTTGCTCTCCCCCCCCCGACAATGAAAACTTCTTCCAAAGGTCAAATGAATCCCTTGTTCTTACCCTGAAATCAGAGTCTGAATGTCTCTAGATATTCCTGACATGTTCTTTTTAATTTGCTCTACCCCTTCGAGGGGGGCTCTTCTGGAGAGTCTGAATGGAATCGACACCCTGGTTCGCCAAGACCCACAAAGCATTGAGTTGGCGTGTTGGGTAAAGGCACAACCCCCGCCCCCCAAATATTCAAAACAACCTGGGACCATATGTGACGGTATCTGCAGCTTATAAATCAGGCGTCCGTTCCCCCGTTTTCAAACGTTAAGTGGTACGCCCAGACCCTACTCATTACTTACTCTAGGTTGGTGATTCTCAGACTGGGGTTCCTTGACCAGCCGCGACATCTCCAGGGGACGGATTAGAAAATTCTTAGGCTGCGTACACCAGACCTACTGAATCAGAAGCCCTGGATACGAGGCCCCAGTCTGTGTTTAACAAGCCCTCCAGGTGACAGAGATATTTGCTGAAGCAGGAGAAGCCACGCTCCACAGAGGCACACTGCTGCTAGGAGCTGAAGACCACTGCGGACACAGAATGTGGTCTCAGTGGGTGGGCGGAGAATTACCAAACCAAAAGGGTAAACAGAGATTTGCGACTTTACTCTTCTGGGGGTGCCCACACAGGCATCCTAGGTTTTCAGAGCCCACCACCTGTGAGCTGAGAACAAAGTAGCCGGATAATTCTCCCATCAAGTTTAACAGACACTGAGAATACTAAATACTAGATCATGGCAGAATTTTTTAAAAAAAATCTTTATTACGCATTCTTCTTTCTCTGAAAGAAAACATCTGAATGCTTGGGCAACATTTTGAAATTGCTAGTGTGCCATCTCCGGGGATTTTTGGAGGCCCCATTCTTTGCCTTTCTGTCTTCTTAGACCTTTCAAACCTTTTAAAGTCTCCCTTTGAATTCCCTATTTGTTCTCTGTGTTCCCAGGAGCCTAGTTTTAAACTTTGTGGGGGTTCTCTGCAGGGAGGGACATAACCACCACACTTTCTTGTGACGCAGGCATCCCATAATGAAAATGAGCAATGCTCAGAGGTAATTTCGTGGCCTCATGTGTCCCCCAGTGATTGTCTTTTTGACAGCCGATAAGCACAGGGAAGATCAAAGTGGCGTAGGGACGGGAGGTCTTGGTCAGAAAGCAAAAAGCCTGCACGCCCGCCATCTACCCATTAGTGGTTTTAATGCCTCCCATTGGTTTTGGTAAGAGCCTCCTCAGTGAGACTCCTCCTTCCTTCTACCTGGACTATGCTAGACTTCGCCTCCCATTCTGAGTGTACCTGTCCTGTGTACCTTGACACCCCTGGTTTTCCCAGCACTCTCAGATATTAGTGGTGACAGAGGCAAAGAGGACCAAGACACTGAATCCAGAGCTGATCACAATTTCGCTGTCTCAGAAGGTTGGAAGAAGTCATATACACCGGGAGAGATGGAGGAAGAGACTCCAAGGAGGGGGTGGGGTGGTGCGGGGCGCAGGAGAGAGGGGGAGGAGCAGGAGACACAAGGTCCGGGCGTGAGTCATTGTGAGGGGCTGGATAGTGAACTGAGCAGCTGGCCGCTCGGGGAGCAGTGGGGGATGGGAGGACAGGAGGAAATTTGGAGAGGAAGCTTTCTGATGAACCTGCGATCATCGTACGCTCTTCAAAGTGTGAAATTCTCCGCTCTTCGGAGGGGAGCCCAATACAGGTGCTGGAAATGTAATAAGAAAAATTAGAGCCTGAGAGCCAGCTGTGAAGCTTGAGTTTTACCATTTGTCCTGCTGTTTGCCCAGCCATCCCTTTGACCTTGTGCGTCTACATACCTGATCCGGAGGCCCTGTACATTCCTAGGGTCCCAAGAGGTTTCGAGGTTCTAGCTGGGGCAGCCAGAGACAGCATCACAAAAAGGGGACTGGGACAGCCTGTTACAGGGATGGCCCACCAGCTAGTACTGCTTTTTCGGTTCCAAATGTGCAAGACGCGGGTGCTGCTGCACAGAAGTCAAGGCCAAGGGTGCACGGGCGTGTCACCGCGTGGCAGATCTGGCCTCCGACCTCCCCCCCACCCCCAGTCAAACAAGCAGCCGTGGGTTATAAAAACACAGCACACACTGGGTTTTAATGAGAAAATAATTGTATACTTGCATTGAATGCCTCACAATCACTATAAAACCGAAGCAGGATAATAACATTTAAGTGGTTAACATACACAGGAGAGCCAGATACAGAGTATAATTTTCAAACACAGTATTGCTGCTTTCCCCACTCTCCTCCTCCAAAAAAAAAAAAAAAAGTCATTTGGGTCCAGGGCAACACAAAATGAATATTGGCAGCTCACTCACTGAATGCTTAAAATTCAGGAAATTGGTTCTGTCACTTAAACTGGATATAGTCACCATCTCTAAACACTTAGGCTATTTTTTTTTTCAATACATAGTTTAATTACATCCATTCTTTAGTTGGAAAAATGTTTAATTGTCTTCAGAGACAAGAGTCGACACTGTTTTAGTGTTTCTTGTTACGCTTTATGTGTGCGTGTGTGTGTATTGTGTGTATATGTGGACACTGATCTATATACTGCTTATATGTCATCGTCGAGAGGAGGCAGCATGCAGAGGTGTGAAGAGGCAAGGAAACTGCATTGTGTCAACCAAGTGGAACACAGCCCCGCCTCCTACCACTGACAGACCCTGTTTCCATAATTTCTGGATGAGAAAGCCAAGGCGTGTCAGTAGTTAATCAGCCCCCGAGGAAAGTGAACATCTATAAACACTGTGGAAAGGAACACTTTCAGGAAAGCTTTTAACATCTACAGAATCTAAACATTTGTTATAGTTGAGATTAACAAGCTTGCGTGCTATTTGGGGGCAGGGACGAGCATCAGAGGCTGATTTTCGGGACAAGCCTCTTCTTCTTGATGGATTACGCAGGAATGACTCTCCTCCAGGGGTCTGCTGCATCTTCAGAAGGTTAAAGGGGTTCATTAGGGATCCCAGAGCCTAGCATGGTGCGATGTACAAAGCCCCGTATTTTCTGAAGGAGTAAAAAACTCAAGAGCTCAGAGAAAATCTGGCTCTTCCAAGGGAACTGTAATTTACATTTTCATAGGATCGGGAGTGAGTGGAGCAAGGAAATGGCCATCTGTCATCAGAAGGCAGCAGAGGGAACAAGCGAAGGCTGGAGATGTAGGGGCCATAGGTAAGCAGCTTTGTGACTACAGGAGGGTCACGGAAACTCTGCATTTGTTGCCTTATCGACGCACGGAGCACGCATCAAGGGACTCGGCTCTTAGAACTCTGCACAACGTGATTCATGCTTCTGGTTCAATCAGCTGGAGTCAGCGGCCGACTGGCCTGCCTCTAGAGCAATTCCATTAATTGTGTGACCTCCTAAGCTTTCAATCCGAAGCAAATTCTCTTTTTCACATGTAGGTTTTAAAGTGGGTGGGTACACGGCTTCCATCAAAACCGAACAAAAACCTGCAGGTCGGTCCTGAGGGCTGTTTCATCTTGTGAAAGACGGTGTTTGTCCTCTATCAGGTCTGTATCACTACCAGAGGCAGAGGCAGTCCAGAAAACATGAAGCATGTTCCGTTTTTGGTGCCCCGCCTAGAACCACTTCACTCACCAGCAGTCCTAGCTACCACTGTGCCCCCGGGGCCCCAAGAAGGTCTTGTCCCAGCTGTTTTCAGTCCTGTGCCTACTGTGGGAAGGCTGGAAATCCTCAGGCAAAGCAGCCTTCCTGGGTTCTCCCCATTTCACCCGTCAGGACTCCCCACCTAACACAGACCTCATTTTCCTGGGCCCGTCTGTCTCCATGCCAGGCTCCCCAACTTGAAAAAGAATTCCTTGCCGTAGGGATCTTTGCTGTGTTCCCGGCGGCTAGCACGTTTGGCTGAGTATACCTTCAGAATATTCAGGACAATAAACCATATAAAGATGGTGCCCACCACCCATCTCTAGAGTTCGGCTTCAAATGGCAGGTTCCCTTGGCAGTTTGAAAGGATCCTTGTGAGGTATCAGACAGGTGCATTTTTACTTAATGCCCACTGCTGGTCTGCGAATAAACCTTCCCCCCTAAAGTCAACACTAGTCTATTAAGAGAAGCAAAGATAACGTGCCTAACATCTACATACACACTGTTGTGGCATCGCTACCTATCAGAGTAACATAGCAGAGTTTATGACATAACAATATAAAAACAAAAAAGAATTTTAGTGAGGTCTGGCTTAATTATTGCTTTTTAAAAAACCACAGTTTTGAAAGAAATAGGAAGAGAAAAAAAAAAAAAAAAAAAAGGCTGGTCCGTTTTTTTTTTTTCTCATGGCCAGAATTAAAAATGTTTCTCATCCAGAAATTCAGGGCACCCAATTATGGAATACCCTTTTCATATTGCTTTAAATGACAGAGAGCAAAGCTGGCGTCCTCCACAGTGTACTAAGCTATGAATACAAAGCATGAGAATAAATACGGTACTTTTCTCAATGTCAAATTACAAAACCGCTCCAAACTTTTCAATTGCGACTCATGCAAATACCAAGTTAGGTCAATTTAATATTACAAATACTGTATCAGGTCGGTGCCTCTATATCCCTTTTCATAAAAAAGAAATTCTCACTCACTCCCGACACTGGCAAACAGCTTTGGAGGAAATAACTGTACACCCTTGTCCCATGATCATTCTGGAATTTTCATCCTTGTACACACACTTTACCCAAACACACAAAGGCACACACACACTCACACACACACATACACATACATGTACACACACAACCATCTTTAGGAATTGTAGCTGATTCCAAGCCTGAACTTAAATTTCTATTCTATATTTTTCTCTTTATCGTCCTGAAAAACGCTGGTTGCTCAGCAAAAATAGTATCTCTTACTTCCGTATTTTCCCACTTCCTCCCTCCCTGTTTTTCTGTCTACCTTCATGACCTTTTCTTTAATGTTTCCTTTCTGACTGATCCAAAATAATCTATCATTCTTCCTCCCAAGGTCCAGTTTATAATATAAAATATAGCTATAAACACCTTTTTATTTCCTGTCCTCTGCTTCAGGCAGAGTTTGCCCTTTTTCAATTATTGCCACTCCAAAAATATCCCTACTGTCTTGAGCCAACCTGTTGAATGTGTACAGGTTTCATACATGGATACACTCCCCCCATCCCATCATAAAAATAGTTGTTGCCCACTAAATAGAGCTTTCGTGTGAAGAGAAACATAATTGTGAAAATGTGTTCTCATGAACTGCAAATTAGTCAATACTCAAACCAGACGAGATCCTAAAGCTAAAACAATCCATTTGGTTTGGCTTTCTCCTTCCTTCTTGACCCCTTCATGTAGAATAGATTGTGTTTGCAACATGAAGAAACACGGTCTCCAAAAGGTGGATTTTAGGTATTGCCATCATTGATTGCTCCCAATTAAAAACAACTAAATGGAAGAGACATGGAATCATAATTGTCTCTTCCGGGCAGATAGAGAGAAAATTGCATTTCGTTTTATGGCTGCTGGAGTAAACGGAGTTATCCCAACACCTGGGATGCCATGAGTGAAGGTGGGAAGCCGGTGTAGGAAGTACCCCAGGCCCCGTGGCTTGCACCAGCGTGGGCTCTACTGCTCTATGTGGCCCTGTTACCAATGTTTGTCCTCATCACCCAGAGAGGCTGGTCTTAGTTCTGCCTGTGGCAGCCACGTTGACTCGTTACTGCTTTGTCCTTTTGAGTCGAAGGACTGGTCCAAACCCAGGTGATTGAGTCTCAAAAAAAAAAAAAATCAAAAATCCTTTCTCTTTTGACTCCTGGGTGTTTCTAGGGTTTGATGGGTGGGCTTCTTTTCACTTGATTTTTCATCATTGGTCATTGCAGCTTCTGGTCTACATAAGGATTGTGGAGTTTGTTCGCACTTTAATAAATATTCCATTAAAATGCTTTGATGTGTGGATTTCTTGGTTTCTTGGGAACCCAAGCACCAAAGAAGCTTCCTGGGTGAAAGAATTTGTTATTCATTGTCCTCTTCCTCCTGGTTGGCATAAATCCCTGCCTCCCAGCGCAAGGCCAGGGCGCTCTTTCTTCGATTAACCCGTGTGGCCTCAAGGACCTGAAGAGAGAAGGAAAAAAAAAATGAATCAGAGATCATGGATGTTCACTATGTACGCAAACCAGCTTCTCCGTTTCTTTTGTCCTTTCCCTCTCAACGGCATCCAAGAAAGGGAAAGTAATAGTGTCTGGTATGGCCAGGAAGTGGAAGAGACATGGGAAATGAAGTAGGATGGGATGTGCTGGATATGCATTCATTTCATTGCCAGATTTCATTTGCTATTTGACCCATAGTTTTCAATATCAAAAGATTTAATTTCCCTGAAATGTTTTGCAAGTCCATCTTTTTCTTCCAAATTTTTATTCTAGTGGGTGAACAAAGAGTGTCGTATTGGTTTCAAGAGCAGAATTTAGTGATTCAATACTTACATATAATGCCCAGAGCTCATCACAAGTCTGGACATGTTTTTGAACTAGACTTGACTCTGCGTTGTGTTTCAATAACACAGTGGTTCTCTACATGTTATCCGATCAGTGCTGTCTGATGGAAATGTTCTGGATCTGTGTCATCAACATGGCAACCACTGAGCTACATGACTGTGGAGCACTTGGAATAAGACCAGTGTGGCTGCGAAACTAAAAATTTAATTTTAATTAATTTTAATATCCTCACGGACCTTGTGACTACCATATTGGACAGCACAGGTTATCAGTTGTCTCAGTCTCTTTGTAAACAGCAAACCAGAAAATAATCCCAAACAGCTGGGCCAGTGTGAATTCCATCCGTCAAACTTTGTGGACATACATAAGCTGCAATCATATTTATATCATGAAAGTCTATTTTGGTATAATTCAACTTCCAACAGAAACTAAGTGAAAAGAAAAAGAGCTTCCCAGGCCAATTAAAGCAACCTGAGCATAATGATGTGACATCAGGGCCCAGGTGCTAATCAATGAAATCCAAGGTCAGAAAATCAAGGACAGGTAGGCTCACCACCATCAGGGCAAGGCCTGCCTCCCTCCAGTTCACCAGAGTACTCTGTGGACTCCAGAGGGAAAACTTCATTCAGGCTGTTCCGGCTTTGGTTTGATCGAGAGGAGATCCCGGTGGATGACATTCAGGTGGCCAACATATGAGAAATGACTCAATTTCATCACTCGGCATGACAAGCAAGCCCATGCGTGCCAACCACTTAAATTACGGTGGCATTAGCTTAGAACATGCAGGTTCTGACATTAAAGTCTAGCAGAGCCAGCACTGTTTGATGATCCAAACTACAGTGAAGGCTTCGCTTATTCTAAGAACAATCATTTTGGCAAGGGACAGAAAGGCTGGCAACTCTGGAGAAGCAGGGAGATGCGGGCTGCAGGCGGTCTTGGGTACTAGCAAGTTCTAGGGAGATTCACGACTTGGGGGTCCATCTCAACCTGCTTCTTTGGACCTCTGACAAATGGATGGACTTCCCAGACCTTCCATGTGCTTTCCTCTGGGAAGCCTTCCCCAGGCTCCGCAGTGGGGACAGCTGGACCTACCATGTAGGAGGCACTCAGCCCTGTCTCCTAAATGAATGTTCATCGTTAAGCAATAAGCCATGTTGCAGGGTCTTATGTGTCAGCATACTATGGTCACTTATTCAATATCTAAGAATAAGAGACTGGTAGGGGCAAAGAAGTGTAGTTTAGTAGAGGATTCATCTAGAAGGTCAGTGCATGGTAACGCGGTACTGAGAGAGGGTACTAGCCTGGATCAGGAAGTCCTCACTTTCTTTCCAGTTCCGTCTGGAACACGGTACTGTTCATGGCATCTCGTGTCTCAAGTTTCTTCATCTGCAAGATGGAGACAGCACCTGCCCTGGGTCACAGGCATTCTCTGGAGACAGTGCTGACTCTGAAGTCCAGGCATGTCTAGATTTAAATCCTAATGACTGTGTGACCTTAGAAAAGTCACTTATCCCTGGGCCTCAGTTCTCTTAGGTGTGAAATGGGAATCCTAAAAGCTATAGTACAGAGCTGGCCGAAGGAATAAATGATACAATGTACATATAGCCTAGTTCCCTGTGCTCTACAACTAGCGAACTGTAACGATTTCCATCATTATTGGAAGGGGTTTGTAAATGATGAAGTGTTCAGATGTAAGGCATTTTTATAAGGAGCACTACACCATTTACTGTCTCCAGGTAATCCAAGGCTTCTGGTGAGGACTGTCTCAGGGCTGAAGGCATCCCACAATGGCCTTTTGAAGATTTAAAGGCCAAGCTCCTGGAGAAGGTATCTAAATGAGCATTTATTCCATAATTAATTCAGAAGACAGTAATGTCGTATGTGCCTATGTGGGTATGGAGCTGATGCCCTAGGCCGCCGTGCCACACTGCGGCTCAGTGCCTGTAAGGAGTCTGTCGAAAGAAGCAACAGAAAAAACAATAATACTCCACAGGGATGGAGAGGGGAAAACGTTAAAAAATTTGAAAATAATAATAAAAAGTCTGATTTAAGGGTTTATCATTTTCACAAATTTAGATTTAGGTTTGGTGAGAGGGAGAAAAATCAACTCTCTTTGAACAACCCCCCCTAATATTAATTTTCTGTCTCTTGTGCTTGAGGAATTCAAGCAAATCACTTGTTTCTCATAGAAATCAACAGACGATTGTACTTGGGGGATGGGGAACAAAAGGCAGAGGGGTTAAGGAATGTCAGTGACTCCATTCACGTTAATATTCTGTCTTCCTAAGTCCTCTTCATTTGAAGATAGACTGGGCCCAGTGTTATCTTCCTTGGACATACTTGACCAGATTTTCGTTATTCTTAATTATGTTAACTCAAAGGGGATGGGGCCTAGGGCCTCTTTCTTCCACTGCCATTACCGAGATGAGAACCACAATTAGTCGCTGAGGTGGGTACATGGGATGATACAACTTTTATATTTCATTTTTCATTTTATATCTTATGAAAGAATACTCTTATCTTTCGAACAAAGATTACTGACAATCATCAGCTCCCATCTCTGGTAGTAATTATTTTGTGAGATAGGGAGATTTTAAAATATATTGTGGTATAACTAAACACAACCATCCTGAAGAATAACATGCAGTATGTAATGAGCGGGAAGGGAGGATGGGAAAAAAGCCTTCTGAGCAGTACTTCCCTCCTAGAAGAGAGAAATTCTTCCAGAGCTTACACAAAGAGATAACATGTAACATTCACTGAAACATTGTTTGTAATTGCAAAAAAATAAGGAAACAGAGAGAGAGGAACAACCAACATCATCAACAGACGGATGAATAAACAGGGATATATTCATTCGGTGGGGAACGATACAGCAGTCACAATGAATGAGCCAGAGCCCTCAGTAACCCCATGTTCGCATCTAAAAACAATGTAGACAGAATAAAGGAGCAGAGGATGTAACAATGTGATAGGTTTCTGGAAAGTTTTAAGGCATGCAAAAAACAAGATGTCACCCATGTAGACAAACATATGAAATATAACTATAAAAACATGCACAGAAATGTTTAACAGTAAACTGAAGAAACGTCACCTCTCCGGAGAGAGAGAAGTGGGGGCTGGGGAGAAGTAACAAGGGAGCTCGAATGGTATTTGCAAAATTAATAGTATTGGTATTAATTATTAATACCTATTATTAATATTAATAATTTAAAATATTAAGCAAATATTATGAAATGATAAGCTTGGTCAAGCCTGGATGGATGGGCTTTATTGTTTTATTATCTCTTATCACTGGAACATTTGAATGCCAACTCCATGACGTTGGGGACTTGGTTTTGTCGAAGGCTCTATTTCTGGAACCTCAAAGAGGGCCTAGGGTATCCTAGGTCCTCAATAAATTGTTAACTGAGAGAATGAATGAATGATTCTTCCTACAGTTCTGTATACTTGCAATAAGTGTTTTATAAATAATAAAATTCTAAAGAAAAAATACAAAAACGTGGTTTTGTAGCAAAAAAAGAGGAAAAATATTTAAAAATTAGAGGAAAATGAAAAATACTGTGATTTTTCATAGCACAGATATTTATGAATTCTGTGAAAAAGGAAACTATAGAAGAAGGGAGGAGACTTGGAAATTCAATGCTCAAGGAGCTTCCAAAAAAACCCAACCAACCAAACAAAGGACTGGATCAACAGCTCAGTCCTCGTGAGCTGCACTGTCTTCTAACCACACCAGAGTATCTTTGCTATCAGTGCCTGAAGAAACTAACATCTGTGCCTTTGCATGCAGACCCCTTCCGGATCCATGAGCAGGGCAAGGTCTTCTCCAGTCCCACCACACAGCACAGCAAAGCACAGTAGCAAGGAGCCCTTTTGCATTTACCCCAATATTTCCAGGCAGTCCCCAGAGTCCCCAGTTCCAAAAAGGCTGGAAGAAAGAAACATGGAGACGAGCTGCTTCCTTGCCCGTCTCCTTGAACACATCAGGAAATGGCAAACCACAAGAGCATGCACCTGGGGCAGGCATGCAGGAACACCAAGGCAAACAAGTGGAAAAGTACCTCGGAAGTCACCTTGCAAGACAGTAACTTAGAGGTGTACTGGCAGAGAGGGAAAAGAGCAGGGTTAGTACACAGCAGAGACACACTCGCACAACACCCTCCCCCAGCTGGAAACTGGCGCCACGCTGGGGGTGGGCAGGTGGGGACGGAACATCGGGAGGCCATCACACACACATGCCACACTCGCTTCATCTGATATTAGTTTAGTTAAAACTCTATCTTGGGGAGCACACAGATACCCTGCTATTCACTAATAAAAATATCAGATAAGCCATACTTTGTTAATTCAAGATTTGCTGCTTCCATTTTTCTGTGCTTTGAATTAACAATAGTCCTCCCCTCCCCTGTGTGCGGATGGCTGCCCACCAACGAGGTCTTCGATGGCTATAGTGGATTTGCTAGACTCTATAGCCAACCAGCCTCTTCTCTTCCTGTAGTTCCTTTGAGCCCCACAGCAGTCTTGTAGCGCAATGTCCCCCGAAGAGAAGACCCAAAGCACAGGAAGGACTTGATCTGGATGCAAGGTTTGTGGGGGCAGATTCTGTGAGCCGAACTGTGGATGGCACCGCCTAGGGAGGGCACACAGCCATCCCTGTCACTATTTTGGGGGCCTGGATGAGTTCCTGACAGTCGGGTGATCATGCAGAAACTAAAAAGACCCTTTAGTTCCTGTGGGAAACTCAAAGTCTCTGCAAGAAAATCTCCGAACAAAATGGGCCAGCTAAGGGAAAGGACATAAAAGAATGGACTTTGGGCAGCCCCCTCCGGAATTATGGTAACGGTAATGACCTTGTGTTTACACAACTTAGGAACTAGAGGCATTTCTCAGTCTTGGCTGCTGGCATCCATGGACTGGTTAGGTGGGGTCCTATGTCTGTGGTCATTACCGGCTTCTAATGCATAGCGCTAAAAATTACAGTTCTGTAATGGTCAAGGCTGATGACCCGGGTCTGATGAATTCTTTTTGTACCCCCACAGGGCATGAGCAGCTAGGAGAAATCTAGGCAGCACGAAACATCCTTGATTGTGGCTAAGCTTCCCATGGAGCCTGTGGTGTGGGGCACAGGACAGGCCTCCCTCGTCCACTCCCTGAGAGTAAGTATGGCCACAGGGTGTCTTGGTTTGAGGGGGAATGTGTGTGAGGAATTCTTAGAAAAGCACGCTAGCCCCCAGCTTTGACTTAACCCAGAAGAACAGGTGAGGCCTTCTCTTATTCCAAAACAGGCAGGGACGACTGAAAGATGCCTCAGTAACTATTTTGGGGGCAAGAGAGAGTAGAAACCCCTCCAAAAGTAGACCCTATGCTAGAAGCGGGGTTGGGGCTGAATGCCTACAGGAGACTTTAATTTGGGTGCAGGTCAGCATCTCTGCAGTGAGAAAGGGAAGGCAAATCCACCAACTTGTTCAAGAGCATCACTGACTCAAGAACCCGTTCCCTTCTGAGGCTTAGGGAACAAGTGGCTAGAAAAACACTTTTGCCTAAATATCGTTCCTTTGCAAGGCACCAGGGAACCTTCTAGGAAACTATGATTCACCAGCCCATCGTGTGTTACAGGATGGACCAGAGATGGCCATCAGGCCCAGATAAGAGGACACTTTCACAAAGAAAACGCTTCCAGATAAGAGCAACCCATAATCAGAACAGGACCGTTGCCATCTGGGTGTGTGGTGCACACGAGGCGCAGAAGAACCAGGCTGAGCGGGTGGACAGGGTTGCAGCTTGGTCCACTCACTGCCCTCCCAGTGAGGCAGGGGTGCGTCCTGGAACATGAAAAAAGGTGCTTTTTTCTAATTCGTACAAAGGCCCTGTGGAACAGGCTGGTAAACAGCCAGGGTAAGGGGCTAAGGGTGGAGAAAGCAACATCCCTACCCCCAAATTAACAGAGGGGTCCCTTAGTCAGTGGGGCCTGGCCAAAGCCTTGAGCAGGGAGGCACTCCTTGGTGACCATATCACACAGAGCAAGGAAACCAACAGGTGGCACCTGCCCAAGGTCAGAGCTGGTAACAAGGGCGGCCATGTGGGGATCACGTCTCAAGAAAAGGGAACTTTTTCCAGTTCCTTGTTAATGACTTTTTCACCAACTGTGTAAGGAGCAGACATCCACAGGTGACGTAAGATCCCCGATGCAGTGCCTTGTGGGTAGATATCCCAAAAGAGAGCTGGGATTGAACTTCCCATCTTCTGTTGTTTTCTGAGCATTCACCTTGTTTCCAGCAGAAGAGGGCCAGCTCAGGGACATGAGAAAGGCCACCAAATACTGCAGCTTCCCCCACACCACCCCCTGGCAGGGGATCCAGGAGCCAGCAGCCTCCTTCCGGTCTGGCATACAATTTTTTTAAAAGTGGGAAAATTTAAGCTGGAAATGAGCCAGGGACAGGACTCCAGAGACCACCGCTGCTCCAGGGTGGGGACAAAACTCATCTGTCTGGAATGGTAAGGATGTTTTTCTTGGGGGTTGGCAAAAACCACTCATGAAAACTCTAGGCATAGCTTCCTTTGGTTCCTCTGTCTTCTCTTTCTTCTGTCCTTCATGCTCCATAGGACCATGGGTCTACCATATCACGACACATACAGGCCAACTGCCCCATTTTGTTTTTAGGTCTTCCTTCTCCTCAGCAAGCGAGTAAGAATTCTTTTCATTCCAGTCAGAAAGAACTCGCTGCTTCCCCTGAGCAAACACAAAGTTTGGTCCTGAGTGTGTGTGAGGGACTCATAGTGCTGTCAAGTGACCTACTGGAAAGCATATTGGCAGGTGGATGTGTCAGGTGACACTGGCCTCAGGTGAACCAGGTAAGACTTCTAGAGGGGGGAGGAGCTAAGGAGTCAGGTTTCACCCTCAGAATAGTGTATGGGAACAGCACTGGGAAAACAGAACTACCAGCTTCTGGGGCAGGGAAGCCACTACATAAGTATCAAGCAATCCATTGGCTCCCTGTGATTATCCTTCCAGTAGAAGAGATGATTAAAGAAGGGGCCAGAAACAGCTAAGGAAGACAAATGAAGTTTGTTCATTCCTACAGGGAAACTTTGACACGTTCCCCAGCGACTGATGACGAGACAGTAGAAAGGATCCCCGGGGTGAAAAGGTCTAAGGGGTGAACGAACAGGTGGCATGAAAATCAAGTCTGGCTGATGGTCACTGACATGCTTTAGAAGCGATCTGAGTAGGCTTTTGAGTTCTGGGTACAGAGGATATAGCGAACTGGATAGATTTCGCTCTGTTCCTAAGTTTCCCACAACAGCAAACTCAGTTCTCTTGTAATCTCAAGAACAGTGTAAAACACCCGGCTCTGAATCCAAGATCTGGGGATATTAATAGCCTGACTAGTTAATGGGTTTCTTCCTTATGCAAAATGCTTCTTTACTTGAGAAAAACTGAGATGGGAGCCTGCCCCTTGGTTGAGTTAAGGCGTGTACTGAGACGTTGATTCCAGGTAGCGTCCTGCAGGCGAAGGGGAAAGCCGGTCTGGTGGCTCCAGAGTTTGCACGAAGGCAGCTTCCAGCTCTGTCTGCAGAGTGAGCGGCCGCGGGCCCTTCACTCCTGTGGGTAGTGTGTGCCTCTAACGGGCACACAAAAAGCACACACCAGAGATACGCGGCCAGTGCTTAGAAAACACTTGCACGGGGCACACGTAGAGTGCTTCCCTTCGTTCCTCCCCTTCCATGCCAGGATGCAGGGGCCCCTCAGCTAACCGCCACCACGGCCGCTGATACACAGTGAGGACTCCCTGGGAGGAAGCAAGCATGCACCTCAAAAGCACAGGACCCAGAAAATACCTACAGGGAGACTCCGTGTTCTCAGTGGGGTTGTAAGGAAGTGCTGGCCAAGGTGACTTCACGGGCAGAAGTCCCATGTGCTGGGGGAAGGAGCCCCAGCAGGAGTGTCTGCAGCAGCTCCCGAGGGCCGGGCCCCATCCACCGTGTGGTAGGAGGAATGGCCCCGAAATGCGCCGGCTGAACAGAGCAGCTGAGGCAGCGTTCCAGGCAGCTTAGGTGTAAACCCAAGGGAGAGCCTGGGGAACGCAAGCGAGTCATTGGGCTGGTGTCCACGGAGGTGTCCACTTTCTTTATCACTAAATATTTTAAAAGCATCATTCAAGATCTAGCTTCGAGTGCAGAAACCTTTGAATTTAGCCAACCAGGGTAAGTACGGCAGTAAGTAGGCATGGGATTCCCACTGTGAGCCTGTAGGTGGAAGTTCAAGGTGACCCCATAATTTAGCATCCAAACTGGGGGGGAGGGGCCTGTTAAAAATTACACCAGGACCACAGGCATAAACCAGCACCCTCTGGGCAAACTGGGCAGTGTCTTCAATAGACCCAAGCTATTTGTGACCCAGGTGAAACTGCATGGGCATGGGGGATGACCACTTCGATAAATGGTACGAGACTGAGGCCAACCAGACTCCCAGGAGGTCTGCATGGGCCCCCGAGGCTGGTCCCCGGGCTCCTGGCTGGGGAGACTGTGTGAAACAATCCTTATGTCTCTGACTGGAGAAAGAAATGCCAGAGCAGATGATTTCCTTCATGGCTCATGTGACAGTCACGGGCAAAAAGATCTCGAGAACCGAGGGTAGCAGGGTAGCCCTGTGGTTTCGAACTGTCATTTTCAATGGCTCTTTCCTGCCAAACTGTACACACACACTTGGGAACAGCCCGAAACACATTTAGCCTCTGGCACACTGCGACACATTTATGGGGATTGCTGCGAGGAGACAGTAGAGGGACGGCCTCGTCACAGTTCTCTAGAGAAATAAAACGTCTATGGGGTGGGCCAGCCATGGTAGCAATCAGCTCCCCAGTACCCGGAGATGATTTTGGGGTGCTTGTGTCCTTCCTCCTGTGCTGTCCTCATGTGGTTTTTTTCTACACACCAGACATCCCCTGCTCTGGCCTCACCAGTGGGTTCCAGGAGCTACACTCAGCAGCTCCCTCTGTAATCCACGTTTTTGAGAAACAAGGCACAACACCCAAACCCAACTCCAGGCACATTAAACAGACACATCTGAGAACTGGCTTCAGAGCCAGGACGCTGGCCAGACCACGGCACACATACCCGCGCCTGGACTGGGATAACCACACGCCACGCGGGCATTCACCCTCAGAGAAGTGAAAGAGGAAAGGAGGAAACACTTACACTACTATCATCCATTCTCTCACGCCTTTTAGATTTGTGTGTCTCATAGTCTTCCATGAGGGTCTGCATCAGATTCTTGGGCCGCTGGGATCCGGCAGCCTCTTCAGGAGCTAAGTCAGGCTGCGCGCTGGGGCCTTCAGGTGAGGGGGATGGAAGAGGTTTGACTTTCTCTATTTTCCCTGAAACAACAGGAAGAGAACACCCTTTCTAAGCTCGTCTGCTCATGACTGCTTCCGGAAAGAAAACCTGTAAAAAGCAACCTCTGACAGAGAGCAGTACCAGAACGGTAGTTAAGTGTGGGTCGTTGTACTGCAGGGACTAAAGGTTAAAGATGATGTCACAAACCCATCCGACAAAGACCTCAAGGACACCAGCGCTGGAAAATCAGCCAGACCAAGGAGGCCTGCAGGCACTCTGGAAATCTATGTCAGTCAGACACTGGCTCTGATTGTTTTGGGAATATGTGCTCTATCACCGATTACAGAATTCGACCATCAGAGGTGGTGGTGCTGCCAAGCTTTTGAAACCCACATTTTACAGTTGAGGAAAACAGGCTCTGCAAAGGGGATGCCTTGCTGAGGTCCCAGGGAGCTGGCGATGGTTCCAGGTCTCTTGCTTTCCTCACCAGGTTCTTATATCAGAAGTCACAAGTGCAGTGGGCAGCAGACCTGCCCAGCCTTTCTGCATGGACAGCACAGGACTACAAAACATCTGATGAGAGCCAGGCTTGTTGTTCCCAGGTCACCCCAGTCTTACACTGGCCAGCTTCACTCTTGACCTTACCTGCCAGGGCCCTGAGAGCATACGGTTTGCAACTCCCAGACCTTAGGGTTGGAATACCAACGAAGGCAAGTTGGGTGTTGCAGAAAGGCATGCACCAGACTTGGAAAAGGTGAAATTTTAAGCTTCTGAAGTGCCCTATGAGAAATCTCAGGATAAGGACATCAGGTCAACTGTGATGCCATGGTGACTCCAGGCACTTTCATTAAGACTGTTTGTATCCTTCCCTCAGGAAATGCTTGGTCCTGACTCCTGGCCCATCACGGGGTGAGTCTCATTGCCAGAGCCCCAAATGCTCCTCTGAGAGGCATCTTCAGGTGCAACAGCCATGATTTTTCCAACTATGCCCATTACGGGAGACACAGATAGGGTGTGTGAACAAGGAATGTGGAAGGAACTCACAAATTACTAGGGCCATTTGAGTCTAAAAGTTTGGAAACCGCCAGGGGAGGAGACGGATCCTTTTGACCCCTTTCATTCCCAAGCGGAAGGTGGCTTATGTTTTTTCCTCTTCCTCCCTAGACTTCTAACTGGGCAACTACTGTAGCCACAGTCACAAGTGAAGCCTGGGGACCATGTCTCCATGTGGGCTGCTACAGCCCTTTTCCCAGCATAGCTCCTTTTGATGGGAGTGGGACACCCTCCCCACCCCCTAGAGTTCAGAAAACCCAGGTTTTAATTCTTGCACTTCCATTCACTAGCTCTGTGTTGACCGTAGACAACCATTTCTTGTTCTCCCTCTTATCTTGGGCTGATCACTTAAGATCTCCAAGCTTCAACTTTCCTAATTATAAAAAGAGAATTTGGAAGTGCCTGGGTGGCTCAGTTGGTTAAGCGACTAACTTTGGCTCAGGTCATGATCCCAGGGTCCTGGGATCGAGTCCCACTTCGGGCTCCCTGCTCAGCAGGGAGCCTGCTTCTCCCTCTCCTTCTGCCCCTCCCCCTCCTTCTCTGTCAAATAAATAAATACAATCTTTTTTTTAAAAAAGAGAGAATTTGGGAAGAAACTTCTTTGAGGTCCCTTCTAACTCAAACTCATTTTGCCGTTCTGTCAAATATTTCTGGCAAGAGGATCAACCTGTATTGATTAAAAGAAAAGACATATGGCCATTTTATTTGGCAAATTAGGTGTAAGGTGGTTTTAAATACACAGAGCACTCTATCTGCAGACCCACCATTCCATCGTAACTTAGCGAAGCTCATTGCCTTGACCTAAATTACTCAGGTCACTAATAAAAAGTCTTTTGATATTGACAGTAAGGCAATAAATATTTTGAAGTCCTCAAATTCACTAGCAATGGATTCTATTTTTTATTATGAAAACAGGGAATGCTATCATAATACCTACAGACCCATCAACTAGATTAAACTGTTAGCAACATTTTACCATGCCTTTTCCATCTATCTTCCTTCTCTTTTCGTACAGAAATATTTTAAAACAACCCTAGACCTTAGGTAGTATCACCCCTAAATGCTTAGTATGTGTCTCTAAGAATTCCCATTGACTTTTTAAGTGAAGCCTTAAGAAATTATACAGCATAGTGGTGGGCGTGCAGCTCTGGAGCTAGCCACTTGGGTTTGAATCCAATACTTATTAGCAGCCAAATCTTGGGCAACTTCCTGTTTCTCTATCTCAGTGTCCTCATCTATAAAATGGGTATGAGGCTAGAAGTACCTACCTCACACAGCTGATATAAGGACTAAGTTAATATTTATAAAGTTAGTATTTAAAACAGTGAGATTCCAATGATCTAGTGACTATCTATTTGTAATCTCAAAGAACAGTATGTCTACCGAATGAGAATGAGCAATTTCAAGGGCATATATATACTGCATAAGATTTTTGCAATTCTTCTAGAACTAGAAATAGACACCAAATATCATTTTCCAACTGACTTCATGGGTATCCAAATAATTTCCCAGCAGTCACCTCTCCAGTATTAACCTTCTAGAAAGCAGAGTCCATATTCACTGCTCTAAATTCACCCTTTCACACATACCACAGTAGGACCCCTGGATCATGGCACTTTGTTTATACTTCTGTGAAAGCCCCATCACATATTGACTTGTATCATACATGGTTGTTTAAGCTTCTCTTCTTAGTTAAGCTATAATGTCAACCCAGGATAGGGATGATTTCAACCATTATGAATCCCTTAACTCATCTGAATGTAAACTCCCTTAGAGCAGGACCTTGTGTGTCAAGGTCTTTGCTGGATCCTGGTATCTACTGGTATTTGGCTCAAAGCAGGTGCTCGTGTTTGTGGAATGAACCACTAAGTTACCTAAGTACATTACAACATTATGACATAAATGCAGCAGCCACCTGTTAAGTGCTTGTGAATTGGGATAAAATTCCCAGTAAAGAATCTGAGGAGAGTTTAAATGTTTTCACCAAAGCCATGAAACAAAGCCATCTTGGTCTACAGAAGCACAGATTCAATGGCTTTGTAGGAATAGCAAGCACATTTATGTGGCATTTTATTTATAAGCTTCATGTCATTTGATTCTTACAACAACCCTGGGATGTAGTCAGGGTCAATGCCATGACATCTGTGAATGGTTTAGACCACAGAGACTCAGAGGCTAATGCCAGCCCAAGTTAACATCAGCTAGAGTAACAATCAGAGTTGGGTCTGGTCTGGAATGCAAATTGTGTTGATTATGGCTAAATTAGATGATGGAATGTATGCTGAAAGAGAATCATAAAAAGGTTGTGAAGGGTTAATATAGAGAAATAGTCAAGTATTGGACATTAAAAGGCATTTTCCTGCTTATTCTTAATATTCCAGCAAAACCACCCATCCCTGCAGCACGTTTTACTGGTTCCAGCCACTAGAGGTCACCTAAGTAACAGGTTAGAAAGATGGCTGACAGGTCTGGAATGGCCACTTCCAAAGAGGTCCAGAGGTCTTTGAGAGAACAGATTTCTGATTAACCAACCCAATGTCAGAGCCTCAAGGGAAGCTGTCACGGGTTCCCCAGAGAAAGGAGACACAACAACCCATCCCATACCCTGACTTCTGGCCATCAATCTGATTGGGATCAGGGGAAGTCAGCTTGGCTGGACTTCTCTGCTAGGACCTGTGATCTCCAACCATCCTACCCTCCTTCCCCCACTGACCCAGTACAGTTCAAACTACGCACTGTGCGGTCTCAGCAATCACACAGATGGTCAAACAGCTGGAGGGGCATCTGCTCCATACCCAACCTCTTCCTCGGAGGGCCCAAGATTGTAGCCAACAGTCCTCTCGACGAGGATGCGTGAAGAAGTTTCTAATTCTCTTCCCCCAGCAGTGGACACTGCACACACCACCATTGGTGGGGTCTCGGGATCATCACATGGATGTGATGCAAAATGGTCTGTGCCACAGACCTGGGAAGTCCGTCTCACCTTTGCCCATGGCCCTGCAAGGCCCCTGGAAATTCCTTGGCCCAGAAGACGCAACCCATTACAATTCCAGAACAGTGATGGTTAACTTTGGTGCTCATCGGTGCATATCGCACACAGCACCTCCCAGTGCCAACATGTTCCATCCCCATTTGCTCCATCAAAACTTGCTCTCATGTGTTTATTCACTTAGTGAATGACCGACTAGTTGATGGTAGCTGAAAGGGGCCTCTGTTTTCAATGGCAGACGTCCTGCTGTCTAGCTCCTCATCTGGACTGCATACTCTACAAACTAGCTCTCTTGAAGGACACCCATCACTGTCCCTGTGAAACAGCATGAACAGAAAGCATCACGCAGATGTTGGGGCACACCTGTGTTGGTCTTGGCCAAAGGCTGGTCCCTGACATTTACAGAGCAGCGAGCAGGTGCAACATGAGTTCTACGGCATCTGACATAAGGAACCAACAGAATAAAACTAGGCAGGAATTCTCGGTGGAGGGTAGGAGACATTTTCAACTCCCCTTCATTTTTTATTTTGTTCAAACTATTCCATCTAGAGTAACTTTATTTACTTATTAGTTATTTTTTAGTGTATTTTTTAAAATTCCAATTTAGTGTACACACAGTGTTATATTCATTTCAGGTGTACAATATTGCGATTCAACAATTCTATACGTTACTCAGTGCTCATCATGATAAGTATACTCTTAATCCCCATCACCTGTTTCAAGCCCATTCCCCCCCCCCACCTCTCCTCTGGTGACCATCGGTTTGTTCTTTATATAGGTTAAGAGTCTCTTTGGTTCTTATTTTCTTTGTTCCTTTGTTTTGTTCCTTAAATTCCACATAGGAGTGAACTCACACAGCATTTGTCTTCCTCTGCCTGACTTATTTCACTTAGCATTATATCTTCTAGATCCATCCATGTTGTTGCAAATGTCAATATTTCACCTTTTTGATGGCTGAGTAATATTCCACCATAGATGCGTGTATATAACTGTGTATATATGTGTGTGTGTGTAATATATATATATACAATGTCTTCTTTATTAATCTATCAGTGGACACTTGGATTACTTACTTCCATAGTTTAGCTATTGTAAATAATGCTGCAATAAACATATTGTAAAAAATGCTGGAGGTGCCTGGGTGGCTCAGTGGGTTAAGCCTCTGCCTTTGGCTCAGGTAATGATCTCAGGGTCCTGGGATCAAGCCCTGTGTTGGGCTCTCTGCTCAGCAGGGAGCCTGCTTCTCCCTCTCCCTCCGCCTGCCTCTCTGCCTACTTGTGATTTCTCTCTGTGTCAAATAAATAAATAAAATCTTTAAAAAATGCTGTAAAAATGTTGCATATATCTTTTTGAATTGGGTTTTTATATTCTTTGGGTTAATACTCATCGAGAGTAATTTTAGACTTTATAAGCTCTTAAAGATGTTGAAGGTAAGCAACTTCACTTGGGTGGCATGATTCCAGAGGTCTTTCTAAAATTGTGTCCTGTTGGCTTAACTTTGCAAAAAGTCATACCAGCTGCTAACAAACAGTCATTGGTAAACACTTGGTTAAAGAAAGCTTTAAAAATAAAATGAGATGGATTTCTTTACCAGGGGACTTCTCCAAGGTTTTAGTGCAGCTGTGATCATGAATCACTAATTCAAGGATGGGTGTGTAGTATTTCTCAAATTAATTTAATGAGGGAACCTCATTTCATAAAATCCCTATTAATATCTCAAGGAAAACAGTTTGTGAAATAGTGTTCTCTGGTGTATGCCAGTTACCTTAATGGGCTCACACAAGTTCAGCTAATAATTAAGTAGAGGTACGAAGCTTATGTACAAGCATTTTTACCATCATATATAACGACACATGTGGAAACAACAAAGACATCTGGACGTAGGAGACTGGTTAAATTAGTTTTGACTTACTCAGATAATGAGGTAGTATTTAGTTATCACAAATCATGTTTTAGTCTCTCCCCAAATTCAGAGGAATAGTTAAGGTCATGGGAAAACACTAAAAATACTTAAAGGAAAAAAAAAAAACAGATTGCAAAAGCAGATATATATCAGGGCTTTAAGAGTACAGGGTCTAGAGACAACTGCCAGGGTTCAAATCCTGGTTTGCGACTTACCAGCCGTGTGAAAGAAAGCAAAAGTGCATGTGTGACATCTGGTAAAGCTGTTCTCTGAGTAAGATGAACAGTCCTGTGGTAGCAAAATGATAGCCTCCACAAAGAGGCCACATCCTAATCCCTAAGACCTGCCAAGATGTTGCCTTCATGGCAAAAGGACTTTGCAGGTGTGATGAAGGTAAGTGCTCTGAGTAGGGTAGACGATGCTGTATTACCTGGTTGGGCTTGATGTAACTACATGGGTCCTACCTACTAAGAAGGAAGTAGGAGGGTCAGAGAGAGAAAGAGAGACTTGAAGGCACTATGCTGCTGGTTGTGAAGATGGAGGAAGGGGCTATGAGCCAAGAAATGCAGGCAGCCTCTCGAAGTGGAAAAGGGAAAAGGGAAGGAGCCCAGAAGAGTCCCTAGAAGGATCACAGCCCTTTTAACACACTGGTTTTAGCCCCGACAAACACTGTCTCAGTCTGCTTGAGGAGCCATATCAAAGTACCATGAACGGCGTGGCTTACCCAATGGCAATTTATTTTATTTTATTTTTTTAAGATTATTTATTTATTTATTTGACAGAGAGAGATCACAAGTAGACGGAGAGGCAGGCAGAGAGAGAGAGAGAGGGAGGGAAGCAGGCTTCTTGCTGAGCAGAGAGCCCGATGTGGGACTCGATCCCAGGACCCTGAGATCATGACCTGAGCTGAAGGCAGCGGCTTAACCCACTGAGCCACCCAGGCGCCCCGGCAATTTATTTTTTCACAGTTCTAGAGGCTGGACGTCTAAAATCAGGGTGGCAGCATGGTTGGGTTCGGGTGAGAACTGTTCTCCTATTTTGCAGATGGCCACATCTCACTGTGTCCTCCCATGGCCGAGACAGAGAGAGAGCTGGCTCTCTGGTGTCTTCCTAGGAGGGCACTAATTCCATCCTGAGGGCCGCACCCTCCTGACTTCATCTAACATGAATTACCTCTCACAAAGTGCTCATCTCCACTGCGGGTTAGGGGTCAACCTATGAATTTTGGGGGGAACTCAATTCAATCCACAGCTGATACACTGTCAACTTCTGACCTCAGAACTGTAAGATAATAAATTTGTGTTGCTTAAAGCCCCTGCATTTGTGGTGATTTGTCTCAGCAGCGATAGGAAATTCATAAAAATATAAACCCAATATTATCTTCCATGTACGTATGTGCATGCAGAAAACTAGGCAGAAATCCTAACTAGGATGGATTATGAGCCAGTTTTTGTCTACAATAAGCATGAATTAATTTAAAAATATAAAAGAAAGCAGAAAAAAATTCCTTTAAATATTGTTAGCCATGCTGAGTAAAGTAGATAAAGCTGCCTGCTTTAACTACTTAAACTACTTAACTACTTAACTACTTTAACTTCATGCACGAGGCAATCCACACGCCTTTGCATCTCACTGATGAGCTGACGCTTCCCGGGAGCCTCAGATCAGCACAGCTCACATCTGTGACAGTGACCCTCACAGGCTGTAGGTCTGAGAGGTGGACTATAGGGCATCTCACTCCAAATTAGTAAATAAATTAGTAAATGTTGTGTCCCATCATGAGTGGAAAACTAAAAAACATGAATCTGTGAAATTTTTCCATTTCTGTTTTATAAAGAAACTATTATTATAGATAACTATTATTATAAATCATTAAGCCAGTTTCTGGTAGAGAGAGAGAAAGCCATGCCTTGGCTGCACTTCTGGATTTTCCAGGCAAGAAGGATTTCCCTTGGGCATTTGTGACAGGCTATGTTGCCCCGGGGGGGGGGGGGGGCGGCAGACAGAGGAACCAGGAACTGGAGCAAGGGCTGCATGTCCTCAGAACACACAGCTGTCACCACTGCTGACAGCCCAGACCCTCCTTCTGTAGGGACAAGGCTAACTTCTAACAGGCCAAGAATATGGGTTTCAAAAGTTTAGAAAATTATTTTGGCCAAACACTATGATTTGAGGGATTATTATATTCCATGTCTATGGTGTTGGAGTTCTTAAATCAAAGACCCTTTGTTTCTACATTTCTCAAAAGAAAAGAAAAAGCCATCACCCACTCTTACTTAAAAACCAAACCAAACTGAACAAAGACGCCCACCAGATGCCATGCCTTGGCCAGGCCTCCTTCAATGACCTCCTTTCTTCACGCAGCATGGGGATAAGATTGAAACATCTAAGACAGTCGACTCACAAGTCCCCAGAAAGAAATTAGCTCAGACTTGTATTTTCAATTTCACTTCCTCCCAGTAAAATGGAATATCCCGCCTGTCAGATCCAGGGCCCAGGTGCTGGTGGGGGCCAGCTGTGACCCACACACCAAGGACTGGTCCCTGGTCCTTTCATCTCTTTTTTTGAAGGCCCGCAGGGGTGGGAAAATGCAATGACATGAATCTTCACGTGGTCAGCCTAGCTCGGATGAGAAATACAGCCCTGCCGGGTGAAACAAGTCTGATAAATTAACAAGTATTATTCCTTAAAGGTCGGGGTGTTGGATGAGTTGTTGAATGATATTGGGTCATCCCCTATGAACAGGACTAGAAGGTGAAACCTCTAGAAGGAAAGAGCTCTGCTTCTCTAGGGGAAGCAGAGTGTACAACCAAAAAAGCAAAAAGTTTAGTTAAAATAGGAAGAATGAAAATCACGGCAAGTACCAATTCTCCCATCAAGACCTTTTCGTTAAACGCATTTCCACCAACATGGTGGGTCCGACTATGTGATGTGATGATTACCACCCCACCCCACCCCCAAAAAAAGAGGGAAAGAAAAAAGGAAACAATTTTATGGACTTGCAATCTGATTGTCCTCTAACACACTTTGTTTTTTGAAATCACAGCTAACTGTGGAAAACTAATTCCTGAACTGAGATTCTGTGAGACTTTCATTGTAATGAAGTAAACATGAAAATGCACCAGCTAGGAGTAGAAAGAGATTTTATAATGCACGTTTTGACTTTTATTTTAGGTTCACAGTAGCTACAGAAGAGCAACCTCGAAAGTAATTCTGTAAGGTTTTTGAGGTCTTTTCTCAAAACATAACCATAACTATAATAAGCACAAAACAGTTAATTCTTCTGGGGAGACTTCTGTGTCCTGGGCACAGTTCTAACCTATTGATGAGGTTGGTACTATCTTATTCCCATTTACTGGTGAGGAAACGGGAGTTTACAGAGGTGAAGTAAGTCGGTCACACAGTTAGCAAGCAGGGGAGTCAGGATTTGAACTGCAGACACAAGTCCAGAGCCGTGACGGTCACATGTAGGCACCTAATTTCCCTTAACTATAGTTTTTTTTTAATAGAAGGCACGAATTTATATTTGAGAACTAAAGACAGGCTGGAAATACCTGTGAGGTCAGACTCAGACAGGTTTTGGGAAACTTTTGAAGTTTATAGGGAAAAGCCATGAGAAATAAAATATCACAACATGAAATACAGGATGTACTCCTTGGTGCCTGAATGGCCATGTCTTACACACTCCCCACCACCGCCCCTAGTTAGCCCACCCCTGAAGTAGTAGCTTCAAAGATCAAATAGGTCTGAAATGCCAATCTCCTGAGGGAAGTAACAGCAGGTCACGATGGCTAGTAAGAGACGTAGTCATATCCTGACCAGACTCCAGCAATCACAGGGGACATCCTGCTCCCACGCCTGGCTTTGATTAGCTCATATTTCTTACCGGAGGTAGGGCAGGGATCTTATAAGAATTAGGTCCTTTGATTCATCTTTTCTTTCTCAGCTTAAGATGACATCTTTTTTGGCAGGCGATGGAGTTGGATTTTTCGGAAGCCGGTCCAACTTGGAACATGGAGTAGCCACACATAGGGGTCAAGGGTAAGGAGCAAGGACACTATGAGGTGGCCCCAGAAAGGCTAGAGCCCCACTGGAAGGCAACCCAAGCACACTGAATATGTCAGAAGACCAGCACAAGGAGCAGTGACAGAAGAACTTGCTTACAGAAGGGAACTAAACCCATGGAATGTAGTGCCTTTTCCAAAGTTCTTCTTGCCAGAAGATATACCCCATAGACGTTGCATGGAAGGAAGACGGGAGGTCCCTATCTTCTCAGGAGCGAGGCTGACATGTTAACCATGGCAGCTGTCCTTTTCAAACCTTGGAGGAGAATGTCCAAAAAAGAACTCTGAATTCTATCATTTGAAAAGCCCTCCCATCTTCACATACGCTCACCCCTTGCCAAACACTCCTTCAATCTAACCTTTTCTTGACCATTCCTTCCCAAATGGCATGCATTTTTTAAAATGAACGTAGTTGGGGCACTTGGCTTGGCTCAGTCGGTGAAATGTCTGACTCTTGATTTCAGCTCAGATCATGATCTCAGGGTCAAGAGATCAGCCTCATGATGGGCTCTGCACTTAGCATGGAGTCTGCCTGAGATTCTCCCTCCGCCCTTCCCCCTACCAGGGCACTCTAATTAACTAACTCATTTATAAAAATATTTTTAAAAAATGAACGTATTTGCTGGGTTCAGATAAACTAAAACACAGGGAGATTCTGGTCCAAGGGAGAAGGATCAAACTTGAGCAAACAGGAACAACAGAAAGCAGTCACGGTGCTCAATGACCACCAGTGAACACAGTTGCCTTTGGTCCCACTCTACCAAACATGTTTGGTTAATGGAACGAACACTTATTCCTGCTCGTCCTCAAACTAAGAAATTGATTCCTTGTTTGAGTACCCAATCCTTCCAATGGCTTCAGGGAATGAGCCTGCTCCGAGAGTGAGTGACTGTGTTTCTTTCTGGGGAACGAACATTCAGAAAGAACTCATGGGTGCCATCAGGCTAGACAGCTGACACAGACTACGCTCGTCCCTTCTGCCATCGGCTCAGATCTTTGGACAGCACCAGCAATTTTGCCTATTGTAATTTGGAGCACTGGAATTAAGGTCTGGAACCACTGGGATCACTAGGGCAGCACTGTCTCATGTCCTCTGGGAGCAAACTCATTCACCCAGACCACAGTGAGCAAAGGATTTCAGAGCTATAGTGGTTCCAAAAAGCAGGGGGCAGGAGGCACCCAAGACAATGCAGGGGTCAGGCCTGAGACTGGGAGAGGGTGGGAGGAGATTGAGCTCAATCACTGTTGGCTGGAGAGGGGAGCTGTTACTACTAGACAGCTTGTAGATCTCTAGAGCAGAGGGGCAGGTTCTGCAGAGGACAAGAAAGGGTATAGAAAGAATACGGACTTTGGAATCAAATGAGCCCGGGTTTGAAAGTGGCTCTGTCACTTCCTGGTTAAGTGACCTCAGGCAGGTCTTAATCTCTCTGGACTCTGGTATTAATTCCTTGAAAAGGGAATAATATTATAGGTCCATGATCCCTTATGTGTGGTTTCAAAATCCACACAAAGCTCTGAAAACCAAGATATACCCTATTTGACAACAAAACCTGACAAGATCCAGCATGAGGCTCTTCTTAGGCTTTATTTATCCCACTTAATGTAACTAACTCTTCCTAAGTTTTATAGTAGAAATCTAATTCGTTGATAGGGTGTTGCTTCCAGACCCCATCCCGGGTGGGTTAAGTAACAGTATAGGCCTTGTATTGCTTTTCTAAATAAGAGTTTATACACTTCGTGGCTTTTCTGAAATCAGGAAAACTGAATATATCTGGCCTCAAGGACTTGGATAATTCGTTATGACATCTTAAAAGACTGATGGGCAGATTAAATGAGCAAATGAAAAAAACAGAAAAATGTGTGTGAAATAACTCATATAGTACACTCTTTAAGGTCTTGGTAACCCATGGTACCATGATTAGGCTTGTGTCACCAGAGAATGTTCAGGAAATGTGGTAGTCATAGGCATAATGCTCTGCAAGATGTTCCACATTAAGCCTTAGTACTTTCACAAGGCCAGCTGGACCCCTGTAGTTTGTACAATCTGTGGCTGCCTGTAGGAAAGGGAGACAGCGGATACCCTGGAAGGAGAGCCCTCTCTCACTTGCGTCTGTGACAGAATGTTTCCACCAGTTGCTAATACAAGGTCTTCTACTGTGGAGCAAGGAGGGCATCTGAAGTGAGACTTGGTCTCATCCATTCTAATTTTGCATGGAAAAAGCCATCAAGCTCTCCTTCATGAGTACTGTGCTGACATAAATATTTTTTTTTTCTGTCTAGGACTTTGTAATATTTGAAGATAATGAAGGGGAAAGAAAAAAGACCCAATCACTGATCTTTATAATAATGTAAAGGTCACCACATGCACAATCTTAATTCAAACTGGCAGTCGAAGTTGAAACTCCGTGAAATTTTATCTTTATAAGATGCATAACTATCATATCTTTCCACATATTAAAAGACATGAATAGACACTCCAAGTAATAAAACTCAATATCCACACCTTCTGCTTTCCCACTCCCCATACTGTCCCACTGAGCAAATTATTTGATGTGGTAGACCAGTTCAACATCTGGCACGAAAACAGAAACTATTTTAAAAAACTAAATTCATCATCACCTAACTAGCTGGGTTTCTCTGTCATGCTTAGAACTTGGAAGTGAAACCAGGATATCTATTAATAGACAACAGGCACTAAAGTGAGAACCGTCTGTTGACAGCCTCAATCTGAAAGACATTTGAAAAGATCCAAATCGTAACTTCGACAAAAAGTTTGGGTTTTCCTCCCAAACTTGATCGTCAAGGGTATCTGCAGCAGTGCTGTAGGCTGCTCCTTCAAGTTAGGCTAAGGCACCTGCTGGAATGCTTCCTTTCTTCTCCAATTTTGAGTACTGTCAACAGAAGGCACACATGTGTTCACTCTTGGGAATATGGCCTCTCACACAACACACAGCCTTTGTCAAGATGGCAATAGGCCTTCAGAAGTTCTTGTACACAGGAAGAGCTTAATAAAAGCTGGTGGAATGGACTCATTAAAGCAGCTCTTCACTGTCTGGCTCCAAACCAACTTTCTTTCATTTTGTTTTAAATCTCTTCCTTTAACCCATCCTAACCTTACTTAAGTACCTCAAGCATACCAGCTCTCTCTTCCTTTTGGGCCTCCTTAGGTGCTCTTCCTTTTTACTGGAACAACTGCCCCCCAACCCTAAACCCAACTTCTTTCTACCCTTCAGTTCAAAGCTTGGATAGTAGCTTCCTAAGAAAGGAAGACTTCTCTTATACCCTTAGTGAGGTGATCTCCCTTGATATGGGCTCCTATAGGTTTTCATGTGTCTCTACCATGAAACTGCCATCTTTGTCTGATGTTGTTTCCTCTCATTGAACTGTAAGTTCCCTGAAGGCAGGAACTGCATCTGCCTTACTCACCTCTGTATGAGCAAAAGTCACATAGACCCTATTTAAGTGAAACGTCTTCCTTTAAAATCACGTAAGAGCCAACAAGATAAAATTTCCAAAATAATTTTACTAATCATTTGCCTTTGAGAATGACAATATCTTTTTAAAAATATCTTCTCGGGGGGCACCTGGGTGGCTCAGTGGGTTGGGGCCTCTGCCTTCGGCTCAGGTCATGATCCCAGGGTCCTGGGATCCAGCCCCGCGTCGGGCTCTCTGCTCAGCGGGGAGCCTGCTTCCTCCTCTCTCTCTCTCTCTCTCTCTCTCTCTCTGCCTGCCTCTCTGCCTGCTTGTGATCTCTGTCAAATAAATAAATAAAATCTTTCAAAAAAAATAAATAAAAATAAAAATATCTTCTCAGGGCTCCTGGGTGGCTCAGTGGATTGGGCCTCTGCCTTCAGCTCAGGTCATGATCTCAGAGTCCTAGGATCAAGCCCCACATCGGGGTCTTTGCTCAGCAGGGAGCCTGCTTCCCCCTCCCCCACCACCTGCCTCTCTGCCTACTTGTGCTTTCTCTCTCTGTGTCAAATAAATAAATAAAATCTTAAAAAAAAAAATCTTCTCCACCTCTGAAAGGCAAGGAAACTAACAGCAAAAACAAGTTATCTTTTCAACACCTGGGGAATGGTTGGGGGGAATCAGCGGATTTGCTTTTCCCGATGACATCCTGGCTCTCAGTGGATTCTACTTCCCTTAGGTTTTAGGATTCCAGCTTGTTTCCAGCATGATCTCCACCAGAGGAAAGTTAAAAATTGTATTTTTCATCACCTAATATTGAATCGTCAAGCTGAGTCATGCAACAAACCAGCTGAATCACCTCTTCCGATGGCAGATGCAGAGTAACGCAGTAGGAACGTAGCATCATCTCCATGCACGAGACCAAAGTTGGAACCAGCGGTTTCAACCCTGGCTATGAATCGTCTAGTTTGGCAGCTCACAGGGATGTGTCAGCCTCCTCCCTGATCATAAACTTGGGAGGCTGGCTAGCCAAGCACTACTCCAAACATTTCCAGGCACAGATAGAAAGAAAATTACATTTTGTATTCAGGTTTTTTTTTTTTTTTTTCAATCTATGTTGTAATTCTGGCAAGGCCTGCCACCTACTTAGAGATAAACATGAAGGAATGAGGTGCACACGCGTCATTATCATGACTACGTTCAGTGCAACAGTTAGACCATTGCAGTACACAGACTTGCCTGGATGAATCATCATGTAGAATCAATCCTCCGGGAGGAGAGATGGGGGAGGATATTAGCATGAGCATAGAGGGATGTGCTGGGAAAATCAGCCCTGGGCTGCTGGGATGCTGAGGGCAAACACAGAACCTTATCTTATTTTAAGCCTGGTGGGGAAGCCCAAGAGACCACAGCAGGTCAGGGAACAGAGGAAAGTGTTGAAATATTTTATTTTTTCACATACTAGAAATAAAGGAGGGGAGCAATACAGCAGGAGGTTCAATTAAGAGGTAAAGAAAACTGAAAATACTCACTGAGCACATGCACTTTAAGGAAGGTTTTATAATCAAATAATGTAAAGGGGGGCTTAGGCAGGTAAAATCAGCTATAAATGATAGGAGAGCCGTGTGAGCATCTACCTTCCATGTGAGAGAAATTGCTCAGATGCTTGAAGAACATTCCTTCGCCAGACTTTAAGTTCTTATGTGGCCCTTCAGCATCATTAACTTGTGAAGTAGGCTCCTCAGACTGGGCTGTATTCAAGTGGTATGAAAACTTTTTCTAGGATACTATATAGAATGCTCACTAGCACCTCTGTGCCAGGCTAGCCCACAAAAATTTAAATTGAACTTGACAACTAAGGATCTTTGGGGAAAGCCAACCAGTCCCTATTAAGCGCACGTGCGCACACATGCACACACACACAAATGCCCTTGAAAGTTTTCTTTGCCTCACTCAGCTGGCCGTTGCCCTGTGACCTACAGAAATTAAAAACTGTATCAAGAAAGTCACCATGCTTTTCCTCTTTCTCTTCCCTTTCTTTTCTTCATGAACAATTTAGTCCAAAAGCCACTGGGGAGGGCTCAGCAAGATGGTGTCTGCAGTGGGGGTGGGAGGAGTCACAGTGACTCAGAATGGTGTGCTGGAGTTTACAGCAGGGTAGGTGGGTATTGGTATTGGGCATATGGTATTGGAGCCTAAGGTGGGTAAGGAAAATAGGAGATTGGTTACATAAGGTGAGGAAGGGACTGATGAAATAATAAATATACTGAGGGTAGCAAGAACCAGGTATTTTGTTGTCAAAAGGAGGTTACAAATATGGAGAATATGAATGCCGTGGTATTAAATTAGAATTAAAGGTATCAAGGTGAGCTCATGGTTTTCAAAACAGGTAGGTAGGCAGGTAGGTGGACAGATAGACAGACAGATGGAATCTGTGTATATTCTCTAATTCTGCTTGTTGGGAGTGCCTGGGAGCAGTGACGATCCAATCACAATGAGCACACCAAGCTCCCAGATTTTGGTTTCTAAATTCCATTCTCCACTAAAAAGGAATTAGTGCTGTTTGAAGAAATGGCTGATTTCAGGGTTAGGAAAGTATAAGATGAGACTGGAACATCTGTGGAATCAGAAAGCAAGGACACGCCCAGAGAATAATGAGGACATGTCAAAAGGATGCTGAAGTTAGCTTGAAAGAGCTCCCATAAGTTATATCTAAACAAATTAAGAATAAAAATCATAGAAATGGATTCTAACCCACAGAATATAATAGGAATCCATATGACCACGTTGACATAAATAGATAAATGAATAAAGTCTGATAAGGAGTGGGATAAAGATTTCACAGTACCAAAGTAACTCCCCACAGAATATTTATTAATTACAAAGGACATAGTAATTTTACTGCAGAAGCCTGTCAGACACTCCCACAAACAAGTGATCAAAATTACTATCATGTGAAAAAAGTCAGTATCTGTCCCTGTAAGGGACACCTGATTGGATACAGTGAGAAGAATATAGCATCATTCTTGTGGTATTCCTACCAAATATGCATTACCTGAAGGTACCCATGTGAAAGCATAGACAAACCCACACTGAGGGACATTCTACAAAATTGGGCATGATGGGGGCGCCTGGGTGGCTCAGTGGGTTAAAGCCTCTGCCTTCGGCTCGGGTCATGGTCCCAGGGTCCTGGGATCGAGCCCCACGTCCGGCTCTCTGCTCAGCAGGGAGACTGCTTCCTCCTCTCTCTCTGCCTGCCTCTCTGCCTGCTTGTGATCTCTGTCTGTAAAATGAATAAATAAAATCTTAAAAAAAAAAATTGGGCGTGATGGAGCATCAGTGTTGGCAATTTACTCTCTCGAATGGTTCAGAATAAAACATATTTGTACTATACTTGGAAACTTTCCTTTAGGTTGAGATTATTTCAAAGCTAAAAATTAATAACCGAAAGAGTTACCTTGAGTCACTGTAGATTTGATGGAAGCCACGTGTCAAGATGGGACTAGGATCTGGATAAACCAAGTCAAATGCCAGCAAGTATATGTTACAGTAATGCTTTTCAGATGGTCTCCAGTGAAAGAAGTTTCCCCCTCAGTCTGTCATGAACCAATACTTTTAAAAAACACAGAATTCCGTGCTTGGATTTGAGGACAATATCAAATTGCACCAAGAATGGTCAAACGCTCGCTCTCCCTGTCTGGTCTGATTCTCAGTGTGGACTGGTTACAAGCAGTTTATGGACTAGCCCAGACCACACTTCGAGCAGCATTTTCCCGCACTAGGATGTGTGGTGCTCTGACTGCCATCATATCCAAATGGGAAATAAAAACAACTGGTCACACTGTTAATTCACAATGGCGGCAACATGAATTACCACCATAATTAAATAACATCAACCATTTATACGAAGCATTCAAGAAAGGGACAGCCCAGGCAATGGGAAGGGACGAAAGACCTTCAGGGTAACTCCATCTCTCCAAATGTGGTAAAGACAGGCCAAGAATGAATGAGACCACCCCTGATTCCAAAGCAACTGCATTGTGGTGACTAAAAGGAAGACAAATCCAATCATACAGAAGAAAGACAAAAACATCTGCTATGGGTCAGTCTGTAACACAGGGTCATGACTGTCATTGCTAGGAAGGGACCTGGTTTGGAAGGGGTTAGCAGAGCACATCCCCCAAATCACATGGGTTTGATTTAACCACAGAGACCAAGGGTCAGGCTACTGACTCCAAGCCGGCCCCGACACAGGCTTGCTCCGCCGGGGTCTGTGCCACACACGGCCCCTCCCTCAGCCAGAGGCAGCCCTCTCCAATAAAAGAGAATAATTCTCTACTAAAGCAAACTCAGAGCAGAACAATGAGAAAGAAGCAATTGCACCCTCAGGGAAATGGCACGCCATCCAGGTTCAGAGTTCTTCTTGGGGACATTCTCACTTCAGTTGCCTGTCCCTGGATGCTAAAACCCTCGCGTCGCACCCCCCCCCGCCCCACCCCAAACATGAATTCTAGCCACACACACAGGAAGCTCCACAAGAAACACATAAGCTGAAATCAACCTTTGTGCGCAGCATCTGTGTCTGGCGCGCGCTTTGCTTACCTGGCGCGGTTTTGTAGCACGATGTCCGGGCGGGCAGCGACGGGGCGTTCTTTGCCCGGGGGCTCTGGGTGTTCTGCAAGACTTGCCTCTGCCTCTTCAGCTCCTCTTCCCTCTCCTGGGCTGCTCTGATCTCTTCCTCGATCATGGACAAAGTCCGCTGCTTCCTGGACCTCAGCTTGAAGGGCCCAACCATCACATCGGACTCCTGAGTGGCCAGGAGCGAGGCTGTGCTTCTCAGCTCAGCTGCCTCCGAGTACTTGCTGAAGTAGCTCCCCTCCGGTCTGGTCTCCTCCATGTTCACCGGGCCACTGGGCTGCACTGCCGGCGGCGACTGGGAAGGCCCCCTTTCCCTGAGCGCCCGGTCTTCGGCAGGCAGAATCTTTGGTAACACCTCCCTTTTCTCTTGAACGGGAGAGGACACCTGGGGTGGCTCAAACATGCTCTGAGACTTCTCTGAGCCGGGAGCCCCAGTTCCGGCTTCTTCTAGAGTTGCCCCAGGTCCCTGCTGCTCTGTCCCACCCTTGCTGGTTTCGGACACAGCTCTATCCACTTGCTCAGCTATGGCTTGTTGAATGGCATTCTGCACCAGGAGACCAGCCTGATATTCCAAGGGATCATCCACTGATGGCGAGTCTCCCAGTGTAGACGAAGGGGAATAGAAACCGTGATCACTAAACGACTTGGAGACGCCTTCTCCCCGGCCCTCTGAAGGGTTGTCAGTTTGTGGAGTCTGGGGCAGAGAAAAATCGGCCAGTGAGTTCTCCTGGAGGGCGTTGGTGGTCTCATTGGACGCCCCGCTGTCACTGATGTTGTCCATGCTAAAATCATTGGACAGGGTCTCCAGGACAGTGGTATCCTGGGACCTCACCGACAATTCATCCAAACCAGAGTCAAGCTCCTCTTGGGTGAGAGAAACATTGACTGACTTGGAAAACTGATCCAAGATCCCGGGGTCCTCATCCTTGACCACAGTGAGGACAGCCCGGGCACTGGTAAACTCCCCATCCTCTGCCCACAGTTTGGATAAGGGCCCGCGTTTGGAAGGCTCACTGTAGGGCCCTTCTTTCCCCTGAGGAGCTGTGCTGCCCTGGCTTCCCCCCAAAGACTGGCTGTCCAGGGCACAGCTGGCTTTCTGCCCCTTGGCTGCTGGTGCACCTCCATCTTCCAGCGGTTCCCCGATGGAAGCTGGTCTCGAGATGGTCAGGGGCTTGTCTGAGTTGACTGACCCCAAAGGCCTGTAAAAGGGCTTGATAGAGAAGAGCCTGGGGGTACTCTGGCCCTTGGCCACCGTTTGCCTGGAGCTCTCCATGAGCTGGAACTGCTTGCGAGCAGCAGAGAAGTCTATCTGCTCGGTGACGATGTCCTCCTTGGCATGGTCGGGGGCGCTGGCGTGCTCGCGGGAGGGGGCGGGGGCCACGCAGGGCTGCGGTGGGGGGAGCTGCTGCTGCGTGAGCAGCAGCTCCTGCTGAGCCCTTCTCTCCTTGCGTTCTTTGTACTTCTTGTGCGACTCCAGATGCTCCTCATCCAGCTGCTCCTCGATGGTCTTCTCCTGGGGAGGATTCCACCATTTGGCCGCGATGCCGGGATTCTTCTTCACCGCCTGGCTCCGGATGAGCTCTCTCCTTTCCTTTTCCAGCTCCAGCATCTCTTCCGAAGGTCTCACTTTCCTGACACAGTACTGCTCCTTTTCATTCTCATCGTCCTCAAAGAGCCTGGAGGGCTTCTTGTCCTCGTGGAAGGCGCGCAGCTCAAACTTGGCCTCCTTCTTCAGCGTGGTGAGCGTGAGCTCCCCATCACGGCCCGAGCACCGCGAGCTGCTGGAGGAGCCGGGGCTCGCGGGGGCCTGGGGGCTGTCCCCCTGCAGGTCTCGGGGCTGGGCAGGGGAGTGGCCGTTGGCTTTTCCACCCTCTGCCATGGCGTCAGAGTAGCTGGTGCTGAGCTCAGTGTGGGGAGGGGCCTGTCTGCCAGCTGCCCTCTCGGTGGGCTCCGGCTGGATGGCTGCGTGGGCAGGTGGGCTTGTGCCGCCCACCACGATGGCTGCTCCGGGCTCCGGGGACGAGATACCGTTGTAAGTTCCGTCCACAGCAGAGTCACAGCAGCTGGCTTCCAGCACCTCGTCTAGATAGCGGATCTCTCTGGCCACATCATTATCCAGAGCTTCATGGTGATCACTGAGGAGGCCGTTGTGGGGGGGTGAGTAGAAAGGAGAGGCGTGGTCCATGGAATGTGGGGTAGACGCGGTCCCGGGAACACTTTTACATTCTGCGACGGAGACCTCAATTTCCATGTTTTTGTGATCTGGGGGAAGGGAGCTGGTTGCAGGCTCCAAGGGGTTGGCCCTGCTGCAGTTGTCTCTCTGGTTTTTTAGCCGGATATCATCCTCAGAGAGCTGGGGAGGCTTCTGGAATAAAGAGAGGAGGAAAGGCAGAGTTAGATACTAAATCTCTTATGGAGGTGAAGCCTTGAGAAATTAGTTGGTAACTGACAGGAAGGAAAATTGAAACATGACAAGGTCTCTGGAACAGAGAAATTCCTTCTAGTAATTCTTCACATACTTACTTTGTTGTGGTGATTGGTACCTAAACCTCTCCAGGTTACAGATTCTGTTTTGCTCACTGGGTCTCCGGAGAACGTTCCATAGATGTTAACCCCATTTTAAAATTTCAATGTAAATGAAGATTCAGATCATTTGAAGACACTGTTCAGATATCTTCTGAAGTAGAAGAGATTATATACCATAGCCATAGCAATGGGGCAGAAATGTAATAGGACTATTTGTGTGTCCCCAACTATAATAAGATGGTCCCCTTGCATGAGCAATTCTTCTTGAAAACATGAGTCTCTGCCAGGTGTAATACAGTTAATTCTGGAGACAAGAAGCTTCTTGGAGAATTTTTCCAAGATAAAATACTGGAAAAGGGTAAATCCCTTCCAAAGCCTCTTAACAACTTCAGTGCCCCATTGCTATGGCTCTTAATTCAGCATGTGCGCTATAAACACCATAACCAAAGCCACTGCTTGCACAGTTCTATTCTCTGGGACTACATCAAAACAGTTCCTTAGTTAAGGACTGAGTAATTTTGCTTTGAAAAGTTAGTGGCCCGAGGCTCCTCCCTGGTTCCTAAAATGCTTTGTCTGTGTTAGCTCCACTCTTATCATTCAATAAGAAAAACCACATCTTCTTAATGTTTTGAGATAAATCCCACTTGGTCACTAATTGCCAATCCCATGCAATTTTGTCATTTGGCATTAATAAAATTAATTTCCAAATTCTAGGATGATTTTTTTTCACACCTAAGGACTCTGGTATATCTTAGATAATTCAGTGGTAAATTGTGACATTAATGAGGGAGTGTTCCTCAAGGATCTCATGGACACCTGGTCAAGTTTGTCTTCCTCTCTCAAGTTCATGCTGCCTTAGTGGCATACTTCCATGCAAAACTGCAAGGTGGCATCATTTTCATTTATGTCCGCTGTAAACGATTTTAAAATCTTAGAACATAATGCTAAAACATCACTTTTGGAGGACTCCCAGGGGATTCATTTCAGAGTCCTTCTAAGGAAAGTGCATAATTATGGATTTCTTCATGAGACCTAGAACAATATGGGGACTCACCCTATGTGCTCTGCACTGCTGTCAGAATGCTGAAAAAGTCTCATGGTTCTCCATGAACTGGGGTTTCCCTCATTCTGCATTTTTTACATTCTCCGTCAGATTTAATCCAATCAGGTAATTTATGTGCCTTCTTCAGTCACAGGCAACAACAACTATTCCTTTGTCAACACCTTCTGGTCTTAGATGATCTTCCAGTCTAGCTCTGGTCTTTGTCCAACTCTGGTATTTAATACCATTAATATTTATAATGCTAATACCTTTATTTTATTTTTTTACCATCATTAACTAGGGGTTCTTTTATCTTTGGAATGAACTCAAGAGCCGTGTCAAAGATGTTTTTATTGCCTTTTAAAAATGTTAACTAGGGCGCCTGGGTGGCTCAGTGGGTTAAGCTGCTGCCTTCAGCTCAGGTCATGATCTCAGGGTCCTGGGATCGAGTCCCGCATCGGGCTCTCTGCTCAGCAGGGAGCCTGCTTCCCTCTCTCTCTCTCTCTCTCTCTCTGCCTGCCTCTCTGTCTACTTGTGATCTCTGTCAAATAAATAAATAAAATCTTTAAAAAAAAAAAAACGTTAACTAGACTCTCTTTTGGTAAGGCAATTGCCAGTGACTTCTAGGTCATTAAGAATTACAGAAAATATGAATGCCTGAAACTTACTGGCTGCCATTCAATTTCAAATAAACCTAGGTCAAAATCAGCCCACTCCATGGAAAGCTATTACTGGAATAAACAGACCAACAAAAAGAGATACAAGGCACTGCTACAGTGAGAATCCGATGATCTGTGACCCTCCTGCCCCGGTGTCATTTGCCCAGTGACTTACTGCTAACATTCTTTATGGGACTAAGTAGAGCTTTTCTTATATGCTTTTTGGTTTTGGGGGTGGAAAAAGGGTAGGAAAATGGTAGGAAGCTATTAGAACTGTATTATGGTTGAAAACCACCGCCCTCCTAAAACATAAAATACTTTAGTTGACATAAGAGGAAAAGAGGGCAGTGTAACAGTAAAGGAAGCTAAAAGGCAAATAATTCATTCTACACTTCATTTAGTCATTCATCTATTGATTAAACATTCATTAAACAAGCAGGAGGCTTATTCTGCAAGGTCATAATGAGATCAGCAGCAACCATAAGCTCCAGGAGACAACACTTCTTTCTTAACAAAAATTGGACTTCCTAGGAAGCCATAAGTCTATTTTGGAGTTTATTTACTCTGGTCAGGAGGAGGGAAGGGTGATCTGTTGCTAATCACAGAGACAAGAGGTCCTGAGCCCAGTTCCACAGCACGGCCTAAGAGCACCTCATGTCTTTCTCCTGTTGCTTCAGGTCAAATGTTGGACCATGCCAAGCCGATGCCCTGTCAGCTTTTTTTTCTCTTTTAGAACTTGAAAATTATACCAAGTCTTTCCAAGGCCTATTTTCTGAAGTAGCAAGTGTTCCAATTCAAAATTTTAACTCTGAGAATAGCATCTGACAATACCTTTTCGCTGCGTCCAACACCACTACCATTAGCTTTGAGTCAGATAAGAGGAGTCTCGTTCCTTGAATGCCTTCTATGATGTAGCTTTAAAAATGCTAATTACTGGCTAAAAGCCAGAGTTTGGAGTCCCAGTGTAATCTGAGACAATTCTGTTCTAATACATTTGTTTAAAACATGGAGACACTGGAGGGTGTAAACAGGAAATGGCCTTCTCTGCTTCTTATTAGTTACAAGGGGGGTCCTCCCACTTCTTTCCACAAATTCAGTAAATTTTTCTTGATACTCAGTTCCATCTACGTCAGGTAGTAGCAGCTCTACACCCAAATCAGGGTAGAAGTAATGAAAGAGACAACGCTCGTTCCTGGTTCACCACCATGCATCAGAGGTCCTGAGTTTTTATGAAGTCGGGCAACAGTCGTAACAAAGAGCAAACTCCTGAGTTGTGTTCTCAACGGGATGCATCTACCTTCCTGCAAGATGGCCTGATGCAATCAAAGCCACCAATAAGTAGCCCAGATAAATGGAAGTGGGCTAGAAAGTCCACAGCACAAATTTGGCAGGAATCTGGGCTTGGTGTCATTAAATGATGTTTTGCTGAAACCAACAAATGCTCATTGCTCCCTTTGAAGATTAGAAAGACTAGAATTTTCTCCATGCCTCAGAGAAGATGAACCTGATTCCAGATTCAGATAAAATGCATTCATTAAATGAACTGGAAAGTCCTCAAAATAAACTGTGCCCCAATGCACCTGGGTGGCTCCGTTGGTTAAGCGTCTGCCTTTGGCTCGGGTTGTGATCCCAGGGTCCTGGAATTGAACCCCGCCTTGGGCTCCCGGCTCAGCCAAGAGCCTGCTTCTTCCTCTCCCTCTATCTGCTGCTCCCTCTCTCCCTCTGCTTGTCTGTTTTCCCTCTATCAAATAAATAAATAAAATCTTAAAAATATACACACACACACACACACACCCATCAGGGGCACCTGGCTGGCTCAATAGTAGAGCATAGGACTATTGATCGTGGGACCTGGGGGACATGAGTTCTGCCCCACATTAGACATAGAGCTTACTTAAAAAAATAAAATAAAATAAAATAAAGGAGCACCAAACCGGATTTTGAAAGGGTGCTAAGAGACCCAAGGGAAATCCTTGGATTCCCCCTGCTAACCCTCCAGGTGGAGCCCTAACAGCACAACACATGTTACCTGCCAGCCTCCAGGCTTCCTGCAATAGCTAACGGCCAGTCAGGATGTCTACTATTTATTTTAAAATATGTGCACAGAGACCATATGATACAGCCGTGTGTGTCTGAATCAGTTTAAATCCTATTCCGGGGCAGACAGCTGTCCTAACTGGGAATATAACCCTCTAAGAGTGGTCAACCAGGATCTAATCAGAAATTCCAGGGTCCGCAGGTGGCTTCCTTCCTGGGTAGTTCAGCTACCAGGGCCCCCTGAGGCTTTGCTAATTGGCACAGTTAAGGTGAGAAATAAGTTTTCATCAGTGAAATTACCGGGTTGTCAATTAGCATAATAAACGTTAGAAATTGGTGAGATTGGGGGCACCTGGGTGGCTCAGTGGGTTAAAGCCTCTGCCTTCGGCTCAGGTCATGATCCCAGGGTCCTGGGATCGAGCCCGGCATCGGACTCTCTGTTCAGCAGGGAGCCTGCTTCCTCCTTTCTCTCTCTGCCTGCCTCTCTGCCTACTTGTAATCTCTGTCAAATAAAATTTAAAAAAAAAAAAAAAAAAAAAAAAAGAAATTGGTGAGATTGGTGGTGGTCAGATTTGCGGATTCGAGATGTTCTCTGGCCTTTCCTGAATAGGATTTAGGGACAGAGTGAGCATTGGGGCTTTATACCTTTGGGAAGGTGCTTGGAGCCTGAAAAGGAACAGCCCTCCCCACCCCCACCCCCACCTTCGGCTCAGAGGACTCTGGTTGTTGAACTACTACATAGTAAGGGAATCCTGCCTTTGTGAAACTGCTCCATCTATCTCCATGCCAAGTGGAGTTGGGAGCGTCTAGAATCTTCCAGAGCAGAGGTTTCTTTGAGGTTGATGACAGGAGGTTTTATGCCTACTTTTACAAATGTTTATTTTTTCTTTCTTTCTTTTTTTTTTTTTTTTTAATTTTTTTTGACACACAGAGATCACAAGTAGGCAGGGAGGCAGGCAGAGAGAGAGGGGGAAGCAGGCTCCCTGCCAAGAAGAGAGCCTGATGCGGGGCTCGATCCCAGGACGCTGGGATCATGACCTGAGCCGAAGGCAGAGGCTTTAACCCACTGAGCTACCCAGGCACCCCACAAATGTTTACTTAATAAACGTCTGTATGAGTGCCAGGACTTGGTTCAAGACCGGCTTTTATTATAACCTGGTAGCCAGGTAGCGTCTCAAGCTGCCACTACTTACAAAAATGTGTTTAATAGTTACGCAAAGCAAATTATATGGTTAATTTACAACACAGGGGCCCCGCGTCTCCTGTGAAAGTTCTGCCAGACCCTACGTAAGACAATCATGGGAATCTTCTTGGAAGAACAGAACTCCTTTGTAAGCAGGACTCATAACAAGATCTCTCAAATCTGTTTTGGGAATTTGATTAGATAATGTTGTTTAAAAGCACTATGTAAGGGGGAACTGGGTGGCTCAGTCGGTTAAGCTTCCCACTTGATTCCGGCTCAGCTCATGGTCTCAGGGCTACGAGATCAAGCCTGTGTTGGGCAGGGAGTCTGCTTGAGATTGTCTCTCTCCCCTCCTTCTGTCCCCCAACCTCGTGCGCACATACTCTCTTCTCTCTCTCTCAAAATAAATAAATAAATTTTTAAAAAAATATTATGTAAACTGCAGAGTGTTTAGTGTAAATGTTCCTTATTATTAAGCAATTTTAGACTAAAGTGTAAATGACCAATACTAAATTCTCTCTGGGAGCTGGTTGACTTTCTTAGAGGAGGACGGGGGTTGGGGAGGGGAGGTGATGAAGCTTTGATTTTAAGAAGAATCAGCATGAGGCATTTCAAGGAGAAAGGCCCAGGCAAGGCTAAAAGTCAGACCTAAGGCGCCTCTAACCTCTCAATCTTTTCCTACCTCAGGTCCTCAAATGTTCATTTTAACTAAAGCTGAGCACAATTAGAAGATGCACCTGCTGCTGCCATAATCAGAGTAACTGCATAAAATAATTATAAAATAGTCGTCTCCTGTCTCTGAAAGTCCGAGTCTGAGGATGCAGTTGAACAGACAGTCGAGAACCACACCCTCTTCCGCTGTGGACACGCCATGTTCACAGGGCATGTGTACACACACTCTCAGCTGGTCCTGGTAACAGGGCCCTTTGGTGTGCAGGAAAAGCAGAGTTTTCTACTTTCATTTTAGAACTTCAGAATAAGAGGTTTAGAGAAACTAAAAGATTTTTCCTGAGATCACCTGACTAGAAAGTGGCACAGCCAGGATCTGAAGGCTGGATCTTCACATTTCTCTCTGGATACCTCAGAAAGTGTCCTCCGTGACAGCAGGCTTCCAAACTGACTAGGGATATTATGTTCAGAAGGGTGGGTAGTTTTTACTAAAGAGTATTTCCTTGGCTTTCCGGTCGACATTTTGCACCCTTGTACCTCTAGAAGTGATGAAAGACTCACGATTTGGCTCCAGAAGTCAGAGACCCCACTCTCCTCTTTATCCAGAACCAAACAGAGATGGACTTCCTGGAGTCTGCTCTCTTCTGCTCTCCCCATAGGGCCCTCCAGTTAGAAATGAGGGTGCTGACTTCCTGCTCAGTCTGGGGATTTTACCTTTCCAGCTGGCTGGCCTCTGAAGGAGCATCCTCTGCTTCCTCCAGCAACAACCCAGGGGCAAAAGATCCAGATCCCACGTCCCAGGCATTGCCACGGTCACCATGCATTAGAGCTGTGACTCGTCAACAGCACAGCTAAGATTCTAGAAGACTGTTTTTAATCTGCACACAAAACACAGCAGGGTCCTGACACCTGGCGTGCTGGGTGATGGAAGGCAGTGTGCTCTTACTTCTCAGGGCGCCTGGGCCTGCAGCTGGGCACGTCGTGAGCAGAAAGAACCTGCAGGAGGTACGTTTTCCTTAGCGGATCTGGCTGGGCCCAGGGGGACAGCAGGAAGGTATCCTCTGCTACAGGGGCAAGTAAGAAGCTGAAGCTTCCACTGCGCTTTCAATGCTGGTTGGTTCACAGCTTCCGAACCGACCTCCCCACCACCCTGAGGCTGTTACCCCTTGAAACCGCCTGTTACCAGCTGTGACCTCAGGGCTCCCAGCCTAAATGCATGGTGTGACCCAAATCACTCACACATCAGGAGCCCGCTGCCCCACCAGCTTTCTCCTCTGAATAACCCAGCTTACTTCCTACTAAGGCCATGATAGTCAAATTAGAAACACTCTTCCCCAGATAATAGGTGACCTGATCCTTTAATCCAGTTATTTTTAAGTTTCACCAAAAATACAAACTCATTCTTGGCCTAGGAACAGAGGCGTGGCGATAAAATATAACTTCCGCATAGCTGTGCAACCAGAGAACATCTCCGTTTTTTCCCTTCTTAACCTCTCTCTCTTGCCTAAGTCGAGTTCTGATTACACAGGACATGACTGCTGTTCGCGGCAGAGAATTGGTTCTGTGGTCCGTGTGGTGGAACCCTCTAGAATGCTTCTTATGGGACCACACTTCCTGGCTGTGGTTTCTGTCACAAAGGTAAATGGAAGGAGGGGATGCATCCTGGCTAATAGATCCTGCCCGGACACCTCCAAGATGCCCCCATGAGTCTCCTAAACTTGATCCGACTTGGAGGGACTGGAATGGAGCTACGGGCTGGAGATCTGGGGCAGAGAGAGGTCACAGGGCAAAAGGATAAGCATGCCTTGAGTACCTACATGCAGAGTGGCAAGGCCTGGGCCAGGGCCACGGTGAGGGGTCCCTGAGCTCTGAGGCGGTCCCTACTCAGTAGCAAGGAGCCTATGACCTTAGAGGGAGTGAGTTCCACCTCCCATAAAGATAGCAAAAAGTACAAGGTGGAGGATGTGCTAACTGGAAAGAAAGTCCCAGCTCTGTTCCATGGCATAAACTGGGCTGGCTAGAAAGAGTTGATGGAGAAAGCTGAGAGCACCTGAGTTCCTCAGCAGCTGGCCTGCAGCTCTCGGGCCCGAGATGGCAGGCTCCGGGCAGGCCGGAGAAGGTGCGGCGACTCTGAGGAGGCCCCTTCCACCCACCGTTGTGAGGGAACAGAGAATGGAAAATATCTGAGAGCGCCTTGCTTCCTTCCGTGGTTCGGCCTCAGGCCTCTGGGCCAGGAAGCAGAGGGGAGAGGCTATCACCCTGGGCCACATTCCAGTCCCAGTCCCAGGCAGCCTTTCCTCTTCCGTCCCTCGCAGAGCTTCTTCCGGCCTGGAGGACCAGGGGCCTATGCGGACTGTGGGAAGCCAGAAGCCTCCTCACTCCCTAAGAACGACCCCTTCCTGGTTGATGGAAATAGACCAGACTTAAAGCCCCTAAGCACTCCTGGGCAGGTGCAGGCTAAATTTAGAGCAGGTGGGCTCAAGGGTTAATGCTATGACCCCTGATAAAGGGAGTGAACACTAACAACAGCTCCTGGACCTCCTGCCATGACACATTACAGCCAAGTAGGACTGGGACAGCACTGAAAAGACGGTTCTGCTCCCATAGGGCCCAGCCTTTCTTTTTGACACCTTCCAAGGCCTCACCATCCTGCTGTTCTCTCTGGCTTCTGGTACAGATACAGGCTTGACAATGGGATGCAAATACTTCTGGAAATTCCCTTCGTTGGTAACAAACTGTGTCTTGGCTCAAGCTTCTGTTGAAGGAAGGTGGTCCATTTATAACATAACAGAGTCTCCCCAGGACCACAGCCTGCCCTGTTAACAGTACTCCCCTCAACCCAGCTGCAAAGTCACCGGCCAGCTCAGATGTCGGGCTACACATCTGGAAAATGTCAAGGTGTTGTTTGATTAACACATTTAGAACTCGGGCTTTCCATGAAAGCAACTGAAGATGGGGGCGGAGGTAGGGTGGGAGGTGGGACGCGGCAGGCAGGAGGGCTGGAGGGAGGAACGAAGCTGTTTCCTTTTCTACAGCAACTGGTGAAAGGCTTGTTTCTTTCAGCGGCTTGGGATCCATTCCCTACAGGAGTGACCGAGAATGGCAGCGGAGGCTTCAGGATTGCCCTCACTGAGGAGAGAAGCTTCCTTTCTGCTCCCAAGAAGGTCAGGCTTCACTTCCTCCTCAATGCAGCAGACTCCGTGCCCTGTCAAGGGCTCCGATGCTCTTCTCCCCAGCGGCCCTTTTCACCGGGAGGTGATTTTTACAGGGCAGTTCCCCACCTCCAGAATAAACCACCATTAAGGCCACAGAGGGAACTCTGGCTGCTTGTGCAGCCAGAACTTTCTAGGGTAACTAATTCTGCTGAAAGCAAAGGCAAGGCTCACTTTAGTTCTTTGTAACTCAGCTATGTCTCTCTTGGTTTTAAAATAGTTCAGGATCTTGGGTTCTTGCCTGGCCAACCACTAATAGCAGAGACCCAAAGCTGAGCACCACTGAGGACCCAGCACAAATCCACTATGTTGAGAGAGAGCCAGGAGCAAAGAGGAAACAGCGCCAGATGCTTCCGAGATTAACCCCTTGTCCACAGATGATATTCTACATCTGAACAATTCTGATGAGCTTCTCTTCCCGCCCCCCACCCCCGGCTCCTACTTGGGACAGGAACACACACTCCCATAACTCCCCAAATCACTCCATGAGTGTGGCGGGTCCCCCAACACAGCCTTGTTAGAGATGAAATAAAGTCCCTAGAAAACCAGTTACCAGAATCACTGGGTCACTTACTCCTGTTCTGAACCAGGACAGACACACACACTCTTTCTTGCAGACACACGCACGCACCGTCCTCCGTGGCCCACAGGACCTGTGAATCTTTGCACGCGCTTCCTCTTTGCCCTCTAACTTGAAAGCAGGGAGTCTGAAGAGGTTTCAAAGAGAAGCAAGTCACCAGTCAGAGCTCGGCTGCCCCCTCTCCCTCCAGCAGAAAAGAACTCCCCAGCTCGGCCCTGCTGTCCCCACTCCGAGGCCCCCTCCACCAAGACTGGCCTCTGAAAGGAACCCACTCCTTTCAGACCAGAAGGAAAAGAACAGTCAGAGAGGTCAGCAGACTCGGCTTACCCTGCCCACAGTGTGTGTCTCAAACGTCCCCAGTCAGAACTGCCTCTTTTCCCAGACAGATTCCTGCGCACTGGCTGAAGTTGGACAAATTCCTTCTGAGCCTCCTGACTGAAGACTATGATGTCACAGCTGCCCCTCCCTCTGCTCCCTAAAAGGCCATTCACACAAAGAAGGACTTTAACCTCCTTCAAAGAGGCCCGGCCCCTCCCTAGCGGCCCAGCCTGGAGGGCAGGAGCCGTCCACAGGCCTCCGGGCCCCGCCAGGCCCTCCGAGGACCCGGGCTCTGGCTGACAGGAACCAGTTACCGGTGCCTTCTTGAAAAGTCACAGATAGGCCTTGGGCAAGCAGGGAATTAATATCCTGGTGGTGCTGAGGTGGTACAAAATCTGAAAGATCCCAAAGATCCAGGAAAATGGCTGAGCTAGATATAACAGATCTATGGGCATGTGTGTCTCTGAAGTAATAAATGCCCACATGGAAACTAAAAATTATTCATCTTCCTTCCACACAGAGGAAAACAGTTAATATTTTATGGCATTCCACTGCAGTCTCCTTTGTAGAAATATGTATTTAATAGTGTCGAGACCAGACAGTACATACGGTTTCGTAGCCAACATTTTTTTAACTTTGTATTATCTCACACGCACTTTTTATGTCCTCTAACGGTCTTTGGGGGATCTCATTTAAAGGGTTATGGGATGTCTCAGGGTGAAGTGGGCCCACTTCCTCAGAGCTCACCAGTATCTTTTGCCACCCAACAACAGCAACAACCCACCAAAAAAGATCTCTACGTGCCTCAGGCAGACACGAGTGTCACACACATTCCCCACTCTCTGCCACAGAATCAGACCACCCAGCACCACACGCTAAGGCTAACGAGGGAATTGATGTAGGTTCCCCTGCCCAGGTAGATTCAGAGGAGTCCCCAACTCTGTCCCCACGTCCCACCCACCTGGCCTCCTACTTTGGGTTGACCTAGGAAAAAGCTGGGCATAACTCTGTCTGGCTGACTAGAAAGCCAGAATTCAGGTCCCTGCAGGGCCACGAAGAACTCAATCTGGAGAAGACAGAGAGAGCAGATATTTATAGAGCACAGGGAGAGGAGGGCAAATGCCAGGCATGATCCTGCATAGCCAGAAGTTCACGGTCTATATGGGAGCAGTTCCTCCTGGTAGAGCAGCCGAGGAACCCAACGTTGGTTGCAGGACGGCCCTGTGTGGTCTGTGGCTTGGCCAGCAAAGTGGACCTCCTGGGACCCTCCCGAGAATACAAGTCAAGGAAAGAATAATCAAAGTAGATGGAGCCCAGGCAGGCCCCCTTTGAAAAGGAAGCTAAAGGTATACCATACTTGACAACTATTTCCAACATCTAAATGACATTTTGAATCTGCTGACATTTATTTAGAAATCTCCAGGGGTTTCTCAAGGGCTAACTTGGTGATACCAAGTCAGTAGGGAGTGCTATGGAAACTCTGAATTTATGTACCCTTTGGAATAACTGGAATGTTCTGTAGTATAGCCAGAGGCATTTCAAGATGCTACTTAACTGTCTAAAGGAACGTGAGGTGGGGAAATCACGCACCAGGGGTGGCACGCTCTGCTGGAGAGTGACAGAGCAGGAGACAGCCTTCCATGAAGAGATGGTTTCAAGCCAAGAGGCAAGAGTGGTACCTAGGACTTGCTACATAGTCATGCCTGCCCTTCTGCTTATGGGAAGAGATTGATATATATATTAAAAAATTATTTTAAATTTTCCCTGTTCACAAAAGAGAAAACAATACACGCTCTTAAAGTACTATTATCTGAGGGGCACCTGGCTGGCTCTGTTGGTGGAGTCTGTGACTTTCGATCTTGCGGCTGGGAGTTGGAGCTCCACGTTGGATGCAGAGATTATCAAAAGTACATAAATAATAAATAAATAAACTAAAAATAAATAAACTAAAAAAGAAAAAAAAGTACTATTATTTAAGTAGTAGCTGAGTTCTTTTTTTTTTTTTCCTAAAGATTTTATTTTTAAGTAATCTCTGCACCCAGCGTGGGCCTCGAACTGACAACCCCAAGATCAAGAGTCTCACACTCTACCAACTGAGCCAGCCAGGCGCCTTATCATTAGTGGGCATGCTTCTGACTGGAGTCTGAGATGCTATGGTTCATGACCTACTTGCACATACACACACACGCATGCTCCCTGTTATGGGTTGAAACCCAACTTCATATGCCTAAATCCAAACATACAGTTCCTCAAAATGTGACCTTATCTGGAGACGGGGTCTTACAGAAGTAATCAAGTTACATGGTCATTAATCCAATACTAGCGCCCTTATAAAAAGAGACTTAGACACAGAGAAACACCTAGAAGAAAGACAATGTGAACATACAGGAGAGCAGGCAGCATCTATAAACCAAGGAGAGGGGCTTGGAAAAGCCCTTCCCTACAGCCCTCAGCAGGAAGCATGGCCGGTAGCTAGTTTTTGCACTTCTGGTCTCCAGGACTGTGAGACAGTGCACTTCTGTGGTTCAAGCCGCCCAGTTTCTGGTACTTTGTTATGGCAGCCCTAGGAAGGAACATGCATATTCACTCACACACATGTGCACAATTATGTACACTCAGGCATGCACATTTGTGCACACGCATTTGTACACGTATACACACACACACACACCCCTCCCTCCAGTTGCAAAAATAGGATGGAGTTTAGGAAAACTGGTTTATACTCGGAGGCACAGAGCAAAATTCAACCAGCAAGGTCCATACAGGCAGCAAAAGCATACACCGAGCCTCCCTGCCCTCGACGGCCGTGGCTCTCCTGTCAGGACTGAGCAGAGCTACATGCAGCCCGCGCACCTCACCGCTGCTCACCCCTCCACCTCCCCTCCGCACGGCCTCGGAGCTTGGGGTGGTTTTCCTGAATTGACGAAAATAAATTGGGCTGCCAGCTGAATGCTCCTGTGCTGTAACCCGATCTCCTGTTCAGTCTCTGAGGGTATCTGGCGCTGGGGGAAGTGAAGCCATTTTGAAATCGGGTCCTGGTTGGCTGGGAAGCAGAGGGCAATTTGCGAGCCCCCAGCAGCCAGGGCCTGAAGGCAGTGGACGCTCTTAAGTCCACCATTCAGCAAGTATCTGCTGCACACTTACTGGGTGCCAATCTGTGTCACACACCCTTCCTTACACAGCTTCTCTGCTCCTCCACCAACAGCAAGTGGAGTTTCTCACCCATCCACAGCCTGCGACGACCCAGAGTCCTCCCTAGGGTGACACAGCTGGTCAAGAACAGAGCTCTGGCTAGAATCCATGACTCCCACCCACAGAGCAGGCTTTGCTCTGGAAGCCAGAGGGCAGCTCAGGAGGCAACCCAGGAAGTACGCGCAGGCTCAAAAGGGGTGGCAAATGCAAGGGACAAACAGGCGGTCTCTGAAACCGTGCACCTGCTGCCACGTGACTTTGGAAAGGCCATCTTTCTTTCCTGGGTCTCAGTTTTCTGGTCTGAGAAATGGGACACCTAAACCAGGTGAAGTCTCAAAGTTCACTTCCTTTCTGCTTCTAATCTCTGTGGTTGTGTGAGGCCAGGGTGAGCCTTGGGCAAAAAGGAAATGTTAGGTAGTTCTGAGTCGGTAACAACAAGGGCAGAGCTGAGAGGAAGCAAGCCAGCAAACGGGAGCAGGAGCAGCCATTTCAGCCTTTGAAGCTGCTTGATACTTGGGCCAAGAGAGACTGCAAGGATTCCCGGATGGAACTTGGCCGTCTTAGACATTCCCCTTGTCAGAACTTCACCCCTTGGGTTGAAGTTTATTCAGCTAAATGTAGCCATCCCATGCGTACACCTTAGTGTGACAGAATGTTCCAAAGTAGCTTTGTTGAGATCAGGAGGAACCAGATGGAAGCAGGCAATGGGGAGAGAGGCTGGCTTTAGAAACAGTAAGGCCAGGCTGCTGCAAGCATTGCAAAGCAGGGAGGAAGGGAGAGGCTGGCACCCGGAAGTCTCTACAGTCTTCCCAGGATGGAAGGGAGCTGGAGGTCTGTGGCTTTTCAAACTGCTCCAAGGTTCAATGCAAGGCACACACCGAGGAGCCTGGGTCTCGGCCCCTCCAGATGTCCTTTCTAAATGGCCATGGCTGCACTTTCCCCAGCTACCATTCAGATGGGTCCTCCTCTGAGTCTCAGCCCCATGTGACTCCACACCTCAGCACGGAGCCAGTCTTTCAAGCTATTTATACTTAGATGGGTATTTGATGGGAATATCAACAACTTAAAAATTGCCCAAAGGAATCTCTAATTTGCTTAGAAAGACTTTAGGAGGGGCACCTGGGGGGCTTAGTGGGTTAAGTACCCAACTCTTGGTTTCAGCCCAGGTCATGATCTCAGGGTTCTGGGATTGAACCCCACACTGGGGTCCCCACTCAGCATGGAATCTGCTTGAAATACTCTCTCTCTCCTGCCTCTCCCCCATCATGGCAGGGACATGTGTTCTCTCTAACAACAACAAAATAGACAAAGGCTTATCTACTTGTTAGGTATTGTAATGCCTCTTACGCTTCATCTTCTATCTATATCTTCTATCTATACAATGAACACTACAGCCTTTACTGAGCCATGATGAGTAAATGTGTGTCAAAATGCAGCCTGTCCCTGAGGAAGTTATGCTTTCTTGCTGTGATCCAGTATACTTTAAGGCGCAGTCTCTCTCTGTCCATCTTACCATCATATAATCTTCCTTATTCATCAAAGATAAGAAATTGGCTTGCTGTTATAGATGGACATTTTCCTTCCATGAGCTTCCTATTCCCAGAAAAGTTGTGTAACACTTTGTGAGTAACCAAATTCTTCTTGGGAAGTCAAATGTCACAGAATTCCATGAACTGTCACAGACAAGATATGTCATAGGAAAACCCCACTGAAAAATTTCTGAAGGTCTGCTCAGTCGGTAGAGAACAAAAATTGGAGGCTGACTTTATCTATTATTCTAAACAATAGTTGGGTTTTGTTTTTTTTTTCTCCAACTTAAATGTGCAGGTGAATCCAACTAGTAACCTCCCCTGTCAGACAGACAGACTGGTGGACACACGCACACACACACAGTGAATCTAAATCTTTTTTTTGTTTTGTTTTGTTTTGTTCTAGTCAAGTTTTAAAAACAGTATTTAGGGGAAAAAAAACATTTGGGATTTGGCAAATCTGGTAATCTGGAAGCAAAACCATCTCATCTCTTATTAATGTCAAAAATGAATGCTGAGCAATTTAGAGATTGGGCAGTAATTGCACTGGGGTAATCTTGAACCATGGGGCCCGGACCCAAGTGCCAATTCTGCTTCAGGATCCCTTCCCGTCTGTCCTCCAGATCCCAGCCCTTGGGCAGTAAGGAGACTTAGCCAGGAGCTGAGTCCTAGAGTAGACTCACCCACCAAGCTCTTCCCTGCTTAGAGATGGGAGGTAGCACACCATCTGTCTTCACTTCCCCATGACTAGGCTCACAAGTTTGGAGAAGGAAGGAAACCACAACAATCAAGAGGTACTTTTAAAATGAAATACCTGAGGAGCTCCAAGAAAACTCAACAAAAGCATCTACCACCTACCAAGAGGAGAAAGGTTTGGTTCTATTGAATCTGCTACATATGAATTAGAAGGGAACTGCTGGAAGGCTCTAGAAGGTTTGGACCCCCACTCACAGAACAGGTTTCATCATTACGGTTATTCAAGTCACTATGAACTGCTACTCAGTTTTCTTAAGTTTCTTCAAAAGCACAAAGCCACAAGAGAAGGCGGACTGGGAAGCAGACAGACCCCTACCCGGTGCTGACAGCAAGAGAGAACTCCAGGAAAAGTCGAGATGGTCAGTCTGACAGTCCTGGTCTTCCAGGACTGAGTGGCAGTTCTGGATCAGGACAGGTGCTGGGGACATTGGTCTACGGAAGAAGAACACCCTTGGAGGGCAGTCAAAGGGCAAGAAAGGCTGAAGCCAGGCCCACCCGGATTTTGGACTCCCACCTCACGCCGCAAACCGATGACCCTAACAACTCAGGACTCTGAGGCTGGTACCAGAGGGGCATTTGTGATTTAAGCCAAGGTGAGCTTGCCCCGACATTGAGGACCTGACCCTGGTTCTGTCCTCTGCTTTAGCCAGAATGAGGGTGAGCTCGTGGATCACTCCCCTTGTGTTACAGCACTGTGCTATACCAAGCTACCCCGGGCCAGCTCTGCAGGACCACATTCTGGGAAAAGTTTGGGCAGCCGCGCTGTAGAGGCAGCCGAGGGCCAGTCACCTGCTTCCGTCCACTGCCTTTGTGGCTCTGAATGCCAGGAAGAAACCTCTGCGGGAGAAGGAAAGCATGAAATTTCTCCATCCCCCTAGGGGATGCAAGATAAGCAGAAGCCAGCAGTAAGATGGGGTGCAAGAGAGCTGTACAAGAGTATTTGGCACCACACTGAGAAATGTGTTCTTTCCTTTCTCTCGATGCCAACAGAATCCGACAACTACCTCGTGTCTCATTTATGAGGAATCTCTCTGCCCGGCCACGGAGTCCCGGGAGAAGAGCACTGTGGTTGAGAGCCAACAAGTTATGCTGATTATGCAAACAGGATGAAGTCTGAGAACCAGCAACAAGAAAGGGGGTTACCATTCACTCGCACAGACTCTACTTCATCCGGCTCACTCCCCAGAGGCCCTCTTTGATCTAGTAGCTAATCGCTACTAACCATTTTGCTGCCATGATTTTAGAGCCTTATTTTACTCTCCACTTATTTATGTGCAGTAAAGGGAACCAGTGGGAAGAACAGGAGTCTTCGAGAACAGGACATCAGGGCTTGAATTGTCTGGTGTCACACGTGGACCACACGATGCTTACACAAAGGATTTGCTCCTCTCTTGAAGCTCAGGTCCTCATCTGTTAAATGGCTAAAATTACTGTGGTGGGTGGAACCGTGTTCCCTCCAAAACTCAAGTCTACTTGGAACCTCAGAATGTGACCTTTTTTGGAAACAGGGTCTTCGCTGATGTAGTTAGTGAAAATGCTGTCCTTGTGGATTATGGTGGGCCCTCACTCCGATGGCTGGTGTCCTTATAAGAGGAAAAAACACACAGAGATACATAAAAGGAAGGAAAACTCCATATGAAGACAGGGTGGAAACTGGAGTGATTTTAACCACCAGCCAAGGAGTGCCGAGGCTTCCTGGCAACCAACTGGAAGCTAGGAGAAAGACATGAACCATTCTCCCTCATAGCCTCCAGAGAGAACCAACCCAGCCAACCTGGATTTCAGACTCCTGGCCTCCTGAACTGTGAGAGAATACATTTCTATTGTTTTAATCCACTAATTTTGTGGTAATTTGTTACAGCAGCAATAAGAAACCAACATACCCACCTTCTAAAGCTGTTGTAAAGACTCCCTAAGAGACAGCACGTGAAGGTACCTGGCCCCGAGACGGGGACAAGGTAAGCTGGCCACACGAGGCAGGTCACTCTTGCTTTCTGTGTTGGTAGCAAGCCAACAACAGAATTTTTCCAGCTTTGTCAGAGGGGAGTGGCCCCATGGCATTTGCACTTTTTAAAATTTGCGGACCAAACATGAAGAGCAAAGGGAGAGGTGTGGAGTAAGGGCACAGTCAGGCAGCAATGGGTACAGGCTTACCAAGTGCCTACCCAGAATGGAAGCATGGGTGGGCGCCGATGTCCACCGAGGCCAGTTTACAAAGACTGATGCTTCAGAGTCTCAGAGTTGGCGATGGACGTGCACCCCGTGAGACTGGAGATGGAAGACAGAGGCCACCAATCTTGAAGGTATTGGGTGGGGTTGATGACCAAGTGGTCATAGCATTCTAATGAGCATTGATTACCTGCTAGCCATTGCCATTAAATGATTTCAATGCACAGTCACATTTATTCCTCAAAACCAGCCTCTGAGGCCAGGACCCTTGACATCTCTAACCATACAGCTAAGGAAACTGAGATCCAGAGTTTTAAGTGATTTGCCTCAAGACACCAAGCAGTAAATAGTGAGGCTCAGATTGACCCCAGGCCACCTAAGAGCAATGAACTATGACCCTGCCTCCAGTAGATTTGGAATTAGAAGTTGGGACAATCTAGACTAGAGGCTTATCAAATAAGGAAGATTAGCTCTGTGACTCCTTGTCTACTTTACCTGCTCCTCTAACTGGATCCTAAAACTCTTCTTTCACATGCTTTCTGGCTTAGTCGTGTGCTAGTTTCCTTTATGGGAAATAAACATGACAGGAATGGCAAGGGTCATAATTACGAACCGGATATTACAATGTGTAGGCCATTTAGAAGGCCCTTTCCATGCATTATCTCAATAAGCAATACCCTGGAATAGATTATCATTTCTCTTTTGCAGGTGAAGACAATGAGCTCAGAGTAGAAGTGTTTTGCCCAAGGACACAAAGCAAGTAAGTGATAAGAGTTGAGATCCAAGCCCTGGCTTGCCCAGCTCTTCGAAGTCCACAACAGAGAAGCAGATGCTGACATCCTTTTTGTTTTCCTAAGACATATGACATGCCATGGCCCACCAAAAGGAAAATTCACTTAGCGCTCTTAGCTGTATCTTGGGTGGTAGTCTTTTTTTTTTTTTTTAAGATTTATTTATTTAAGAGAGAGCACATGAGCACCCAAGCAGGGGGAGGGGCAGAAGACGAGAGAGAGAGAGAGAGAGAGAGAGAGAGAGAGAGAGAATCTCAGGCAGACTCCCCATCGCGCATGGAGCCCGATACAGGGCTCGATCTCACCATCCCGAGATCATGACCTGAGCCCAAATTGGATGGTGGTCTTAAAAGGTTGTGTTTGCCATCTGCCCCTACTTGAGATGCCTGGAGTTCTCCTCTAAATGTTCTGGGTGAGGGACTTTCTCTTCAGCTGAATGGTTGGAATTCTCTAGATAATGTCCGGCCACTCCCAAGAATGTCTATTTGTCGTGTACACAGTTTGGACCACAATAGCAGGGAGCCCAGAGAAGCCAGTCCATTCCGGATGTGGGCGCCTCCCGAGACAAGAGGACAAAGGTAGGAATCCAAGAACAGGAAATGACAGGGGCCGGGCATACAGGTGGGGACTTGAATGGCTCAGGAACCCATCAACAAACATCTCAAGCTGTGAGATGCTGGTACCCGAAGGCTGGCTTACACCACGATGTTGATGTTGCTTTGTTGTGTTCTAAAACGCTGAATCTTCCATTTTTTCCCCTTCGTTTTTCTGAGCACCTCCTATGCAAAATGAAGAAATAAGCCCAACCCATGTTCCCCACATTGGTGAGGACATGGTGAACCTCAAAACCGGCACAGACAGTTAGAATGCCAGCATCTCAGCCTGGCAAAGAGTTTGGCCATCAGGGGAATGGAAAAAGGAGGGGGCAAGACTTCACCTGCAAAGAGTGGGGTGCTAATGAGGGGTTTGTCAGCTTCCCACTAAGTCAGCCTCCCTCAATGTCACCATGCAGCACCGAAACGCCTAAGATAGTGCATTCTCTCTTCCATACCATGGTTGAACTTGTTGTGGAAAACATTCTTTAAGATCATGTTTTGATTTCACAAGTTCACGTTTAACAAGGTATGGGGCCAGTGAATTTCAAGTGGGATATATGAACACAAAGCAATATCCTAAGAGAGTAGGAGATATTGAAAACCTTGATCCCAAATGGACTCACATATCCAGCTTGCCCTTGTTTTTGCAAGCCTGGATGCATCTTTGCACTGTTTAAGAATTCCGGAATTGAATGCACCACATCCACCATGTCTGGGACCACATGTCCCATGGGGCAAAGGAAGTCAGGTGTGCGGTCTGAAAAGACACACCAGCCTGTGATCTGAACCCTGGGCACCGCGATGGAGGCTTGAGATCGGCGGTGCCGCTGTGGTTTCCCTCCGGCTCTTCCTTCCCGCCACTAAAGTGTAGCACAGACATTTTCCGAGGGTCCGCAACCCCCTAAGTCCTGACTCGGGGTCTCTAAGAACTGAAAGAAACAAGAGATGGTCCCCGATGAGGCCTTTAATAAATGGCACTAAGCCCTTTTTTTTTTTTTTTTTTTTTTTTTTAAAGACACTCCTGAATCTGGAATTAAGGGCCTGCCACCCTTTCCAAATCTCATCTGTTTTCCTCACTGGTGCCCTCTCTCTCTCTCACTCAGCGTTTCTGCAGGGCCCCGGTCAAACCTGCTTCCCCGTGAAGCCTCCTGGTGCGGAAACACCGCGACAGAATGTTGCTGTCACACCTGGATGTCCTTCTCAAGGACTTACTCAGTTATTGTAGGAACTCCCTATGGGCAGGGTTCGGCCTCACTGGTGTTGGGGAGCTGGCAATTTAGTTGGAAGAGTTATTCATCTGTCATTATCTGTCAAGGGCCACCATCCATCATGGGGGCCCTCCTTGCCACAACAGCCGCTGTGTTCCTGGAGGGGTTTTAATCACCTCAAACCTGAATCATGATGTCTCTGAGGTTTTTTAATTTTACTTTTTTTATGAAAATTTTATTTATTTATGTGAGAGAGAGAGAACAAGAGAGAGCATGAGAGGGGAGAGGGGGGAGGGTCAGAGGGAGAAGCAGACTCCCTGCTGAGCCGGGAGCCCAATGTGGGATTTGATCCCCCGACTCCAGGATCATGACCGGACCCAGAGGCCAATGCTTAATGGACTTAGCCACCCAGGCGCCCCATTTCTTAAGTTTTAATAACATGCCACTACATTGCTGAAAACTCTCCTCTTAAATTTTAGGCTTATTTCAAAGGCTAAATAGTATTTAAAAGTTCTGGTTTTTTAATCTCGTGGAAAATAAAGCCCACACTAACAGTTTCTCCCAGCGTTACAACTCTGAAATCCATCAATACTTTACTTCCCAAAAAAGGGGGAAAAAAGCAAACAATGTGGGAGCACAGCTTTTATGTACTTTTTTTCAATGTGGTGTTAAAAAGAAATCCAGAGACCCCAAATGGCGTCACTTGGGCAGGCCAAGTCACCAAACCAGGGCTTAATACCTAACCTAATTGCAGTTTCAATCTCCTCCAGAAATCTTAACCTGTCAATCTGGAATTTTCTGATAAGCACCAATGAGATCATCTGTCACATGGGCTCTCTCTATGCCCCCCAAAGGAAGATGAGGTCATCTACCTAACATGACCCCTGCCCCCCACAGGCCCTCTCCCTGAGGAGAAGTGAGCTTGCCTGGAATAATCCTGTCTTCTCTTTTGCTTAAAAACCTTTCTTGCCCCATCCTCGTCCTTCCCATAAAAGCCTTCCATTTTATACACCCCCTTGGCATTCTCCTCTGCTTATTAGATGGGATGCTGCCTATTCCAGGAACTGTTAAATAAAGCCAATGAGATCCTTAAATTTACTCAGCTGAACTTCATTTCTTAACGGGGGGGGGGGGACTATATATATATATATATATATATATATATATATATATATACGACGTAAAAGGTGCCTTTTTTCTTTTGTCATTTTAAAAGTACATTGTGGGGGTGCCTGGGTGGCTCAGTGGGTTAAAGCCTCTGCCTTCTGCTCAGGTTATGATCTCAGGGTCCTGGGATCGAGCCCCGCATCAGGCTCTCTGCTCAGCAGGGAGCCTGCTTCCCCCTCTCTCTGCCTGCCTCTCTGCCTGCTTGTGATCTCTGTCAAATAAATAAATAAAATCTTTAAAAAATAAAATAAAATAGGGGCGCCTGGGTGGCTCAGTGGGTTAAGCCGCTGCCTTAGGCTCAGGTCACGATCTCAGGGTCCTGGGATCGAGCCCCGCATCGGGCTCTCTGCTCATCAGGGAGCCTGCTTCCTCCTCTCTCTCTGCCTGCCTCTCTGCTTGCTTGTGATCTCTCTGTCAAATAAATGAATAAAATCTTTAAAAAATAAAAAAATAAAAAAATAAATTAAAATAAAATAAAATAAAATAAAAGCACATTGTGGTGGCACTAATTACATTCACAACGTAGTAAATCATTCCCACTATTTCTAAAATTTTTCATTCCCCCCCCAAAAGAAACTCTGGACCCACTAAGGGCATTAAGGATCACGGACATAATTTTGGAAACTTTCTATGAGGCTGAGGAAATAGGAAATAGAATCTAGGTAGATGGATTACACTTTGTAGCAAACACAGGGGAAAAAAGACAAGAAGAAAATAAATTATTGACTGTAGCAGGGTGGTGGAATAACTACCCTATTCTATTTTCTGTGTTTTTGACAATATATATTTTCATAGCCCCCCTTTGGTTTCCTAAACATACTAGCAAACGCAAGGCATACTAAAAAAAAATAAAAATAAAAAGTAACAGTGAAATAGCTCAATTTATGAATTACTTTCCTGGAAATCTCTATGAAAATTAACAGTGTTTGTCAATATTTTAAGGTATTTGAAAGTCAAAATAAAGAAAACTTATTCTGAAATCAGAATCTCAAATCTCAAGCACGCAATTACCAGTCTGCTTCATCTGCACTGTGCTTAAACTCACAATATTGTTAATACTCTCATAAAACAAAAAAATACTCTTATAAAATAGATGCTTCTGCTCACTTTTTGTAAAGAAAATAAAAATAAAGCCCCTAGCAATTTAATAGTATTAAGACCAATTCTTGAAGGAATTCAAATGGTAACTTATTTGGAAAGGAAACTATGGTCATCTCCATCCCGGGCTCAGGTGATCAAAGATCCAATTTCTACAGGGACTTTCAAAACAAACCAAATAACTACAATACTTCTGCACCCTCCTTGCCCTCGGACTAGGTGGAGATTAAGCCTTTTCATAAGAACATATCCCAGATAGATAAAGTCAATCAGTGGTTAACTTGGAGATAAGCCCTTCCTTGAAAAGTCTGCTTTCAGCTTAACCTTCCAGTTGGGTTAATTGATGGTTTATCTTCCATTAGGAGAGACTTGCACATCAAAGCATTGTTTGGGAACCTTACAAAGCAGACTGTGGAGAGTGAGGCTCTTTAACCCTCGGGGCTAACTGCTGGAATTGAATATTTCCTAAAGGAGATAGCAGCTTTCAGTTTCATAAACAAGCCATTTGAGGATTGAACGGTAATCCAATTTCTGGACTGTTGATGGACGTAAAGGCTTGTGCACACACACAAAACGACACAAGCCTTTGTCTGCCAACTCTCTCCCATCTACTGCTGGCTGCTGTTCTCTCTCTCCCCTAGTCTCCTACCTTGCTGTACACTGCGGAAAGCACACTAGTCCTCAATGCACCTGGAATCAGGGAGCCGGGTGCACAGGGATGGAAAAGCACTGAGAGCTCATAACCTGTCCTCTCAGTGACACGGCCCCAGCACACACCCACCAACTCCTGCTCCTCTCCCCACCTTGGGAAGGCTGCAGCCTTACACGTGCCCTCAGGAATAATGCCCAGGGGGGATCCTGAGGTGGTTCGAAGCATAGGCTTTCCCCTTTTTGGTTCAGTTCCCCACGTCACACCCTAGAAGCTGCTCTGGGGGGTAAGAATCTTATTTCTTTTTTTAGGATGTATTTATTTATTTGAGAGAGAGAAAGAGCACACAAGCGGGAGGGACAGAAGGACAGAGAGAGAGAGAGAGAGAGAGAGAATCTCGAGCAGACTCTGTGCTGAGCACAGAGCCCGGGGCGGGGCTGGATCTCACAACCAGAGCAGAAATCAAGAGTGGGGCACTTAACCGACTGTGACACCCAGGCGCCCCAGGGTTCAAATCTTCTTCCTGCCACACACCTGTGCACCCAGCTCTCTGGACTTCTTCTGGTCTCCTTTGTGGTCAACCCAGACTCTAGTCACAAAATCTCACCAGGGGGTCAGAGTTGTGACCCTGCTAAGACCTCATGTGGTTCCACCTGGGTTTCCACGTCAGAAAAACTAACCTGATGAACCCCAGATTCTCCTCCTCAAGAAAACCAAACCATGTTTGTCGAAGAAGTGCTCTCCCCTGCAAAGCTACGCAGATGTAGCCCCCTGATATTTTCCAAAATGCCCAAGGCTGTTGGCGACAAGTAATAATTTGTGTAATGCTATTGGGAAAAACAAAAGTAGGGAGTTTGGCTCTCACAGAAAGACTCTGAAGGGGAAAATGAGAGCATCACACGTGAGAGGGTATAGTCCGTTTATAACAACCCGGGCTGCTTTGCTCTCTCAAGCAGAGGCTGCTTACCGAGTCACACAAAAAGCTTTGGAATGAAAACCCCATAGACTATCTTACAATATGAACTAGCTGGCTGAGGCAGCTTGCAGGTCTAATAGGATACTTGTAACAGAGTTAGTTCCTCCCGGATTTGCCTGCTGATAAATTTTATCCCCACCCACATGCCCAAAAAAAAAAAAAAAAAAAAAAAAAGTGTGACCAACTCCAGGAAGGAGCAACGGAACCCAGCAGGACTCAGGCAACTCATTAGCTTTGCTGATCAGCACTGAAGACTGGTGGGGTATGAAAAGGATCAAACGAGTATCAGGGATTTGAAAACATGAATTCGTAGTCACCAGATGGACATTATTAAAAATTAACTGATTGGGACGCCTGGGTGGCTCAGTAGAGTAAGCCGCTGCCTTCGGCTCAGGTCATGATCCCGGGGTCCTGGGATCGAGTCCAGCATCGGGCTCCTTGTCCAGCGGGGAGCCTGCTTCTCTCTGCCTCTGCCTGCCACTCTGTCTGCTTGTGCTCTGTCTCTGACAAATAAATAAAATTTTAAAAAAATTAACTTATTATTTCTTTAATGACATATATATTGGATGTGTGTACATGTGGGTAAGTAACTAGAGTCCCTTAAAACAACTACTCCCGAGGCTGCCTGGCTGGCTAAGCTGGTAGAGGCTACAACTCTTGGTCTTGGAGTGGCGAGTTCAAGACCCAAGTTGAGGACAGACTTTACTTTAAAAAAAAAAAAAAAAAAGGAAAGAAAGGAAAAGAAAAAAAATTATTAATGTCAATGATAAAACATCCCCCAAACCGTAGGGAAAAAAGAGGCTTCCATCAAGTGTGTTGAAGTTAATTCAGTTCCCAAGTGGGACCCACAAAGCAACCAAATGTCAAGCAACAATGATAGAAACATTTAGATGCTATCCTGGGAGCCCTGGCATGGACTATTGCTATTCCCTTTGAACTACAGCGCAATCATTTCCATCACAAATTCCCTCTGTGCCCCCTCTTCTGGCATAATGAACCCACAGGCTTTATTACAAGCCAATCTCAAAATAAGACATAGGAGATACACATTATCGAAGCTTCTGAAGCAGAAACTCTTCTGAAGACTCATCATTAAAAGGTCTACAGAGCCCTGCCTCGATTGATAGTCCAATCACCATCATTATGTTTTCCAAATAAATACACAAAGAAGCGTAATTCTGGGTTTGACATATTTTAACCAGCTACAAAAATCTCAAGTGAGTTCAGGTTTTAAGCACATTACCAACTGAGCAGAAGAATCGGGTTTAGAAATGGGTTTCATTCCACATCTGTGAGCTTTGGCTGCTCTCTATCTTGATTCTGCCTTCTTGGAATTCCTAAGCGGGGTCCATTCTGCTCATCCCAAATATTCAGGGTCTAAGGAGTTTCCAGGCCAGTGGAGCTGATAAACCAAGGCCTCGCATTAGCTATAAAAACCACCCCTCAGAGCCCTGATAAGATGAGGCCGCAGAAGTGTGGATGCTCATTTTCTCAGTCACTGGAACACAAGCAGATTAATCGTTAACTGTTTTTACCATGAGTGTTTACAAGGAATGCAGAGATTCAAGATTCAAGAACTGTACTTATGGTAGCTTCAAGTGAGGGACGATTTGTGCTCCGGGAGGAATTTTAAGCATTACCAAATCTGGAACTGTTTCAACTTACATCTTAATTTGTTTGGGGCTTAATATCTGAAATCCAAACAAAAGTCTGGGCAGTTTCCAGTTTGAAACTCACATGAACTCAAAATATGACACCTTGCCCTTCAAAAAAAAGAAAAAAAAAAAAAAAAAGAGAACTCCTCAAATCTGCCAGGCTGCATTTAGAGTACAGACAAGAGGAAGAATGGAGCCAAGGGGCCAACTGACGAGCAAACAGTAATATGGGAGCTTCCCAGGGGAAGGTCTCACTGTAGTGGGATGGAGACCCCTGAGTGGTTCCTACAAGATGGTGGGACTGGCATTCCTTTAGATGTTCAAGGGATCAAACAGAGCCCGAAAGGAGAGGGAAGCAGAAGGATCCGTATTCATGAAGCGAAGGGAAATCTGAGCAAGAAAGAATGTGATAAAAAATTTTAAAAATTGGTCTCTTGCCAATAAGGCAAATGATGTCTCTACCCAAGGGAGCTCTGGGAACGAGGGCCCAGCTCTGCCTAAACCCAGAGGTCTTGGTTCTCTGTATGCCACCTGGATTCACAAGGGACATTTCCCCTTCCGATAAAAATTCAAGGACAAGTAGAAAAATCAACCAGAGGAAAAACTGCCAAGAAATGCTCAGACAGCAGCCACACTCCAGTTTCTGATTCCTGAGCAGAATCACCTGAGGGGAAAGATAGAGGCTTTATCAAAAGTCGAACCTGGGAAATTCCCTTGTTCTTCCCTCAAAGAGCCCTCTGTAGGCTACTTTAACCAAGATTTGTCTAAAAGTCCATAAATTGCAGTAAGAAGCAACAAGTTCTCCTTTTATTTATTTTATTGTATTAAAGATTTCATTTATTTATTTGACACAGAGAGAGAGAGAGTGCGCACAAGCAGGGGGAACAGCAGGGAGAGGGAGAAGCAGGGCCCCCGGAGAAGGGAGAATGATGCAGGGGCTTGATCCCAGAACCCTGGGATCATGACCTGAGCCACAGGCAGACACTTACCTGACGGAGCCACCCAGGTGCCCCAAGTTCTCCTTTTAAATTTAACACCATTGTTAAGAAATGTGAGCTGTTTACCTGCTCAGTATTTCCCTTGGTGCAACTTAGCACGGACGCCACCATCAGTCGCAGTGAGATCTGAATACTACACTGGGCTTCCCTTCCTTCTTGCAGTCATTCACTCTTGCAAATGAGTGCCGTGGATCAGGCACAATGGGGAGAACCAGGCATGGAGCTGCCTTCCAGAAATTATTGTAGTGGGAGAACAAGACACTTTCCAATCTCAAATACATGTAAAGTTGCATTTGTGAGAAGTGCTTGGGAAGAAAGTACTTTGACAGCCTCTAACATGGGAACGTGAGCTAGTCAGGGAGGTCATGGAAGCCTTCTGGGAGGAAGTAACAATTTGTCATCTGAAAGATAAGACGTTAACTAAGCCATGAAGGAGGACAGAAGCTTGTTCCAGGCTGGTGGCAGGTTCCACAAAGGCCCTGAGTTAGGAGTGAGAGGAGCAAGGACAAAAATGGCAGGTAGCTTTGGTGGCTGGTGAAGGGGAGCAGAACATGCCACCCCGGCACAGAATTATTTTGAGATGAATGCCATCCAGATGCAGCAGATAATACAAGAAAAGCTCTCTGTGGGGTGCTGGGCTGGCTCAGTGCATGAAACTTGTGCCTCTTGATCTCAGGTTTGAGAGTTCAAGCTCCCTGGTAGGTGTACAGAGTACTCAAAAGTAAAATTAAAAAAAAAAGAAAGAAAGAAGGAAATAAAATAAAAGGAAAAAGACAAGAAAAGCTCTCTGTTCTCCCCCTATTTGCCTAAAAACAGGGCATGATTTTGTAAGGTGTCCCCCTTCCTCTCTCTACTGGCAGCACAGAAGTTAATCACTGGAGACAACTCTAGACCCTCATCAGTCCAAAATTGGCACCAGAATAACATTCCTAACACACCTTTCTTCTCCACCATTTGCTTCCCTATGTCCGCCTTCTCACAATGCACCACCCTAGAAACTCACAGTCCTTTTCCTTGGTCTTGTTACTTTTCTATAAAATTATCACTTTGCTAAGATGCTATGGAAGTTCAAGTTCTAACCACCCTTTTGAGTTACTCATCACCAAGTATTCCCACGCGGAGGCACACACATGCGCGCACGTACAACACACACACACGCACACACACACACACACACAAACCCCATACACACAGGACATGGGGATCAGTCAACTGTTTGTTTTCCTCTTGTAACTCTCTTCTGTCAGTCTAATTTGATAGACCCCAGACAAGAAACCTAAGACTGCTCTGGGATGGGGCAAGACACTCCTGGAGAAAAAGATATCTGGAGAGGTGGATGGGACCAGACCATGTAGGATTAGGGTCTTAATTTTAAGAGCATTTAAGACCAAAGGGCCATTGAAGGGATTAAAGTGTGGAGGGCATGGGTGGGGAGGGACATGCCATTTGCTTAGCCAGTCTTGGTTTTCTGTCCTGACCCTGGCCTGCTGCTCCCGCTACCCCTGGACAAGGCCAGGAGTCTGATCAGGGAATGAAATTCTGGCAGTGTTCATGTGGTCCAAGGACTTCAGGCTTTCAGTTCCGTAAGCAGTGAATCTGAGACCAGGCCTGAAATAATTTATTTACTTTTGCACATCTGATTTTTTTTTTCTCCTTACGTTAATCTTTCTATATCCAGCCCTGGAGATAACGCAAACAAAAAATGTGTGATGCCAATAACAGTGGATGGAAAATTTATTCTCTGCTTGATAAGGCTTATACCCTAATAACAGCAATAAATCCCTGTATATCTTCCAAACATGTTGTGTCTAACAGCTCAGCGAATACTGTCTAGGAAACAGAGGTAAGCCTGATTCCTTGAGGCACTCCCCTGTGATGAGGATAGTCCTGCTTTTGGAGGGTGTCTGATTCGCAGTTAGCATACTTTCAACACTGACAGAAAGCGTTGAAAGCATGCACTGCCATGGTAGGAAGAGTTGAACAAAACTGGTTTTGGATCCTGGTTCTGCCACCTGCTCCCTGTGGGCGAGCTGCTAGATCTCTCTGAGCCTCGGTTGCCCTTCTTTGAAAATGGGATGGGTCAACAGTCCTTGGAGCATCACCGAGCCAAAGGAGACCATGCATGTGATGTGCCCAGAGGGAGCCCGGCACGCAGGAACCGTCACCGTGGCACAAGGCCCATCGTAGTAGGAATCATCTGGAATAGACCCCCCTCCCCAGATCCCTGGGGGCCAGCGATCTGCCACGCTGCCTAGCAAGAGGGTCGTACATCACACCCAAAAGGAAAGGGAACCATGAAAAGGAAACTTTTTCTTCCAGATTACCCTCTGCCAACACGGTTTGCTTTGTCCTCCTACTGAAAACACACGAGCAGCTGTGGATGACTTCAGGCAGGCCCAGAAGTCAGCTGCGTTCTCTCTCTGGGGAGGCCGGAGGGAAGGGCAGTGACAGCTGCCCCCGGATTTCAGGCAGGGAAAGGGAGCCGTGGTTCTCCCAGCCAAAGTGGGAGCCATGGGAGCCACCTCTGTCTGCCTCGTCCTGGCCTGGCCCCTGCCGGCACCGCCCCATCCTCCTACCCTCTGTTTGTCTTCCAAGCACAGCCAGAGAGCTCCTTAGCTCCCAGCAGATGTTCTCCACACAGTGAGAAGAGGTGGGGACCCAATTGCTGGGCACACAGCCTTGCCCTCGGAGCCATCAGGAAATAGAAAACGCAGGACCCTGAACACGCCGGCAAAACTCCCCAGGCCGGCCCTAGACCCCACATGCCTCATTTTTTAAGATTCCTGTTCTAGCCAGGTTTGATCCCTAATTTGACTGAAAAGGGGCCAATATCCGCAAGAAAGATCCAGGGTCACCTTATGGACCTCAGCAACACTCGAAAGGTTCAACTCTGAGAAGAATGTTCTTCGTAACCCCTATTCACACGGCTTCTCTTCTAAACTTCTGGGAAAAGACTGACAGAACCCTTCACGGATGTCAGGAGACATCATGACTTGGCTTCAGGGGACCCCCTCCTCCAGGGACTCACCTCCCAGAAGCCACCCCGGCTCGCTTAGCAGAGCCGCCAGCCACCCAGTAAGTCCCCAGACCAGCGTCTTCAAGGAAGCTGGGAGAACCCACTTCTCCTGAGGCTGAGGAGGGCTTGGATCCACCTCGCATGTTCTTGTCACAGGCCCGGCATGAAAGCATCGCAGGATCCTTGTAGTTACTCATGATTTCTAAAAACGTTCCTTGACATAAATTCTAAAAACAACTCTCCTTTTTGCAAGAGTGCCCTATGGCCTTCAAGGAGCCAGAGAGCCAACTTGGGGTGTCTGCCTAACAGAGCCAAATGACAACGGTCTCCGGCCTTTCTTTAGCACAAGGAGCTTCCTATCTGGGACACAGGAGAAGAGTGAAAAACTAAGCCACCCATTTCTAATGGCCTTTTTTCAGGACCCCCACCCCAGCCCATGTAAACAGGGGTCTTTGGGGGGAATCACCTCAGTAGCCAAATCAAAACCTGAACCCATTTTTTATTAAATGACTCCACAGAGTCTTATGATAAGCTGCCTCCGTTTCCTCCAGGTGACTGAGGGGACACTAGGTCCATGGGCAAACACTGGGATAAGCAGAGAGGGACCAGCTTCCTCCCAGATGGACAGCGGGGGTGGGGGGCGCTGTATGGTCTTCTCCACCACTGTCTCCCCGTTCTAGAAGAGCAGGGCTGTGTTCTCCATCTCTCTGTGGGCCCAGGGCTACCCAGCCTGCCCTTTCAAACCTCAGCTTAGGTTGAGGTCAAATGTCCAACCCTTGATAAATGAGATTTATAAACAGCCTAAAGTTGTTTGATGAAAGGAGTCTATTACCCGGTGCTTAGCACCTTTCTTGATAAAACTCCAGTGTGTTGTGTGTGTGAACTGAAAGCGTGTCTTCTTACGATCCCCTCCCCCTCCCCACAGCCCTACAGCTATCTGCTTTCAGAGCTAAATTATGTGCCCCAGATGCTACAGTCCTAGAAAAAATAAAAGAGAGAGAAGGGAGGGGAGCCCCAAAGGTGTTTACAATTGGTTTTGGTCCTACTCACAAGAAACAAATTCAATTAAAAAATGCTCTTTGTCACAAAAGTGCAAAATTACTATGAGAATGACCTGCCAAGTCAGAGCAGTTTGGGGGCAAATCTGATTTACACAAGGAGCTTATTTAAGTTACAGTCCTATTTTATCATTTTTCAGATGGTGCTTTCTCAGGACTCCTGAACTGATTCCTGCAAAGCAAATGAGATTTCATAATAGCCTTCACCACCATTCCAACCCGCCGGGGGCAAACCTATTCATTAAATGGCAGTGAGGTAATGCTGCCCATCTGCTTGGGAAAAGCCAGTGATGTCTGGGGCCACTGAAGCAAGAAGTACTTCATGTTCATCCTAGGTAACTGGATGAGCTGAAAACTTGTACCTTCTTCTGTTTCCTTCCACAAGATAGTTGCTGAGGACGCTCAGAGAAGCATCTCATTCACAGATGCCTGGAAACATGAGCCATTTTTTCCTGATAGTAATTTCACTGGTTCAGGGGAAGTCATTTTCCCTTATCCTGAATACCAAATATCAGGAGAAGGAAGAAACCCCAGAACAAAGCATATGGCAGAAAAAAAGCAGCAGCTGATGGGAGCCCAAGGCTACAGGCAACTCTGGCTCTAAAACAGTTTCTGTGACTATATAAACTGGCTCCAGCGGGAGAGACAATGCCATTTTATTTGGAAAACACTTCTCTCTTTTTTTTTTTTTTTTAAGATTTTATTTATTTATTTGACAGACAGAGATCACAAGCAGGCAGAGAGAGGCGGAGGCAGGCTCCCTGCTGAGCAGAGAGCCCGATGGGAGGCTCGATCCTGGGGCTCCATCCCAGGACCCTGGGATCATGACCTGAGCTGAAGACAGAGGCTTTAACCCACTGAGCCACCCAGGCGCCCCCACTTCTCTCTTATTCTGTCTTCTAGATTCTCTAGACTTAGCTAGGAAATCTCAACAATCACTGAGATCTTCTTCACCATGAGGACAAAATTTGTATTATTCATTTTTGGTAGTGGTGGTAAGTAGGGGTGATTTGTTGTTGTTGTTGATTTATTTATTTATTTTGAAGTTTTTATTTGACAGACAGAACACAGGCAGGGGGAGCGGCAGGCAGGGGGAGAGGGAGGAGGCCCCTCGCTGAGCAGGGAGCCGGATGTGGGGCTCGATCCCAGCACCCTGCGATCATGACCTGAGCCAAAGGCAGATGCTTAACCGACTAAGCCACCCAGGCCAGTAGGGGTGATTTTTAAATACTATCCCTGTCTTGCAATAGGAAGCTATTCTTTTCTTTCTCCTTCCTTCCTTCCTTCTTTCCTTCCTTCCTTTCTTTCTCTTTCCTTTTCCTTTCCTTTTCTTTCTCTCTCTCTCTCTCTCCCCTCTCTCTCTCTCTCTCTTCCTTCCTTCCTTCCAGAAAGTTCTAATTCCTAAATATCAAAGTTGGGGAATTGAAAGCAATAACTCAACTGGAAAAATCTAACCAAAAACTATCCATCTGTATTTAGAACTGGATGGGGAGAATGTTGTCATATTTTCCAGTGTATTTATGTAACTATTTACAATCTATTTGTCTGAAGCCTTGAAAACACAGAGGTGTGTGGCAGGTAAGTGAAGTGCTAGAAACAGCTGGTAAAGGTAGAAAGCTACGGTTCTTAGGTTATACCATTTTCTTTCTTAAGGTCTGGTTAAGAAACTGACCTCAGCTTCCAATCTGAATTGCAATCTTCATTTTATTTCGATGGTTTGCAAAGACCCTCGCTTGTGCCCCAGGAGACTAGAGCTCTAGAACCATCTCTGCACCCATTCACCTTGAGCAGGTCACTTACTTACCTGTCAGTTTTAAAAAGGCAGTGCCTAGCACATAATAGATACTCAGTTAATTTTCTTTTTTTTTTTTAAAGATTAATTTTATTTGAGAGAGAGAGAGAGAGAGAGCAAGTACATACAGTAGGGGGGTGGGCAGAGGCAGAGGGAGAGAGAAAATCTCAAAGCAGATTCCCCGCTGAGCGTGGAGCCCACCACAGGGCTCGATCTCTTGACCCTGAGATCATGATCTGAGCCAAAATCAAGAGGCTTAACTGAGCCACCCAGGTTTCCCATTCATTTTCTTTTATAACAGCTACACTGACATATAATTCACATACCAGAAAATTCACTCTTTTAAAGCATACAATTCAGTAGTTTGTAGAATATTCACAGACTTAGGCAACTATATCCACTACTCATTTTTTGAAGAATGAAGGAATCAGTAATTTAAAGGTAACATGGCTCTAAGTGCCAGGCTTTACTCTGAATACTTTTTTAATGAATTAATTCACATAATCCTCCTTACAAATGTATGAAACGAGTACTAGTATTATCCCTGTTTTACAGAAAAGTCGACTGACATTTGGACTTAGGCAGTCCAAATGGAGAACCAACATTCTCACTCGGTTTGAAAATTCTGTGATCCTATTAAGAGTCTGACATAATGAAATTCCTTATTGAATACATCATTCATCTATGAATAAAAGATAAAATATCAACAGACTTGACAATGATAAATTTGCTGTCCTGGACCAAAATGTCTCTTTCCCAGGAAGTAGCAGGAAGATCACTAGCTGAATACCCCTTCATGTAGGGATGCATGTGATTCATTTTGGGGTCCTCAGCACCTGACACATAATGGAATTGCCAAAAACGACTGGCTTATCAGTCAGGAAAGAACATTCCTGACATGAACCACCTGTAAATCTCTATTTAGGCTAGCGGAAAGGAAGAGCCATGTGCCTATGCGGGGGGGGGGGGGGGGGGGGGGGGGGGGGGGCGGTTGGGGGGAGGTTATTAATGAGATCCAATCAGCTATCTCCAACCAATACCAGGGGCCCTTGGACCTGAAACTAGCACTAATGCTCCAGGTTGGTTTTTTTTTTTTGGGGGGGGAGGAGGGCAATAAGAACGAGTCTGTCCAGAAAAACCAAGAAGAAACACATCCCCCTCCATACTCAGAAAAGGTAGCATGAAACTGCCCAGCCTACTCTACTCTTATTAGAAATCAGATTTGTACTTGTGCCTTCAGATGTCACGGGCTCACTGATTCCGGGGGTTTGACTGCACAGTGTTGTGCATTTAAGATAGCGGTGGGGGGCGGGGGTTGGGGGGAGATTTAGAGACGCCCCAGTATAACCCCACAATCAGCCCTGACAGAGGATAAGGGGCCTGCCCAGGCCATCCTACTCCAGGAGCTCAAGAGTGAACAGCCACCACTTTTTCATTGTTATGGCCAAATGTTGTGATTCAGCCCTGGGTGAAAAAGCAAAGCAGGAAGTGGGGTAATGGAAGAATTATAGCAAAATGTATTTTCCTACTAAAAAAAAAGAGTTTCTTCCCCTCTCCCATTTGCTTGGTCCAGCTCCCCAAGAACAAAAAGGCTATTCTCGTGCTTGACAGCAGGCCATATGTGATCTGCTACATAACTCAGGGTCCATATGACATCCCAGGGTAAAAAGGAAATTCCGGGGGAAGCCTGGGATGGCTGAAGGGAAGGCTGGCTCCCTTCCATTTCTAAGGCATGCCACGAACCCAAACACAAGCAACTCAAGTTAAAAGCAGGCCTCCCCCTGCACTCTCCCCGATGGAACTCACAGCTAGCAAGACCCTGCAGAGCAGGACCGCCAGTGTCCTCTTGGCCTACAGTGTTTAATAACTAAACAGGCAGCCACTCTGCTGTGTTCAGGATAACCCATTTAGATAGTATCCTCCACCTACATGGTTTTCAGAGAGAGATCCATGAGGAGAGGATTTTCTAGAATTCCTGGCAGCCCCTTGACCTAGGAGAAGAGGGAGTCATTCATGCTTGGCATAGGACGAAAAAGGATTCATTATTTCCGCTCTCAGAATTGCTACTTTCTGATTTTTCTTTTCTTTCGCATCGAATTTTACCGATCCAGGTCCCCATGTGCCTATGATAGGAAAAAGCATGATAGAAACGAAGGGAAACGAGCATAGATCTTTGCCAGAAGCAACTGATGGATGTGCCAGACCAGCCCGTTCACCAGACAAGATGTAAAATCCGACAGGAACCTAGGTACATGTTGAAAATAATTGAAAGCAAGGACCCCAACAAGTACCTGTACAATAGCATTCACAGTAGCACTCTTCACAGTAGCCAACAAGTAGGAAAAACCTAAGAGTCCATCATTGGATGAATGGATAGGCAGAATGTGGTATACACACACACACACATATACACACACACAAGAATATTATTCTGCTATGAAAAGAAATGGGATTCTGTTACATGCTACAGTATAGAGGAATTTTGAAAACACTGTGCTACTCAAAAGAAGCCAGAGAGAAAAGAAGAGATCTTATATGACTCTATTTGGGATTACAAACAAGTTCTGGAAGTAGATCGTGGTGATGGGTGGGTAACAATGTGAATATACTTGATACTACTGAATTTTGCATGTAAAAATCGTTAAAATGACAAAATGTTATGCTATGTCTATTTTATCATGATTATAAAATCAAACCAAACCAAACAGACAGTAAGCCTCTCAGAGGCTGAGATCCTGTCTTAGCTACCTTTGTGTCCCCAGCACCCAGTACAAACCAGCTCAGAGGGGTGATTCCACAATGTCTGCTAAATTGGCCACTTAGGCAGTGGAATGGTATAAAGTTAATGCTTGCATTAGTCTGCAAGGCAGACCTCTACCTGGCCTATCTGATGCCCCAGGATCTGAACCATATTACAGTTACCATTCCAAGAACTCATAAAATGATCTCATCTGTGGAAGTAAAAATTTATCAGTTATATTTCTCCAAAAGCTTCATGTCTATTAATCCTAAAAAAGTGCTGTATAGATTTTATTTCTCTTGCTATAGGGGCTGAATGTTGGCCTTACAACCTAGGTCATTAACATTAATGATTAAAATGGCCCCAGATACTTATCGATTTGACAAGAAGAAAGGCATAACCCTTGATGAGTCTTCCCAGTCACTGTTGTTTTACAGAAAATGCACAGATCTGTAATGGGTCTTTGGAGTAATTCTCTCCAAGACCCTCAACTAAAGTATGAGGATGAACTGTCTTCAACAAAGATTTATCAAGCATCTGATCTATGTGCACACCCACCATTCAGCAATGAGGTGTTAACAGACAGGGTGCAAGGCAGCAATGGGAGAGGGGAGGCTGGAGAGTTAGGCTGGGTAGGTCGCAAAGGCCATGTTTTAGAATCTGGACTTTATTCTGGAAGCAGTCACACTTCATAGGATGAGACCAACCCCGCCTATCTTCAACCTTCATGAATTCTCCTCAAATGTTCCTGATAGCATTTCTATCTGAGACACCATTCCTCTTCTTTCAGCAATGCTACCCTGGGCTCAGTTTTCGGTCAGTTGCCAATTTTTTTTCCCTCAGCTTTTGCCTCAGATACCAGGTTCCTTACTCATTGATAGCCACAGGACCGATTTTCCTCATGTCCCATCAACCTAACTCAGCACAGTTCCATGGTCACTCAATTTCCAGTACTCTTTTCCAAAATGATCACATCTCCCATCCAGTAAAATGTTTCAAGTCCTCACTCAAAAATAAACAAATAAAAAAACAAATAAAAATCAATCACTCAATCAATCCTGAACATTTTTGTTTGTTTTGTTTTTACTGGTTTGGAAGGTCAGCCTAGAGTATATGTTTATAAGATGATTAAAAAAAAAATACAGCTGACTACATGGCCTGAATGTCTCTATGGAGGACATGTATTGTCTTGGTCTATCTGACATACCTGTCCCTCAATTTCCCTTAAAGAACTACCCCTTCTATCACTACCTCCTTCTGCCCAATGCAGTCACAGGCAGCAGCTCCAGGGTCGAGCATGTGACCCAAGTCCAGCCAATCAGAGCACTACAGCTCGCCCACTCCCTATCCTTCAGGGCCGCAAGGGGCAAGAGAGCCAAGCAGAACCCATGAGATTCCATTCCAAGGAATGGAAAGATTGAGAAAATGGGATAAAAGCCTGGAGATGCTGTCCATCAGTCATATTGATCCCACAAGGAAAAGAGCCAAACAAGAATGGAGCCAACAGAGGAAAACACAGCTGAATGGGGGTGGGGGGAGGGACACTGACGCTGTCTTTTGAACCCCTGGCTTTTGCTGTGCTTGAAGCCAACCTTTCAGTGATTTGAGCCTCTAAAGTCCCCTTTGTAAACTAGTTTGAGTCATGCAGTCCTTGCTTCTAGCAGCATTTCAATTTCCTTAAAACCCTAGTACTAAATTTATATAAAAAAAAAAATATATATATATATATATATAAACTCCCCCTAAAATTAGCATTTTTTCATTTTTAGTACATTACTTTTACTAACTGTAGTATTTATTACAAATTTCTTCAGCTATTTTCTTAATATATTGTACCAACCATTATGCCGTTCTAACCAACTATTATAATACGAAGAAACAACTCATCAAATAGTGCAACTTTATCATTTATGATTCTTTGAGAAAAGAACTAGCAAATCAGACCTTGCTTCTAATACCTCACTCAACTTTTAGGTGGAAGGTATCAGAAGCTGTTGTGTTAATTGTGACAAATTGTACGGCTCCACCTTCAGAAGTAAGAGTAAACTAGACAACCAAACATGCCAACAGAAATTTGAAACAAAATATATTTGTGGGATAACTGAACTGTTCTGTATCTTGACTGTGGAAACAAATCTGCAACTGTCTCCATTGGTCCAAACCCCTGTGGGGTACTGTAAGCCAAAAGGGTTTTACTGCGTGTATATAAAAAGTGAATAAATCTTAACAATGATTAAAATATACATATACATCTCAACCACACAAAACTGTCTGGGATCAGGAAAGAAGCAAAGATCCCACACATTACTTTATAAATCAGCACATGCAAATTTGAAAGAGTCTCAAAACGAAGTCATCTCTCTCGAGTTATGAGGATGTTTTCTAACAGCTTTATTGACCTTGGACGGACAATACCTGATCGTTGATGAACTTGAAGAAGTTCAAGTGTTCAAGTTCACGTTTCCTTTCTCTACTTTACCATCACTATATTGATGTAGGCGGCATTGTACATATATCCCTATACTCTTTGCCTTGGGCTAGGGAAGCACAGAAGTAAAAAACTGCCCCCAACCCCCTGTGGGGTACAGAATGTCTGGCCAGAAGTGGGTCTGAAAAGTTCACATTATAGTTTCAAACACTAAGAAGGATAGGTTTTAGCTTTACCCCCAGGCCTACCAACCTTGCCAACACATTCAAGGTCAGTGGCAAATAATTTGACCAGATTTTAAAGCACAGCATGTATACCTTTCCTGTATTCCACAGCTTATGAGCTGTATGCCTGGTTTCCTAGCAACACATCTAATATCATCACTAACTGGTTTAGAAATAATTGCAGCATTAAATTATCAGGTAAAAATCCCAGAGAACATTTCTACTTCAGCTTTGCCTCCCTAAGAAGAAAAATGCTATATAAGTCGAAGGTCCTAAGATATTATAGTCATTACTAGGGAGAGAGAAATAATTCACAACAAAATTGGAACTTGAAGAATAGCACTTTTAACAGCCCTAGCGCTACACTGCTCTTTCTTAAAGAAAACTTGGCCATGGGAGCACACCGTTAGCTCCTTCCAGTGCCTGAAATGTGCTTTTTCTTTCTGGGTAACTCTAAGGCCCTTAGTTCAAAAAGGTAATTCCCCTAAAGAATAACAGGAAATGTGCCTTCCTGAGTTTGAGGCCCTACAGGTGTAAGCTCCCTCCGCGACACGCCATAGAACTCCACGAGAAAAGTAAGTAACCAGGAGACCTACCGTGAAGAGGGAGAACAGCATCCACGTGGCAATCATGACCCAACCGGCCCTCGGGTACAACCTGATCTCGAGAACCAGCTGTTCCTAAAGCTGCAACCAGGTTTCCCTTTCCTCAGATGAAAATCCGATGCAAGGACGCAGCCTTCTGCCAGGTCACAGCCTTTCAGGTGAAGTGGGACTGGGCAGGCACCCCGTGTGCGCACGTACCTGGTGGACACTGCCCCAGAAAGCACACAGACTGCAACGTGAACCGCCCTAACTTCTTCTCCGATTCAAAGGTACAGTTTGGAACCGCGTGAGAGCCGTCAAGGGCAAAGGAAACAGGAGTCGAGTGTATTTATTCTTACACAGCTCCTAATTATCAGATTACATTTTATCAGATCAATTATGATTCAACAAACGCGAGCTGTCACTTGGACTCAAGTGTAATGGTCTAATAAGCCCCGAGGAGCTCATTTTTTTTTTAAAGTCATGATGACTTATTTTATAATACAAACATCAGAAAGTGACCTTGAAGACTTTTTTTCCTCCTGTGAAGCTTTGGATCTCCACAATAAGGAGAGTCACTGGACACTGTGTTTACAGTAAAAGCAAGTAACTTAGTTGGTTTAAACAAAGGCACCTTTACAAAGAAAGGAAGAAAACTTGTTTAGCAAAGGGGCAGGCGCAAAAAAGGAACGAGCGCCTCGTGAAATGGGAAACGAAATGAAGTCAAGGCACAGATACTCCTGTTTATAAAACAAGAATCTAATTCTAGCCTCTCAACGCACAAGAGTCAAAATCCTACTTTTGCTAAGAACCACATTACGAAGGGTTTTAAAAGACATTGTCCTGTTTTTAAGAGATCTGGGGAAAAGACTGGGTAAATTATGTTCTTGTTTGGCTCCCTCCTTTTAAAGTCGGAGGGGCAGTGAATGACCTCAGCCCCTGGCCACTGGAGTCAACCAGGATTTCTCTCCGAGTCAGGACATGCTATATGCATGCTGTATTCATCAAGAGAGATCTTTTCTCCATGATTTTTACATACTTAATATTCTCTCTAGAGATCATTTTCATTCTCCTTTTAAAAGTCCTATCAGACCCATCTCATCTTGACTTCATGCCCAGTTTCAACAAGTGAAAGGGAAGGAGGCAGTTTTTTGAAAAAAAAATCCATGTGCTCTCCTGTAAGTAATCCAATGTCCCTTCCTCCTCTGCTTCTTACATCAGTTTCACCAATGACTTCCTTCTGCTCACTCCACCCTACCCATGACTGCCTTCCGGTCCCTCCCACACCAGTCCCATCGTGCCTCAAGGCCTTTGCACATGCAGGTCCTTCTCCCCTGAATGTTCTTTCTCAAGCTCAGCTCCGTCAAACAGAACACTTCTGTGATGATGAAAACGTTTCTCTATTTGTGCAGTTCAATATGGTAGCCATCAGCCATTTGTTGGCTATCGACTACTTGAAATGTGGCTAGTATGACTGAAGAACTAATTTAATTAATTTAAGTACCTTCGTGTGGCCAGTGACCACCACATGGGACAGTGCAGATTCATTCTTTATTTGAGCAGCTTTTTTTCATCATTCAGCACAAATGTTGCCTCCACAGAGAGGCTGTCCCCTGGTCACCATACCTAAGTAGCCTCCTCACCCCCTACTACCTTGTCTCCCCTTCTCAGTACCTGGAATGACTGTGTCTATGTTTGCTTTGGATTGTTTGCTTCTCTGCTCTAGAACGGAATGTCTTCAAGGATAGAAAAGTCAACTCATCTTATTCACTGCTGCCTCCCAAGTACCCAGAACAGGGCTTGGCACAGAACTATAAATATTTGCTGAGTCAATCAGTGAATGAATCCACTCACCCAGGCAAGGTGCTTCCCTGATGGAACGGAAAAAGAGGGAAATCCATGCATCTTGGTGAGTGAATTGCTTTCTCGGAACTCTGACCCACAGAACCATGTCCTACAGATCGTCCCCAGCATCTAGTTCTGCATTCAAATGGTAAGGAGGAGGGGGAGCTTCCAAACCAGGATCACAAGGTTGGAGACTTGGAGGCCATGGCCTTGGGATCCTCGAGGAACGGACATGAAGCTCCTCTCACAGAAGGGAAGAGTCACCTCTGAGCAAGTGGCTGCAACCCTAAAGACCCACAAGATTAGTGTCAGCCCTAGGGGGAGTGAACTGTGTCACCTGCAGGGTGTAGGACACTGATGGAAACAGCTGGGACCCCCGACCTGTTGAGTAGTCACCTCCTTCTGGAAGAGACAGATACAGCCATAGTATTATGATGATGCACTAGTTCTGGGACCCTGTGAGGGGGACCTGTACCTGTGCTATGAGAGCACAAAAGGAGATACCGCGCTCAGCCTGGGGTACTCAGGGAAGGCTTCCTGGAGGAAGGGCTAAGTAAGTTGGATCTTAAAGGGGAAGAGAATCGTGAAAACTGTCATGACAGTGGGAGTAGGACTGATGAGGAGCTGGGGAATAACAAGAGCAGAGACATGGGCAGGAAATGGTCAACTGTTTACAAAGAACTGTAATTTCTTTGGTTTTATTGGTGTGTAAAGAGTGAGGCCTGGAGGGGCAAGAAACAAAGGTAGAGAAATGGGTGGAGGGCGAAATCATAGTTCAGACAGACCCAGAATACCCCAAATTTGAGGTGTTACTCCTAAGGCAGTGGGCGAGAGGTTTTGAAAAGGATGACATCACTATCTGCTTTTTAATGATTTTCATGATCCTTGAGATGTATGGGTGGTGAAGAGACTGGAAACAGCCTAATACACGATGTACAGCAGGGTCAGAATATACAGCCCAGCCCGATGGCCTCAACGGGGCCAAAAGTGATATGGCTGACAATGGTATGACCCGGTCATGTCATCTGGATTGATTTTACCACCTAATGCACGTGCACACAAACACACACTCTACACACACGCCTGCCCACAGGCAACTACACACATTTGTGGGGTACTGAGCCCAATGCCCATAGTACAGCAGCAAAAATGAGCCACGGCAAGATATACCGCCTTGGAAGGTCAGGAAAGACAGCCAAGTCATTCCTGCAGCTTTCCAAGGAACTATCTCCTAGTCTGGTCAAACATGCTTGCTTTAGATTCAAACCCAGCAAACACTGATTTAGCACCTACTATGTGCAAGGTGCTCTCACAAACATGACCTCCTTTAAGAATCACAGCAAACACATCTCATAACGAGATTCAAGATCCTTTAGATTGTCCACACAGCTGCAAAGAGATTGTTTTCCTATTTGAATTATTTTATATCTTCATTAGGTTTAAAGGTACAAAGCACGCAAATAGCTTTTTTAAAAAATCAAATGGTCGGGGCACCTGGGTGGCTCAGTAGGTTAAAGCCTCTGCCTTCGGCTTAGGTCATGATCCCAGGGTCCTGGGATCGAGCCCCGCATCAGGCTCTCTGCTCAGCGGGAAGCCTGCTTCCTCCTCTCTCTCTCTCTGCCTACTTGTGATCTCTGTCAAATAAATAAATAAATCTTAAAAAAACAAAATCAAATGGTCGTGTCAGGGTTCAGGGTTCAGCTCTCAAACAGTGGTCCTACTCCTTTCTGTTCCATAGTTTAAACCACTTTCAAATTTTTTTTAGTTATTTCTTATGGTATTTGCCAAAATTTTCCAGAGAAGGTATTTATGTTACATGACTCCCATCAGTTTTAGACAATCCCAACTGACTTCCCCTCTGCTGGCCCTCCCAGCACTTGTTACTTACTTCACAAATGGTGGTTAATTACTCTTCACTGTTTATATTACTAGGATCATGAAAGTTTCATACATGGCTGACCTCAGAAGTACATTATATTTTCTTGTCTAATTTAATGACTTTTCTCTAGAGTTAGTAATTACTTCATTTTCCCTAATGAGGTGTTTCCCTAAAAAATACCAAGAACTATGGTGTTTTATGTACAAATCACTTAACTTTTCCTACAAATTCAGAAGGTCTACAAAACCTCCCAATACCATTTTCTGAAGAGTTGAGTTCACCGAAAAGATGATCAGCTCCGTTATGGCCCTTTGTCCTGTTCCAGTCCTGCCTCGGTGATCACTAGACTCCAAGTGGGTACTCTCTGAACTGGGAGCCTCGGTTTTCAGCTTTTGTTACTTACTCCCTCATTATTCTGGAGCATATCCTTCAGTACCTGTCTCCCTCCCTTCCCCACATTCTCTTTAATTTTAATTATTCTTTCTATTAAAGTTATATGGGCATATAATTTAAATTGCCTACTAGTCTTATGGATTTTACAGAACACAAGGATCCCTTAATCCCATCCCCTCACACCACTTCCCTCCAATTCTTTCCTTGTTTACTCTTATTTCAGTGGGCCACCTCCTCCAGTTGCTTCCTGAAAACTTGTATGTCTATTGTCATTAGTCTACCCTTACATTCGACTAAGAGTTTGTCTGGATATAAAGTGCTAGTTTTAATATCATTTTCCTCCAGACTACCCAAAGCATGGCCCCATTGCCTTCCAGCTGTCAGTGTTACTGTGGACAAGTCAAAATCCATTCTGATTCTTGATCTTTGCATATGATCTGTTTTTCCCCCTGGAAGCTTATAGGATCTTCTCTTTGCCACCAAGAACATTTTTAGTAAAACTTTGGAAGATAGAAAGCAGACGCATAACTACCCACAACATTTTGCAGACCTGGAAAAAACAGGACCCTAAGCTGTCACTGGGGAAGGCTGAGAGCCAACTGACTCATTTAAAAGACAATAAAAGACTCAGGAATGTTTTGACATTCTGAAAACAAGCCAGTCCTTATTTTAGCCGCAGATCTCCCCTTCAGCGTGGTGCCAAAAATTGTTCCTATTCTCTCCTCTCCCACTATCCTGGTACTTGTAGATTTGTGCCTTTAAAAAAAGCACTTTTAAGGGGCACCTGGGTGGTTCAGTTGGTTAAGCAGCTGCCTTCAGCTCAGGTTATGATCCCAGGGTCCTGGGATCGAGTCCCATATCCGGCTCCCTGCTCAGCAGTGAGTCTGCTTCTCCCTCTACCCCTCTCCCTGCACCTGCACACACATGTGCTCTCTCTCTCTCAAATAAATAATAAATGTCTTAAAAAAAAAAAAAAAAAAAGCTCCTTTAAGTGAAATAAGCCAGGGACAAGAGGACAAATACCGTAAGATTCCACTTACATGAGGTACCTGGAGTAGTTAAATCCATAAAGACAAAAAGTAGAAGGGTGCTTGTGGGGGCTGGTGGGAGGAAGGAATGGGGCGTTGGGTGTGCACTGGGTACAGAGTTTTGGTTTGGCAAGATGAAAAAGTTCTGGAGAAGGATGGTGATGATGGCCATACAACTTAATACTACCGACCTGTATACTTTAAAATGGTAAATGTTGCATTACGTACATTTTACCACAATGAAACAAAAACACACCTCCTTCGTCTTGCTTCCATGAAGTTTTGTTTGGTAGGCAACAAAAGCAGGCATGTGTCTTCAATCACTACATTTATGTAGAAATCTTTTGCAGAGAAGATTTTTTTTTTCTTTAATTCTGTTGGCCAGATCAGTAGTTCTAAACTTTCGGGTATATAAGAAATTTTATAAAGGGCTGTAGACACAAAACCACATGTTGTTTGCATTTACTATACTTCATATGCGATTTCAAGGATGATTCTTACTATATCAGCTTTCACGCTCGAGAGCCTGACCCTCCCATGGTAAGAGGCAGCCGGGGCTATATTAACAGAAGTCTAAAACCAAGAGCCAGAGAAGTGATACACTGAACTAGACACACGTTCCTTTCTTGAGTTCACAGTGGTGAAGGACTTTAATTATCAACAGAAATACAGATAGAAGAATTACAACCTGGTGAAGGCGGTGGGGAGGGGGGGTAAGGTGTGAGCCTGACGACCGTCCTTCAAATCTCTGCTGTCTGAAGGGCTATCACAGGAAAGAATTACCCAGATTCTGTGAAACCCCCAACGGGAACAAAGCTCAAGAAGCGAAGTCAGTGTGAAAGATTCTAGTTCAGGAGAAGGGAGACATTTCTGTCACTTGGACACTGCCCAAATAGACACGCCTGCCACTGAACGATGAGGCCCAGGTTGCTGGCAGAAAGACCACCTGGGAAAAGGATGCTGGAGCCTGCACTAGCTGACCTTTCTTTACGAGCTGTTTCAGTCCTGGGATTATCTATGAAAAGTTTCTTGTCCACAAAACATTAGCCCAAGCCGTAAACAAAATGCAGGTCCTTGCCAAGCCCAAGAATAAATGTGCTGTGCTCTATTTTAAGACCACAATCCGCCAAGAAACACAGGCTTTAAAAAAAAGAAATACATGATTATAGGCAACATGCAAACCACGAGTCTCGTCCCACCCCTCCCTGCCTTTCCAAAATTTCTCTTTTTAACAATGTGAATTCCAAAACACAAGCAACAATAATTCTCAATGAAATGCTCTGGTGTGAGTCATTTTTTTTAAAGGTTTTATTTATTTATTTGACAGAGAGAGAGATCACAAGTAGGCAGAGTAGCAGGCAGAGAGAGAGGGGGAAGCAGGCTCCCTGCTGAGCAGAGAGCTCGATGGGGGCTCGATCTCAGGACCCGAGAACATGACCTGAGCTGAAGGCAGAGGCTTAACCCACTGAGCCACCCAGGTGCCCCATGAGTCATGATTTTTCTTCTCTCCCCAAGAAAGCGATCTTCGGGTTCATTGCTTTGCATCAAGAGGAAAACATTCAACTTGAACGAACTTGATTGATTTTCCACAATACACTTTTTTTCTAGAAGGCTTTAGAAAACTAAGCAAATAAGAGTATCAGAAAAATTGCCTTCTTTTATTAAAATGTGCGTATTCTTCCTGTAAGAGTCCCAGAGCAATAACTGCATATTACCAGGTTCAAGCATTTCTGCCATTTACTGCCTTAAATACACATTCTTCATTCAGTCTCTGGAAAGATACAAAATATTTTCACCCCAACCACAGATTCTTAAACTTCTGTTCATTGGTTTCCTGAGAAGTTCAAAACACTTTAAATATTTGTCTTATCCAGCTCATTCTGTATGACCAGTGGGTGCTGCTCTTATAGACAAGGAATTTAAAAAAAAAAAAAAAATCACTGGGAATGACAACACTCTAGGGACGGCTCCCCGGATCTAATCGTAACCCCTGAGTGTACCATACAGACTTTCTACACTGTGCTTCCCACTGCCCGGCCTGTCTGCCATCACTCCTCTATGGTTTTGATCATCTCAAATTACCAACTTTATCGGTAACTTCTTTTGAATCTTCTTCGTGGCATAAAACACAGAGATGAAAATGGATAGAATATATCGTTTTCTCCTCCCCAGTTTTCTTCCCCTTAGAAAAACAGAAGACACTGCAGACCTTATCTGTCAATTTCTGTGACTACCACTGGTTTCCAGTCTAGGACGTAGCCCTCAAGTTACCAGCACGTTAAGAATGGTGATGGGTGGGGCGCCTGGGTGGCTCAGTGGGTTAAGCCGCTGCCTTCGGCTCAGGTCATGATCTCAGGGTCCTGGGATCGAGTCCCACATCGGGCTCTCTGCTCAGCAAGAAGCCTGCTTCCCTCTCTCTCTCTCTCTGCCTGCCTCTCCGTCTACTTGTGATCTCTCTCTGTCAAATAAATAAATAAAATCTTTAAAAAAAAAAAAAAAGAAAGAAAGAATGGTGATGGGTTACATGTTTATATCCCCAGGGCTAGCACAGTGCCTTGCCCATAGTAGATGTCAAATGCATGGTCACAAAACTTGATGTGGAGAGAAAAAACCAAAGATACTTTTTGAGATAGGGAAAGCCACACTTCAAGGTCTAAACAGTCTCTTAGAAAGCAGCAAGTACACAGAAAGATACATGGCAGTGCTGTGCCCCCCTCTAGAAACGACTGAGCTGCTCTGGTCATTGGCTGAATTGCACTGATTTTTCCCCAAGTCTTTTCCATACTATTCCTTGTAGAAAAGCCCTGGGAGACTAATGGTCCACCCAACAGGTCCGCTTGAAGATGAAGGTGAGCTACGTGACCTCACTCCTCACTACACACCAGAGAAGTATACTTGTTTCCTTTCAGATGAAACATTGACCATTGCTGGGAGATTCTGAGGCACCTCACCAAGTTCTGTAAATGGAGAATAATAGTTCTTGGCAGGCTAGTGTAGAACAACCATTGAGGGCAACAGAGTACTGATTTCAAAAGAACACACCTTTTGTTTTTTTAAGATTTTATTTATTTGACAGAGAGAGACACAGCGAGAGAGGGAACACAAGCTGGGGAGTGGGAGAGGGAGAGGGAGAAGCAGGCTTCCTGCTGAGCTGAGAGCCTGATGCAGGGCTTGAACCCAAGACCCTGGGATCATGATCTGAGCCAAAGGCAGACACCCAATGACTGAGCCACCCAGATGCCCCCAAAAGAAAACATCTTTATTCAGCCAAGGTTGAACTACCCAAGGCAGCATTTCTAATTAACTACACAAGTTTCCTATATTTAATTGTCACATGGGTTTGCTATTATCAGAACACCCTCATGGACAAAGCACAGCTAGTCAGGGACATAATACACTATGTATCTTGGCCCGAGGGTCAGGAGGCCACCACCGCCATTTCCCACACCACGAGAAATATTCTTGGAGCAAACACCCCATGCATATCCACAGGCTGGTTCTTTTCTGGATTATTAATGGTAGTTGTTTATTTTGAAAGAACAAATGTATCCTCAGCCATTATTTTTTTAATAATTTGAGTCAACAGTAGTACAAGAGTGCAAGGGAGATGGCTTTCTAATTAAAACAAAAGCTGTGTAAATCCCCAAGGAGAGTTTTTATTGTAAATTATCCTCTGTGCGAGAGAATAAAAATAAAATAACAAATGGATGCACGATAAACACTAAAAATATCTGAAAATATTTTTTGATTTATATTTGGGAATAGAAGCTCTTTTCCCACTCTTTTTTTTTTTTTAAGATTTTATTTATTTATTTGACAGACAGAGATCACAAGTAGGCAGAGAGTTAGGCAGAGAGAGAGGAAGCAGGTTTCCCTCTGAGCAGAGAGCCTGATGCGGGGCTCGATCCCAGGACCCTGAGATCATGACCTGACCTGAAGGCTGAGGCTTTAACCCACTGAGCCACCCAGGCGTCTCCCAATCTTCTTTAAATATCACTTCAGAACGGCATGAAACAAAAACAAAATAAAAAAATTTACAGGGGCAAAATAAACTGTGATCCTTTTTGTAAACTATAGGACTATATAACCTGGAGGAAAACACAGACTGAGAGAAGCAGCTCTCATGTGTCCAGTAGGCAGTGACCACGGACCTACTATGTGCCAGACCCAAGCTACTAAAGTATTCTTCGCTATGTCTAAAAACTCAAAAGAAGGTCCCTGTGTGGCCAATGGAATGAAATGCACAAGCTCCCTCCCAAGAAATGCACAGATTGTCTAAATCACTAGTTGATAAGGACAGCCCCGACAGGAGCCAAATCTGGTGGCCACTGGTTCTCGTGAATACGGTCCTGCTGGAACCCGGCCACGTCTGTTGGTTTAACATATTGTCTAAGGCTATTTTCACGTTCCAACAGCAGAACCAAGTAATTGCAACAGATGTCCTATGCCTGCAGAGCCTAAAATATTAACTGTTTGCTCTTTATAAGAAACATTTGCTGATGCCTGGCTTATCTCGACATGTTTGTTGGGGTGCCTGGGTGGCTCAGTGGGTTAAAGCCTCTGCCTTCGGCTCGGGTCGTGATCCCAGGGTCCTGGGGGATCGAGCCCCACATTGGGCTCTCTGCTCAGCGGGGAGCCTGCTTCCTCCTCTCTCTGACTGCCTCTCTGCCTACCTGTAATCTCTGTCTGTCAAAAAAAAAAAAAAAAAAAAAAAAGACATGTTTGTAAGAGAACCTTGGGGTTATCCAACATTTGCCTGAGTGGTTTTGATTTCCAGGTACAGAGTTATGAAAGACGCAGCAGACCACAGGGAAGGAGCTCTGACCCGGGAGGCAAGGAACAGAGATGAACGTCCCACCTCGCCATGTAATGAATGCACGTACTGCGCAGCTCACAGCCCCTCTCTGAGTGTGGGCTTTCTCATCTGTCAGACAGAGGCACTGACCCTTGGGTTGCCCACCTCCCCAGATGCGACAGTGATTTCGGCCACTGCAAAGCACAGCCTCAAAGCGAACAGACCGTTAACAATCATTATGAAAGCTAACGCCAAATTCATGCTCCAAATGTGCAGAGCGTCATGCTAAGTGCGTTCTGTGTACTACCTTATCTAGTCCTTACAACCACCCTATTGCATGGGTACCATGATGATTCTCCTTTCACAGGTAAAAGAACCAAGGTTCAGAAAGGTTAAGGGATGTGCCCATTGTCATACAGCAAGTAAGTGGTGAAGCAGAGACTCGAGAACTTAATGCTATTAACCACTAAGGGCACTGGGTCTCTGATATAATCCACTGAGTGGTATATACCAAATCTATCCACTTCATTGAACAAAGGCCTCCTGGAATCGTATCTGAGACAAGCGCCATGCCCGAGCACCAGCGGGGTACAGTCTGCGTGCGAGCTTTCCTCATGGGTTAGAGGTTCAGTATTGTCCTCGTAAAATAAACATTAAAGCTTTATCTATTCAGGCAGTGACAGAAAGCCCCCAAGCCATGCTAACGGTCAGTAATTTTACCTTGATGCGTGCCAGGGTCAATTTCAAATTAGGAGGTAACCCACAAAAATTGCTTTTCTGCACGACTCAAGAGGGGTGATCTCATTTCCCGTACACTTGTTTCTCCTGCCTACGTGTAAGTGGAGGCCCTGCCTTTCTGCTTAACAAAGCACATCTGACAAAACTATTAGGGGAAACTTAAAACTAGTAACAACGTAGAATATACCCCACCGCTCTCTATTTTATATTCCTGGATTTCAAACATGGAACTTCATTTGGCAACTTGCTTCATACTGTTCTGCAAAGCAATCTGGAAGCCCGTCTCAGGAGTCTTCATACCCATGCCAATTTATCCATTATTTCCATTTCCAGGATTCTATTAGATCGAAACAATCAGAAGTGCTTACAGAAATGTAAGTGTAAGGATGTTTGCTGCAATATTACTATTTATAAAGGCAAACATCACAAGATGGGATCGGGAGGGAGACAAACCATAAGAGACTCTTAATCTCACAAAACACACTGAGGGTTGCTGGAGGGAGGGCGGTAGGGAGAGGGGGGTGGGGTTATGGACATTGGGGAAGGTGTGTGCTATGGTGAGTGCTGTGATGTGTGTAAGCCTAACGATTCACAGACCTGTACCCCAGGGGCTAATAATACATCATATGTTAATAAAAAAAATAAAAAATTAGAAAAAAAAAAAAAAGGCAAACATCTGGAAGCCACCAACCTGCCCAGCATAAAACATCATCTAAATACAATCTCTTGGGCGCCTGGGTGGCTCAGTGGGTTAAGCCGCTGCCTTCGGCTCAGGTCATGATCTCAGGGTCCTGGGATCGAGCCCCACATCGGGATCTCTGCTCAGCAGGGAGCCTGCTTCCTCTCTCTCTCTCTGCCTGCCTCTCTGCCTGCTTGTGATCTCTCTGTCAAATAAATAAATAAAATCTTTAAAAAAAAATAAATAAATAAATAAATAAATACAATCTCTTACAGCTATTAATAGCTATGTAGGAAACAGACTAATCTACACAGAGGGCCATTGCCTGTACTCCTCACAAATGTCAACGTCGAGGAAAGGGCTAAGAATCTTTTCCATATTAAAGGAGGCTGAAGAGACATGACTTCCAAATGATCCTGGATTGGATCCTAGTTTGGGGATTAAAAAAAATTGCTATAAAGGGCAATTTGAAGAAACCTGGCAAAATTTGAAAATGTAGTTTATAGTAAATATTAGTACCCTATGTCAAATCTCCTGAATTTAAAAACTTTATCATGACTATACAAATTAATGTGAAGGGGTATGATGACTACAACTTGTTTTTAAATGGTTCAGAAAAAAATTGTATTAAAAATTATATATAATATGTAAAGTGTACAATATACATGTATTTATAAATTCTTATGTATACATATATTTAAAAATTCATATATAGATATATATATGAATTTGAAGAAAGAGAGAAAGCTACTATGGAAAATGCTAACAATTGGTGAAGGGAAGACAAAAATTCTTTGTACTATTCTTGCAATTTTTTTAAAGTTTAAAAGTATGTTAGGGGCGCCTGGGTGGCTCAGTGGGTTAAAGCCTCTGCCTTCAGCTCAGGTCATGATCCCGGGGTCCTGGGATTGAGCCCCTCATTGGGCTCTCTGCTCAGCGGGGAGCCTGTTTCCCTGCTCTCTGTCTCTGCCTGCCTCTCTGCCTACTTGTGACCTCTGTCTGTCAAATAAATAAATAAAATCTTTAAAAAAAAAAAAGTATGTTAAAATGAAAAGCTAAAAAAATACTGAAATTTTGTGACCTGGGAAAATGCTTTGCTAAAATGAGTAAAAGCTGGGATGCCTGGGTGGGTCAGTCAGTTTAGTGTTGGGTGGGTCAGTCAATCAACCTCTCCCCCCGCCAGCTCCTGTTCTTTCTCAAATAAATAAATAAAATAAAATGAGTAAAAACATTAGGATCCAAAACTATATGTTCAGCATGATGTCTCAAAAATGGGGCACTTTAAAAAGGTATATAAGACAGAAAAAAGCCTGAATGTTACCAGTGGTATGTGGTTTCTGAGCTGTGAGATTCTTTTTCTTTTTTTTTTTTTTAAGATACATGTCTTTTAAAATTTATTTTTTAATTTATTTTATTTTTTTTTAAGATTTTATTTATTTATTTGACAGAGAGAGACACAGTGAGACAGGGAGCATGAGCCTGGGGAGTGGGAGAGGGAGAAGCCGGCTTCCCACTGGAGCAGGAAGCCCGATGTGGGGCTCAATCCCAGGACCCTGGGATCGTGACCTGAGCCAAAGGCAGATGCTTAACGACTGAGCCACCCAGGCGCCCCACATATCTTTTTTTAAAAGAAGAATTTGTTTACTCATTTTAGAGAGGGAGAGAGACAGAGAGGGAGGGAGAGCGCAGCAAGGAGAGCCAGAGGGAGGGAAAGACAGAGAATCTCAAGCAGACTCCCAGCTGAGTGTGAAGCCTTAATGCAGGGCTCAATCTCACAACCCGGAGTCACTCGGGCATACCGCTGAGTGCTGAGATTCTATCTGAACTTTATTTTCTCTGTATTATTTTGATGCTTCTTGTGTATCTACAGTTTTTATAGGAAGTATGTGCTATTTCATAATCAGGAAAAAAATGAAATAGTATAGGAAAGCTACACATTTTCATGAATCACATAAACATCTGATTAAGTCTTCTAAAATTTGTATTGCACTAACTTAATACTTCATATCAGAGGAATTTGAAGATAAGGTTTCTGAGCTCCAAACAGATTACTGTTTACAACAGTAATATCACACTGGTAAATTTTACAACATATTTAAAATTATTTTTCCTTCAAACCTCAGATGAGCAGGGGCAGACTATAGGACTGATGTGTGAAAAAGGTGGCACTCCAAACTTTAGCTAGAATTTTTTCAGGACTGTCAAACTGACAGCCTAAATAGTTGTCCCTGAAGTAAAGAGCATTAAAGAATGCTCTAGGGGAACCTGGGTGGTTCAGTCATTTAGCATCTGCCTTTGGCTCAGGTCATGATCCTGGGGTCCTGGGATGAAGCCCCACATAAGGCTCCCTGCTCAGCAGGGAGTCTGGTTCTCCCTCTACCTCTGCCCCTTCCCCCACTTGTGCTCACGTACCCTCTCTCTCTGTCTCAAATAAATAAACAAAATCTTTAAAAAAAAATACTCTACTACTTCTAGTTTATCTCTTACAATAATGTCTTTTATCTATTTCCTAAAAATTTCCTAAAAGTTAGAATGCTACATGGGGTGAGTGTGTGTGTGTGTGTGTGTGTGTGTGTGTGTGTGTGTGTGTTGGTGTGTGTATGTAATTTTTTTCTAAATCACTGAAGTCAGTTGCGGATACCATGTCCCATTATTCCTAATCCTTCAGTGTACATATCCTAAAAAAAAGGATATTTTTCTACCTAACCACAGTAGAGCCTCAAAATCACACAACTAACATCGATAAAATCCTACTACCTAAAACTACAGACCCCATTCAAATGTCAGCAGGTGTCCTAGTGATGTTCTTACCGACAAAATGGTTCCAACTACAGTTCCATGTAGCATTTAGCTCTCATGTCTCTTTAACCTTTTTCAATTTGGGGCACTTACTTTTTTTTTTTTTTTTGAAGATTTTATTTATTTATTTGACAGACAGAGATCACAAGCAGGCAGAGAGGCAGGTAGAGAGAGAGGAGGAAGCAGATCCCCTGCTGAGCAGAGAGCCGGATGCGGGGCTTGATCCCAGGTGGGATCATGACCTGAGCAGAAGGCGGAGGCTTTAACCCACTGAGCCACCCAGTCACCCCTGAGCACTTTCTTTTTTTAAAAGAGATTTTCTTTCTTTCTGTCTTTCTTTCTTTCTTTGGGGGCACTTATGTTTTTCTTAAAAGATTTTATTTATTTATTTATTTGAGAGAGAGAGAGAGAGAGAGAACAAGTGCACAGAGGAAGGAGGGGGAGAAGCAGACCCTGTGCTGAGCGTAGAGCCCGACCCAGGGCTCCATCTCATGATATTAAGATCACGACCTAAGACAAGATCAAGAGTGGGTGGCTTAACCAACTGAGCCACCTAGGCACCCATTAATTTGAGGCACTTTCTTAGTCTTTTATGACCTGGATACACTTAAAAGTTTATTTTGTTGACTCTTCTTCAATTTGGGATTATCCAATAGTTCCTTATGGTTAGTTCCAACATGAGCGTTTTGGAGGGATATCACAGAAGTGAGGCTGGGTTTTTGTCTTGTTCATCTTATCATAGGACACTCAATGTCAATTTGTCGAATTCCTGACGATGCTAACTTTAGATATTTGATTAGAGTGGTGTCTGCCAGATTTCCTCCACTGTAAAGTTATTGTTTTCCCCTCGCAATAAATACGGGTTTTGTAGAGAGATACATTAAGCTATATAAATATTCTGATAGGACAAGAGAACAGTTGAAATCTTTATTCTGAATTGAAGCAGCAATCAGTTCAGTCTCAAGAAAACAAACGAACACATCTTCATAACATATTTACTATAGTTATATTTAAGAAATATGGTACCCCTAAAAAAATTTTTCATAACCTGCACAAACTCTGAAGCTCCTCTTGGTGGTGGGGTGGGGGGAGAGTTTCCCATAATATAGATACTGTAGTTTCAAAAGCAAATCTTTTACCTGCACAAGTTGCAGAAGGGATGACATCTGGGTGTGCAACACATAATCCCTGGGGAGAACAGTACAAAATTGACACAATTTGCCATCAAGTTCTATCCTTGGAACTGGCATTGAAAATACAATGAGTTTTTGACTCATCAGAATTTTCTCGTTTGTGCTTTTAACAAAAGTCTTTTTAACTGAGATAACACAACAAGCCAGGTTGGCCGTGGCTCGAGTCAGTGGGTCACATACAAAGTGAGTCCTTGTAGAACATTTTATAAAAGCTGTGTCTGAGGTGGCAAATCTCCGCCCAGGTCAGGAGACTCACTTTAAGCATCCCAGATCTGAGGGTTTCCAGGAACTCCCATGGGAGAACCTGTTGTCTTTTTACTCAAGCTTTTGCCCCCAGAAGCTTTGTGTTTATCTGAAAGACACAAGACCAACAATGACGCCATCCCCCCCCGCCACCGTCCCACTCAGAACACAGAATCCAGTAGAGACACACTCGGTGCCTTAGAACTGATGACGAGGGTCTTACAAGAGTGATCAGAATCAACTCGAACTTTCTTTTCTTGTCCCTGGCAGGCACACTGTAGAAACCTCTCCTAAGGCGATGGTTAACAGTTTGGGTTTGTTGTACGAATTCCTAGGCCTGAGTAAAGGTGCTAAAAATAAACAGTGATACATTTCTGCTCATTCTCATGGCCTCAGATTTCTGTCTTCTAATAAAATGCTCTCTTTAGAGACCGAAAATGAGGTCGGTGTGCGAAGTGAAGCAAGGAAGGCGAGGGGAAAGCCAGCGAGGTGAGCCAGAGAAGAAGGTCCATTTGGAGCGTCAGATCAAGGAGCACCAGGGTCAGAACTCAGGAGACAGAGGAGGTGAATGGAGTGGCCTGACAGGGGAGAGCCGGGTACAGGGGGAACAGTCAGTTAAGTAGAGTCTTCTAAGAGCCGGCAGCTCCCGAGGTGGGTTACTGGGCACGCTGGACTGGTTGCATTGGAAGGACAAGAATCCCACGGATAGATAATGCCTCTGGGGGTTCACAGACCTCTAGAGGGTTTACATTCTACAAACCCTGCTCCCCCAAATAAGACTTTACTCCTGCACCCAAGGATGACTGTGTCCTCACTCCGAATCTGTCTCAAACCAGCATCTTCTCCATCCTCATCCCAAATCCCTTCCTTCAAACCCTCAGGGCCATTCTCAGACACCAGAGGATGCAAGACATGTCATTTCTCTAAGCCTCCCTTCGGTTTTTCCTCCTTTTCCACAAATGACATCATAGGCGAATTCTAGCACCTGCACGATGCTAGAAAGATACAAGCTTAGCAGGGGCAGAGTCTTGATACTGCTGCTAGATCAGGGACGATCCTGTTCTGCTTGGCCATCAGCCAGGCCAGCCACAGAGCTGCTCCAGAGGGAGCCCACCATCTGGAGCGGGCATGGCGGACTGCAAGGCCGCAGGGCGTTTGGAGAGGTTACGTTCGCCCTCCCGGCCTGGGCTCGGCACCCCTGCATTCTCCATGCACAGCAGGAAGCATGGTGTTGCAATGAGCCCTGCTCTGGCCCCACCAGCAGCCTGGTCCGCAGCTGGACATCCCACCCCGCTTCTCTCCTGGCTGATGAGTTACTGTTTTTTGAGAAGCCAGAATTCACATGGCAAATTCCCAGAGCATAAGGTAAATCTCAGATCTTGAAAAGCTGCCGTGGAATCTGGCCCTCACAGAGGAGAAAAAGACAAAAGGAGGGAGGATGGGAAGGGAGCCAAGGAGAGGTCACCTGAGAGGTCAGGGAAGAAAAACACGCCTCTTCCTTGTCCCCAGTGCGATCTCTGGTTAAGGCCTCAGACCATGGCAACCGCTTCCACTGCTAGCCTCCGAGGTCACCTGGGAAATCTAACTAAATTAGACAACTTTTTAAAAGATGTTTTAACCTTACTTAGGTCTGGTTTCTTAAAAAGGTGTCTAAAGGCACAGTAGCAGACCCTTCCACGGTATCTCTTACTGACAGTCCCTGCTGCATGGCACAGAGATAGTGACATTTAGTTTCCCTCTTTTCCCATTTCTAATACTTCCTGTTTTTATCTAGGTCGCAAGTCTCCTATGATGACTAAAACTATGCGGATGAGTAAAACAGATGACCCACATCTGCAGTTTTAATGAAAGAAGATAATCTTGGAAAAGGATAGCGAGAGATGCGCGTTCCTACCAGGCCTCGGATGCTGCTGAGTGAGTTAAGTTGCATGTAAATGTCAGCTTCCTTTTTCTAAGTCAGTCACAAGACCAAACGGAAAGGACCAGCCTGGCGCTTCAGGGAGTAAGGAAACTGAGTCGAATCCTACGGAAGGTGATGAAGATTTGGGATTTTCTCATTTCGTCTTCCACTTCTTTCTCCATCATTCCCATCCCAGCTGCTCATGTCGATAGTTCGCCTTTAATGAAATGTGGTTAAATGGGGCGCCTGGGTGGCTCAGTGGGTTAATAAGCCGCTGCCTTCAGCTCAGGTCATGATCTCAGGGTCCTGGGATCGAGTCCCGCATCGGGCTCTCTGCTTGGCAGGGAGCCTGCTTTCTCCTCTCTCTCTCTCTGTCTGCCTCTCTGCCTACTTGTGATATCTCTCTCTGTCAAATAAATAAATAAAATATTTAAAAAAAAAAAAGAAATGTGGTTAAGTTTCTACATTTTACCAACAGACTTGAGCAGTTTCTCTGGGTGTTATGTTGGTTTAGAGATAATTTTTGATAAGAAAAACTAGGAAATTCCAATGAAATGAATTAAAAATACGAAGTAATGATAGCTCATCCTTTGCTTTTTCCCTACCCTTTGTTCACTGCCTGTATGATCTATAAATATATAATGAGGAGAGAATCACAAATAACCAAATTTTCTACTTAACAATCTTACAGATCTTATATATTGAGAAATGAATCATCTGAAGCCCAAGGTCAACCATTTGGTTAATAGCACTGTGATGTCCAGAAGAGAAGTATCTCCCAAGTCACCCTGGGCTCTTATCACTCAATAATACTATTTTAGTTTAAGCAAATTGTAGAGATATCCTTTTAGCCAAAACTTACCCAACAAGAGACTACGACAAACTACGACAGTGCTACAAATCCTGAAAATATGCCCATTTTCCAGGCATCGGTGAAGCAGGGCAGTTATTCCACAGGAAAGTTTCTAACCTAAAAATAATGGATCTTCAGTGAAAGAAAACTGGGCCTATGTGTGTCCAAGGGAGCCGTAACAGAATGGGAGAAAGTGAACCGAGCCATGAACAGTCACCATCAAAAGGTGCAACAGGTCCTACAGGGACATAACGGGAGGCGAAGCTCAAGGAAGTAGAAGGTTTTCAAAGTGAGAGAGCTGCCACCTTATTTAAGAAAGCGTAAAGCCATAGCTATGTTCAGGGCGCCTGCGTGGCTCAGTGGGTTAAAGCCTCTGCCTTCGGCTCAGGTCATGATCCCAGGGTCCTGGGATCGAGCCCCACATCGGGCTCTCTGCTTGGCAGGGAGCCTGCTTCCTCCTCTCTCTCTCTCTGCCTGCCTCTCTGCCTGCTTGTGATCTCTGTCTGTCAAATAAATAAATAAATAAATAAAATCTTAAAAAAAAAAAAAAAAAAGCCATAGCTATGTTCCTCCTTTCCTTGAGAAAAGGAAACAGCCATTTGGGATCAGACTATAGTATCTGCAAGAATTCTATTTTTATCTCCTATTACAGCTAGAATAGTTTATTTACTTAGTGCCTGTCAAACTCTTTATATTTTAGGTTAAGTCATATGAAATTCCCAATATTTTATTTTAATCTATAAAAATAGCCATTTCAGGGGCGCCTGGGTGGCTCAGTGGGTTAAGCCACTGCCTTCGGCTCAGGTCATGATCCCAGGTCCTGGGTTCGAGCCCCACATCGGGCTTTCTGCTCAGCAGGGAGCCTGCTTCCTCCTCTCTCTCTGCCTGCCTCTCTGCCTACTTGTGATTTCTCTCTGTCAAATAAATAAATAAAATCTTTAAAAATAAATAAATAAAATAAAATAGCCATTTCAGATGGATTTGACCTAATTCATTTTCTCTAATGTCTAATTCTCACCTTGCCAGATTTACAGACAAAGAAACAGATATAAAGAAGAACACTAATGTGCCCCAAGGTACCAAGAGGTACCATGTTCCCACCCTGGGTCTTGCAAATCCCAGAGCCAAGGGTCAGGAGCTTTCCTCTCAACAGCATAGCCTGGAGATGTCTGTGTTAATTCAGGTAACTAAAGATGTATTTAATGGAATATGGACCTTAAGTCATCACATTCAGTCTATTAAGTTTTGAAACATATTTTATACCCCTAGCTGACTTACCACATTGACCAAATTACCTCATTGTACTTACCTGTCAAAAGGAGATGACTGGGCAAAAGGGTTGATTAGGTCCTTTTTCATTTTCTTAAATGTGAAAATATGTACAAATATAATAAACAGAATTTATATATATTTTTTTAAAATGATTACTTAAAAAAGTATTGTTCTTTGGAAACTAGCCAACAAACACAGAAAGGTTTAAAGTAGGAGAAAATCTTTCTAGACCCTCCCTTCTCCTCTTACTTTGGTAGTCTGTCTCCATCTGGAATTTTGCCAGAGCCAAATGTGTGACTCTGAGCCACTCACTTTAGCTTGTCTGAGACTCCATTTCTTCGTGTGCAAAATGAGTGGAGGTGATGTCAGCTCAGCCTCCTCCCAGAAGACAGATGTGTTAACATAGGTGAAAGTGTCCCCAGGATAGGTTTGTGTGCAAGGTTTTATATCACTTTGCTGGAAGTTGTGATCACATGCTTCCCTCTCTGGAATTTGCCAGGTTAGCCAGCAGGTGGGAATGCGTGCCAACCCTCTTCCTCTCCAGGGTCTCACCGTTAATTAGCGATTTACCTCCCTCATGAGTCAGGACGATAAAGGTTGGACATCTCTGAGCTAATCAAATGATATTTAAAAACTGGAACTAGCCAACAAATGATGATTCAACCAAAATAAAAATTCTTCTAAAACCATCTCTGACTCATGTTCACATCACTCCTGATAAATGGGACCAGGCGGAAACCAGTGAGTGTGAGTGGACCCCTGGGAGTCATCTGATTACATCTCCACCTCTGCCTCACTCATCTACCCCCAGAGACACAGGCTCTGTGAGGCTGAGGGACTGTTTGAATGTTGTCATTTGTTCAGTACTCCACCCACTCACCCACTCCCATCATTTCACAGCTTTAGAGTTAAGTCAATAAGTAAACGCACACATTATTTAATTTTGGAGCTGACAGAGGCCCAGAAGATCATCTGGTAACTTTACAACCCAGGAACACAGTTAAAAATACAAGGTTCTATGCCATCGAAAATATGGGCGGGTTTCGGGGCACCTGGGTGGCTCAGTCAGTTTAGCATCTGACTCTTGGTTTTAGCTCAGGTCATGATCTCCTGGTGGTGGGATCAAGCCATTAGGGCTTGTAGGACTACACACTCAGTATGGAGTCTGCTTCAGATTTTTTCTCCCCGCTGCTCTGCGACCTCCCCAAGCACATACTCTCCCTCTCTCTTTCTCAAATAAGTAAAATCTTTAAAAAAAAAAAAAAAAAAAAGAATAAGGAAGGATTTAAATTAACCACATTAATAAGCCACATACTAAAAATGCACCTGTCTTGTGATCAAAAGATATTTGTCTTCTGTTGCTGGGACAAACAAATGTTTTAAAGTCAACTAAGAGGCAATCACAAACAATAATTAATATCTGTAGTTTTCAAAACACTTTACATGTCAGCTCCTTTAATCGGGAATGCTGCAGGAAAGGGAATTTACACTACTTAAAAAGTACATTATTGAAAATGTGGATAGAAAAACTTAAAAAGGAAAAAAGAAAGAAGATGTGCCAGCACTCTGGATTTGTTACTGCACGTAATCCTCAGTAGCAACAGCTAATCCGAAGTATTCTTAAACCCATTTTGCAGTTCACAAAGCCAAGGCTTTGGGAGGTAGACGAGCTCGATCAAGTCATTCTGAGTTGACCACCTCTGCACGGCTCTTTCCCTACAACATGGTCCTCTTAGAGACCACACACTTTGGTCTTGAGGGGTCTGTGGGTTACTCTAGGGCTTTAGAAAATAAAGGATTTTTTCAAATTAAAATCAGGCTGACACTGAAAAATGTCAGCTTTCTTCCTATACTATGTTCTTACTTCCACAGTGTACGATCCCTCCTTGGTGGGCAGTCCTATGTCCTGCCAAACAGGGTCTAACTACTTCAGGCACCTTGTTATCCACAAGCATTCTCTTTGATGAGACCTCCAATCTTGCCCTCACTGGAGAATACCCCAGACCCACCCCTAGAGCAGCCAGAATGGGGGTTTCTGTATCACTTAGTTATTAGCCTGATCTGTTACCAAGCCTGAATTCAATACCCCTTAGTAAGTGCACTACCACTCAGATCCCTTATTTTCATGCAGTTCAGCTGACCCCTTCAGAGGAGGAGAATAGAAGTCTTATCAGGAAAAAAGGAAAAGAACAAAACAGCAAAATAAACCAAGTCAGAGCTGCTGGAGCCTTTGTCCCATTTACCCAACCCCTCATGAAAGTTTGAGTAAAACATACAACCCCAAAGGATTATACATTCCATGAAATTCTATCTGCCCCAAGTTCTGTTGATACTCAAAATTATGGCCTTACCAAAAAAAAAAAAAAAAAAATTGGAACATAAACAAATACACATCTACACCCAATCTGGGAAATTCTCACATGCTAAAAGCCAGACAAGTATTTCAACCACTGCCACCCCGTCGCTCTCCAGAGATTTCGGCAAAAAGAAAAACATCTAAATTTAAATAGAGAAAATAAATCTCCAAGTTTTGTTTTCATTTCTGATGACAAATATCAAAAATACATTTAAAGGCCACGCAGCATATCTTTACCCACCCCAGCGGATGGAGTAAACAAGAAATTCTTGATCCCCAGTGGTAACAGGAAGACAACCCCAGGATAACCCGAAGGTATAAAAAGAACCTCCAGGAGGAGTCTATGCAGCCCAGGTACCTTGAATTAATCTAAGCAAACTCCCAAGTCTCCATATTCAAGGGCCAACCACCCAGCTTTAACCAGTATTGGGAGGGAGGAGGGGAGGCGAGTCTTCATTATTACTCATAAACAAAAATACAAAGCAATATGACAAGGAAAGTTGAGACCTTGATATTGTTTTCTCTCTCACAATATTAACTTACAGTTTAGCAACAGTTAGGGTGGAGGAGGAAATCCCCTGTGTTCACACCCACCCCCCTCGAATGTCTTTTTTTTTTTTTTTTCTCCTTCAGAGGGCTGTGTACAATGCATTTTAAAAATCCATTGTTGGGGCCAGGGAGACTGAGATGTTTTTTCTCCCAGCTAATAATGGATTCGATTGCCTTGAAGTCAATGAACTCCTGGGTAGGAAATACCAAGCAGACAAACAGGAATAGAGTAAGAAATGGACCAACCAGACCATCTGTGTTAGACCTACATTACAGACTACTTAAAGGGCACCCTTTATATAAAACACTTTAAGCAAAAACATTTCACTCAGCAAAACAATTCCATTTTACCTTAACCTTACAAAGTTTCCCTAATTATTACTTAAAAAATGAGAGTGTTCCAAGACTTGAGATTCAAGTAATCTAAATGTGAAATCTTTGGTTGAGAGAACAGCCATGAGTGCCCCGTCCACACAGACAATGTCATCAAGACACGCTGCTCCCAAGAGACTGGAGCCTGGCATCCTACTGTCTCTAATCTGAGCCAACTCCCTTGTCAGTTAGGGGAAGGTTATCTATTAACAGTCATTCTCCTTCCGGGGCATTCTCTATCTTCCCACTGATAAGAAAGCCCACCATATTTACTTTGATTATCAACTATCTGATAAAAACAAATGAAGGGCTTTTTCTCCACTTGATAATGAGAGTCTCCAAAATCCGTTACTGTGGGGCTAAAACTACAATGCTAACTGCGTGCTGGGCTTTCTGTTAAGCTCTTTATCTACATTTTCTTGTTTAAATCCCCCAGGATCCCTGTGGGTTCTTATCCCCATTTTCCATCTCATGAAACTGAAGCTTCCGAAGCTTCCACAGCTGAACCTTACTCCAAGGCAACCTGGATAGCAAGTGACGAAGCCAGATTGGAACTTGGGCTCAGAACTCAGGAGTCCTTACTGTGAAGTAGAGTCTCTCCAAACTGTCCATGCTGCAAATCCACACCCGAGCTCTCATGACCCATCTTGAAAGGATGCCTCCTCGTCTACAACTTTCCCCGTGATTGACTCTTCCTGTGTTTGCGCTTTGGCACTCGCTAGGGATAGTAAATCCCTTGAAAGCAGGGACTGGGGATTTCTTGTGATCTCCTGAGGACCTCACAGATCGATCACTCTGCTCAAAAACAAGGGTGAGACAAAAGGAAGAAGCAGCCCAAGGGTCCATCGAGGGGTAAACAGACATACAAAGTGTGGTATCTACATGCAAAGGAAAAGGACTCATGAATATTAAAGAGGAAAGAAATTCTGACACATGCTATAACAGGGATGAAAGTTGCTAAGTAAAACAGCTAGTCAAAAAAAAAAAAGGACAAATACTGAACAATTCCACTGACACAAGGTACCTCAATAGGCAAACTAATAGAGCCAGAAAGTAGAACATGGCTGCCAAGGGCTTTTGGAAAGGGAGAAAATGGGGTTAGTGTTTAATGAGAAAAGAGTTTCAATTTTGCAGGATGGGAAAGTTCTGTGGGTGCTGATATCATGACAATGCAAATCTACTTAATGATACTAAACTGTGCATTTAAAATCCATTAAGATGGTACACTTTATGTTCTAAGCATTTTGCCACAGTTAAAATTAAAAACAAACAAGGGCAGGAGGAGTGCCCATCACAGAAATGCTTCGACATCCCTGTGTGGGCTGCTGGTTGGCCGGAGTCTGGCCGCTGTCTCGGGTGTCAGGGAGCTGCCCCCCACCCCCACCAGGGAGTCATCCCGCTGGTATGGCCCTGAAGTTCACTTCAAGGACAAGCCATTCAGGGCTTCCACCAATGTGTTTCCACAGCCTAGCAACACGCAGGTCGCTCTCGGAACATGCCCTTTCTGACCACCGTGGAAGCATGAGCAGAGAGCAAACTCCAAGGGGGAATGGCTTGGAGACCTCAGCGGGCACCTCTTCCTGTCTCAGGGGCCGGACTGGTGTAAGGGCCCAGATGGCTGACGCTCCGACTGCCAGAAGGCAAGTCTGGGCATCCATCATCTCCCTTGTCATGGAGCCACCGGGGTAAAAACATAAAGGGGAAAGGTAGTTTCCACCTTGGAAATGTGACAAGCCAGAGTTAATCTGCAAAGGAAACAATATTCAGAAATGGGACAGCTTGGGATTCCTTTGATGACAGAGGGCTGGCGTTTAAGGAGCGCCCTCATCCCAGGGACAGAGAGCTGCCTGGACAGGGAAAACACGGCTCAACTCACGTCCTTTTCTTCAAATCAGAGCCCTGTGGCCTCCAGTGAGGCCACCATTAACCACCCAGGCTTGTCCCATGGAGTACGCTTCGAGGGAATGGACACCCTGGGGACCTCAAACGCTCTCTGGGCCAGTCCCCCCCTGGGTGTTTAGGGCCTCTGTGTCCAAGACCCAGACTGGTCTCAGAGGTCAGACGAGACGGGCACTTCCCCAAGGAAAGTAAACCCATCCACCACCGGAGAATTCAACTCTGCTTTTCTCCTTTGGTATTCAAAAATCGTTTGTCATGAACTTCTTTTTGGAGGGCGACAAATTAACTTTTTATTTCTGTCATTTGGATTTATCTTTTTACTGCTTTTTAACTAGGCTTTTATTTTAATTCCAGGAGAGTTCACATACAGTGTCGTATTGGATTCAGGTGTACAACACAGGATTCAGCACTTCCATACGTCACCCGGGGTTCATCAGAAGTGCCCTCCTTCATCCCCATCACCTGTGCCGCCCATCCCCCCACTTCCCCTCGGAACAAACATCAGTTTGGTCTCTATGGGCAGTTTTACTATTTTTTAATGAGTCAAAGTTTATATCAAGAAAATAAAATTTCTGCATGGATGACTATGCTTTTTTATTGCGGTAAAATATATATCACACAAAATGTACCACTTAACCATTCTTAAGTGCACAGTCCTGTGGACACTAAGAATGTCCACAGAGTTGTGCGACCATCACCACCATCTGTCCACAGAACCCTTCTCATCCTGCAAACCTGAAACTCTACGTCTTCAACACTAATTCATTCTCCCCTTCCCCCAGGCCCTGGCAACCATCATTGTACTCCCCAAACATTTTTGAGATCTTAATGTCTTCTCCTTTTACTTTCTCTCCTCCTTAGGCAGGCAGCCAGGCTTTTTAATTTAAATGCTTGCTTTGGGGATCTGGTGTCAAGGAGTCGAAAATCCTGGCTTTTGTAAAAATCTAAGTCATCAATAAGATTATGCAAGGCATTTTAGAGAGGGTCCTTTCTCCCTCCAGCCCTGGGTGTTTTGCTCTGTTCCCTGGAAGTTCCTAGGGGAACTGGCAAGACCTCATAGAGGAGGCTCCAGGCCCCAAGTTCACAGACTCGCCAAGGATCCCTGTGCGCCCATAAGGACCAGCAGCTTCAATCTTGACCATGTGGATAGAAACAGTCAAAAGCCATGTAGACGCATGACAGGAAATCACAGCTAAAACAGTGCAGATCGGTGTCAGGATGGCCTCCTTCCCACAACCTAGCACCTTCTAAACCTTTAAATTTTAGATATAATCACAGGGTGGGACTATCCCCCCAAATGACTGGAGTTAAATTTTCTGTTAGCTGGACAGGTTGAGGGCTCAAAGACAAAATTAAGTTAATTTATGTAATTAAATAAAATTTTTTTTTGCAAGCCTTTGTTTACGGACTGAGATTTATAACTTCAACCACAGGAAAAGGACAGGGCTATCTTAGCTTGTAGTAAGCACTAAACAGGCAGAATAAAGAGGGTAACGATTAAGAGACTGTAAAAAGCCAAGCTATATTCAAATCCAGCTTTGCTACTAGCTATATGCTCTTGTCCTAAACCATGGTATCTCAGTTTCTTCATCTGCAACAACAAAAAATAATAATGGCATCTTCCCCAACAGGAGTTACAAAGGTCAAAGATGACAATATCTACATGGCCCTTGAAAGAGGGCCCAACTTTTCACTAAACAGTCATTATCAAAAGCAGCTTAAATCTACTTTGCTCTCAGAGTAAAGCTCTCTGCTCTTGGGGAAGCCTGAACTCCCAAAAGAAATATAAAAACTTGAACTTTTCAACGTTATACTCTTCTGAAAAAAGCTCAATCAGAATTTTGTGATTGCAAACAAACCCATGTTAAAGGTTCAAGGTTTTATCCAATTGTACACATACTGTATTAGGTCTTCCTCTGTTCATATAAACTCCGCCCTTGGTTTGGATCCATTCTTTATAAAGCCACAGGAATTGTTACTTTGTATTTGTTCAAGTATTTGCAGTAGAGTGTAAGAAGTTTTGTGTATTGCGCAATAATTTTTGCTTGCGTGTTTCCCGGCCAATTTTGGGAAAGTATCATTTGCGGCACAGAGAGTTCAGTGGAATTGTCAGAGGTGGCCTACGTTATCAAGCCCAAGAGGACCCTTGAGGAGTTCCTGAGATGTGACAATGCACTTAGAGGGTGTGGATTGGAGGGAGGAGTGATACTTCAGGGGACAAACGCCTTTAAGGTTTGCTTCCTCTCATTTACACACCTTTAGAGTGGATGTTAAAGACAAAATTATTTCTATCACGGATTTCCCAATCATTCTCTCAAAACAACAACGAGGAAGCAAATACCAGGTGACAAATCGACCTTTTGGTGACAAGACTGATAATCCTCCGTAGCACCTGCCCTGACTCCCACTCTCCCCCCGCCCCGGAATTCCCCACCTTCCAGTTTAAAGCCCTCTGGAGCAGATCAGCTGGTCCGCTGGAAAAACACGGGCTTCCCCTGGGAAGATACAGTCCTCTCTGGCCAGATGCCCAGCGATCTGGCTTCTTCCGCCCCCTCCCTTCCCCCACCTCTGGATCCCAGGGCTGGAGCTGGAAGTTCTGCACCACCTGCCAGCCACTCCCCAACGCCCCCACCACGTTCATGGCCCCACCTTTCATTTGCAAGGAATAACAATGGTTATGAAAAGTGGGTACCCAGAAGGTATGGAAAAGTGTTCTTTTCCTTCGAATGCCTTGGTTATGAAACCAGTTTGGTTCTAAAGCTTACTGAGAACATTCTACTCCATGGATAATGGTTATTAAAAAGTATGGGAAATGAAGGTTATAATACCAGCCGTCAAAGAAGGTTGGAAAATGCCACAGAACCTTGAACAAACTCTGTTTGCAAAGGGTAGAGCTCAAGAAAAAATAAGCTGAGTCGGAGTAAAACAAGAAAGTAGGTACAGACGTCTGCAGCAATGTTGAGGAGACTCTCACAACGGAAGGGGGATGACGGGGTCTCTCTGTGGATATCATTTCCCTTCAAAACTCCCCCCCCCTTTAATATACACTGAGCGTGCTGGTTTCACTTCCCAGTCGTGATTCTGTGATTCCCATTGATGTTCTGTTTACAAAAGAAAGAGAGAAAAGGAAGGAGAGAGACCGAGGAGCTGGAGGGGAGAGAGTTCCAGATGTTCCGGGCCAGAATCTAAAGAGAGAGAAGGAGGAAGGGACAGGGGATGGGTGTTGGGCAGTGAGTGGAGTAGAGCCAAAGGAGCTACAGAGGAAAGAGGTAGAGGCACGGATCCCAGGGGGCAGAGAGGAAAAACAGAAGGAAGGTGGCCTCCACTTTTCCCCTTTTCTCCCCCAGGCTCGAGGTGGCACAGCTGACCAACGCAGCTTGCTTGGGAGCTGAAAAATAGGACAGAGGCCTGGACAAGTTTGGGGAGTAAACCAAAGAAAGGAAAGGCACTGTTCCCAGGCAGGATGGGTTGTGGGAGGGAGTGATGGGGTCAATTCGGTACTGGGCTCAGAAGCATTTCCACTGCCTCCTGGGTACCTTAGCCAGATGCTCTCAAAATTCAGACAGAAATCTTTCATGCTGCAATTTAAACTCTCTGTCGCTTTTCAAGTCCCAGTGAAAAGAACCACATTTGCATACCGCACTGCAATTTGTATCATCTCACTTAAGATTTTGCTAGAGAGTTGCATACATCTGAAGCTACGGAAACACATACAGGATGTGAATTCTAGGTATGGACATTCTGGGCAGGGTAATTCTTCCTCGTGGGGGAGCTGTGCTGAGCTCTGCAGGCTGTTAGTACAGTCCACTAGATCCTAGTAGAACCTTTCCCACTCACAGACCAATCTCGCCCGTCTTGAAGCTTGGCTGGTTTGCAGAGTGTTAACTGCCAAACCTTCCTCCCTACTAGTTGGGTAAGGGAGTCTCACACTGTCATGTGCATACGAATTTCTGAGGATTTCGTTAAAATGCCGATTCTGCTTCAGTGGGTCTAGGATGGGCTCAGGGTTCTCTAGTTTCAAGGAGCTCCTGAATGATGCCAATGCTGTGGGTCTCCAACTACACTTTGAACAGCAAGGGCCCATAGCCCTGGTTTAGAAATGGACAGGAGCTGGGTAGGACCCTGTGCAGCTGTGGGACCCCTGGGCTGATTCCACAGCCTCTGAGCACATCAGTATCCTCGTTAGAAACATGATGGTGATTCTAAGGATAAAGAGATGTTGTGGAGATAAAGCAACCAGTTTAGCATCTGGCACTCAAAAAATGTTAATTCCCTGGGGCTCCTGGGTGGCTCAGTGGGTTAAGGCCTCTGCCTTCCGCTCAGGTCATGGTCTCAGGGTCCTGGGATAGAGCCCCACATCAGGCTCTCTGCTCAGCAGGGAACCTGCTTCCTCCTCTCACTCTGTCTGCCTCTCTGACTACTTGCAATCTCTGTCAAATAAATAAATAAAATCTTAAGGAAAAAAATGTTAATTCCCTTTCCCTTCCCTCAGAGCTCCTCCCAGCACCAGCACCATGCCTAGAAACCTCAAGATCAAGGTGTCCCTGGGGATTGCAGGGAATTCCCTAGAAGAGAAAATGAAATTCCATTCTCAACAGTGATTGGAGAGGGAGGGGTTTCCTCCCTTCTCCTTCTTCTATTTTATACCCTCTATGCTGGTGATACTATAACATCCGTCATCCTTCAGAGGCTGTGAATTGTTTTGATAATGAAGCATATGATGAAAAGAATATTTTAAAAACAATGTACACATTGTGATTTCATGCAAAAGCAATGCCTCCCACACTCAGGGCCCATCTCTGTGCTGTGTGAAACACCAAATTGAGCTTTCTTCTAAAGGAAAAATGATCCCAAATATGGATAATCACAAGTGCCTTGGATATGATCTAAGTTTCCAATACAGTTTGATCATTTTCCTCCCCAAATGAATGGCTTCTGCTCATCTGGAATTGTGTCAGAGGAGAATTCCTGCCTTTTTTTTTTTTAAATCCCTTTGCAAGGATAAAATGTTCTAATGCAAAACATTAATTTGCCAGGCTAAATATAGCCTTGGAATCACACGGCACACGGCACACGGCACACAGTCCTCGATTTTAATACACATACAGAGAGAGCTTTTTGAATTTAGGGCTGTGAAGCACTTGAACTTTCTAGAAAATTAATATGTATTCCTTGGGCATTCCCCCTAACCCCTTACATAAAAAGGGCTAGACAATGGGTTTCTTTCTCTGTTTACAGGCTGTATCGCAAAATTTACATGAGGCCCTGCTCCAAACAAAGCGTTTCTGCATTATGCCCCTGAGCAAATGACATCGTGATCACGTGAGCCAATCAGGTCAGGGACAGGGGCTGAGAGCAGTCAGTTAACCGCCTACAGGAAAATGTGGTTGGGCCTTCCTAGAACCTTCTACACACACTTCACCCAGGTGTGGGGCTCAGGTAGGCCCCACAGAGCTTTGCATTTGAGGCAACTAAAGGGGCGGCAGTGGGGGAGGGGAGCAGCAACTAGTGTCCCCTCCCCCCTTCCCTGCCCACCAGTAGGACTTTCCCCCCAGGGGGTCTGCTACAGGACACTGGCTCAGTCCTGGCCCCACAGGTTCACTAGGCACATCCTGCGAAGGCCATGGGCTACAGAGAGGATGCCTTCCTAGGAACCCCTTCTCTTTCCGGTGCTCAGCGTAGTGGGTGTCAGGTCCTCACACACACTCTTCTAACAAAGAACTAAAAACCGGAAGTCCTGGGCAGTTTCTCTACACCTTACAAACCCAGGGCACTCTAAGCTCCATGCAGAAACCTCTAGGCCGGCCTCCGGTGACACCCCAGGAAAAACGGCTCCCGCATCACTGCTGAGCGGGCCCTGTAAGAGCCGTCCTCGAGGCCCCCTCAGCAAAGCACAAGGGAAGCAGTAAGATACACCCATGGGTAGTTCAAAGGGAGGCTAATGTTTCTGGACCAGCATTTATTTATCTTTATGTATTGACTAGATTTCTCTCCAAGCCTATAGAGCAGATAAGGAGTGTAGGGACTCCACTGGGCAGAAAGCTCAAGTAGGATCCACAGACCTTTCCAAGTATTTCCAGAACCACCTCTGGGTGGGAGCAGCAAAAACTGGCAAGACCCGAGACAGGCAAGTCAGGGCAGATCAACTGATCTCAGAACGGCTCTGGGGACCCGGTCCAGGGCACATGCCCATCTCTCCTAAGTTACAGCCGGGGTTGGGCAGGTGCACTTGGCGGGGCGGGGGGTGGGGGGGACCCTGGGGAGGGACTTGGATCCACTGCAGGCTTGTGTCCTGGGGCATTAAGTGCTCAGGCTTTATTTGACATCACCAGGAGAGCTGGTTTAAAAGGCAGTATCTAGAAAAAACAAAAACAAAAAAACCCAAAGAAACAAAAGGCGGTATCCAGGCTCCTCTCAAATGGGGGATGCTGACTATCCATGCCAAAGCCTAGGAATCCCTCCATAGACATTGGCGTGGCCAGACTGCCTGTCTCGATAGGCTGCCCCAGGGAACAAGGCAGATTCCCCGGACACTGGGTCTTCAGTGTAGGACTAGAGTTGAGACAGTGGGAGGTCACTGGACTTACTTGGACATTTTAAGGGGGTGGGGGGGACTTCCCCCACTGCAGATAGTGACTAAAAAAGAAACTTCACAGAGGCATCACAAACAGGGTCAGGAGCTACAATATTCTGCTTTTTAAATCATGTTGCCTGTAAATCCCCAGTTATTTCTAACCGACTCACTTCCTTAAAGGTACAGGCTCATCCTAGCTGAGCCCCCAGGGCTGGGTGGCACAGAGGATCTGCTGGAGAACTTTGGACCAGAGGTGGAGAAAACATTTTACATGTCTTTGTATAAAAGAATGATTTGCAATGCCCACAAATTCCCTCAAAATTAATGTTTCTGTTGTGGCCACCCCACCATGGTGCCGCTTAATAATTCATCCCCGCATCGAGATCTGCAAATCTGTAAAGTTAAATGGTAAGACATAAACGGACTAGATTAACCAGGCTTCTCGGGCTTTTCTGAGAACCTTTTTAATTTTAACCCGAACTGCAACTCTTTACTTAATACATTAATCCCTGTTCCCATCTTAGTGACCGAGTAAACTCATTAGAGCCAGCAAAGAACCTTGTAGGAGTTACGGAAGGGAGTCTCACTGACATCCATCATATTATGGGTCACTGAGTGAGCTTAAAGCCCAGGATTAGGCTCCTGACAATTTGGGTCCATTTGCCCAACGAGGAGCCATTTCTGACTTGACTCAAAGCATAAAGAGGAAGCAAAATGGAAGAAAAAATGGAAAAAGCCTCCGGAGCCCAAGCGGTTTGAGGGTGAAGAGAGAAGGGTGTCAGCCAGACCCCCCCAAGTCGAAAGGGGGTTGGAGGGTGGAGGTGAGGTCAGGTGGAGAATCTTTGTGCCCAAAGCTCTGCCATCTGATCAGTGTGAGCGATGAACAGCCAGCCTGCGATACAATTGCTGAAATTTTATAAATTACACTTTAAAAACCGTTCATTTGCATCCACCTTAAAGATGAGAAGAGATTTCAGGGCACCTCTCTGGCTCAGTTGGTGGAGCATGCGACTCTTGATCTCGGGGTTGTGAGTTCGAGCCCCATGTTGTGTGTTTGAAGATGATGTCAATAACTAACTAACTAAATAAATCTTAAAAAAAAAAAGATGAAAGGAGACTTTGTTAACTTAGGAAAACAACCAATTTGGGGAGATACACAACACAGGCAAGGTGCTTCCATATGTTCTCTCATTCAGCACAAGTTTTCAAATAGGCAGGTTTTGGCATCCCCGTTTTGAGATGGGAAGGAACGAAGATTCCAATTCCGTGACATGCCCAAGATCTTACAGAGAACTTGACGGAGGCACGAATGTGTTTTGGCCCCGCCGAGGTTCCCGATTACCAGGGCATTACAGCATCTGTGTATTCGGCTCTGCTCACTCGGGCTGCTCCGCTCAAACATCAAAACCAACCAAAGGAGCTAGGAAAGGAAGGGGCCAAAGGACAGTGACATACATTCCTCACTGAGTCCTGCCACTCCCCCGGCTTCCCTGGCATTTATACTATGACCCCCTCACCCAGGATACATATCCCCCAAGACTTAAAAGGCCAAACAAAAACACCCAATTTCTCAAACCCACTTGAGGGACACTCCATCACCTTACCCTGTCTTCCGCCTGGATAAGGAAACGGGCAGCATTCTGCCTGCGCAGGTCCCCCTTTCCACTGGCATGGTCCATCAGGCCACTCGGAGACTCCCACCGAGACGGGAACAATACCAGTTACATGTCCCTGATCCCACTCGAAGGTATCCCACAAGGCCTGGCAGTACAGGTATACCTAGATTTTAGAGACAAACACTACACGGGAAAGAGGTAGGTGGGCCCGAGGAGAACCTCAGGCCCTTCTCCCAAAGGGTCTGTTCTCTCTTGTTGAAGAATTCACTTCAACAGGTGAAAAGAACCCTGGGCCGAAACCTGGAGAAAGCACATCTTGTTGTTACTGTAGGCAAAGGAAAACTCATGATTAATTCATTCTCCTGGCACTCAATTTTCCAGACAGCGGGGCAAAGAACAGAAATGATATTTATGGTGGGATTGTTTCCTCAAAAGCCAGTCTCCAGGGGCTGTCCTGGAGTGGATTCCACAATGACACTTCTGCACTCCCATAAATCATAATTTGTATTTCTGCTGACATCACACGGAGACTACAAAGTCCTAAACTGTTGACGGAAGGACAACCATATGTTCACCACAGTAAACTCATCAAGGCAAAGAGCAGTCAGGGGCAAGATAACCATTCTTTATATCTTAGAAACACGCTTTGTATCAGCAACAGTTGAAACAAATTTTTAAAACTTAGGTTTAAACGTATATTACTTAGAGTACTTCATTTCTTAAGTATCCTAGTTCATCAGGTGTGACTAAAAATCACATAGGCAAAATCTATAATTTCTCCCTGAGAAAAATCATAGATTTCCTATCGGAAGAGAGATGATTTCAACTTTCCAATAATAATACATTCTTGAAAAACATGTTTGAAGGGCAAAGGTCCAAAACTAAACAGTAGTCACAGATGTTCTTAGAAAGGGATTCTCTTACCAAGAGCCTGGATCTCATCACCATGGATCATGGAGGCACCAAAACCCTAGGGCCCAAGCAACTCAACGTGCTGATGGGTAAGGCTGGTGCCAATGAGGAACCCCCAACCTTAAGCTATTTTGGCTTCACAGAGAAATCTATCCATCGGTGTAGAGTTTACACAGTATAAAGAAAATGACGCCATTTCCTGGCAGAACTTACTAAAACTGTTAAACCTGATAAGTACATGAATTAATCGGTTCAAGTTTCCAATAGTTGGTACAGGATCCCTGACCAATAACCTAAACAAAGGATGACTCCTGTTTCTCATGATCAAAGAGCAGTCATTCCACAGGCTACTTCAAGATTGATCACCAGTTCTACCAGCGATGAGACATGCATAAAATTAAAGACTGGAACTACACCATCACCCCTGTGGTCTTTAGAAGTAACTTTCAACACGCTCCTGTTTCAATTGTTTAAATTCCTCAACATAACCTCCACCCAAATTTGACTTCATTCTTACTTGAAACATCTCTCATTATCTTAATAAGTAGAGACTTGTAATGACATCCGTGATAGAAATCCGAGAGATGGGAGCTTTAGGAGTCAATGCTACCTAGACAACAATTCTCCTAATTAAGCAGAAAGTCGAAGGTGTTAGCATTTCTTTCTTTTTTTTTTTTTTTAAAAGATTTTATTTATTTTACAGAGAGAGAGATCACAAGCGGGCAGAGAGGCAAGCAGAGAGAGAGAGAGGAAGAAGCAGGCTCCCTGCAGAGGGGAAAGCCCGATGCGGGACTCGCTCGATCCCAGGACCCTGAGATCATGACCTGAGCCGAAGGCAGAGGCTTAACCACTGAGACACCCAGGTGCCCCGGTGTTAGCATTTCTTAAAGTAATATTTAATAGTTAATTCCATACTAAAATAGGGAAGTTTCAGAATAAAACAACCAAGGGATCATTTTTCCCCTTACTTGATACCATGTTAAGACAACCTGCTTCATCTTATTACCCTGAGATCCCGAGGCTTCTGAGTCAGAATGAGCCACTAATGGAAGTGAAATGATCTCTGACCACACTACCCTAAACTCTGCAGGCAGAGATCTGCCAACTGCCAGAGACAGCCAACTGTCATGCCAGAATGATGAAACAATGGATATTTCAAAATGCCTGTTCCCACCTCAGAGCCTGGCCACCCTCTCACACCAGCACCTCAGCATCTCAGAAAGACACTGAAGTGAATTTCTTCTTCTTCTCACCACCAGAGAAACATGTCAGCACCTAACTGCATGCAGTCCACCACGGAAGGAACTGCAAGACCCATTTTTCTTGGCTCTTGGCTCATTTTATTAGAGCAGCCCAAAATAACTGCAGGACCTACATAACCCAATGGGACACTTATTCAAAGGAGAAGCTATCCTCGGAGCAAAGAGCCTGTGTCAAAACTGGGCAGGAGAAAGCTGGCCATGGACAGCTGTTTGGAAGGTGTGTTAGGGCAAGTCTTAGTTCTTAAGGGCTGTATGTTTAACGCAACAGAGGAAACTCCTTCAGAGATAGCCATCATTTCTAGACATGCTATTCTGAAATTTTATTGATGAATATTGGGGATGCTGTCAGGCTGGGAGAGAGAATGTTTAATTAAATTAGGACCGTTTCCAGGAAGAAAAGTGTGATGCTTAAGTGAACTCACTCTTTAATTAGAACAGAACAGAGGAAACAGATCTCCTGCGATTACAATGGTGGGCGGTGGCCCCCCAGATGCCAGTGAACACGTTAAGAGGGCAGGTTGCTTCCCCTGGGAATTTGCTCCGCGGATTCAAAGATGTACCATAGAGAGATAGACGTATAGGTATATTTGTGTGCGCACTTTTTTCAAAGGTAAGTACACTTAAGAGTGGGGAAGGAAGCTTGCCCAAATTATGGGCGCTGCATTTAAAACTGCTACAGAGAAGGGTGCAGATTTGTCCAAGTCTGACCACACAGCCTCTGGGAGCCAAACCAATGCCACCCCACGCGGGAAACTGGCTTGAAGCCACAACCCACCCTCTCTCCAAATGAGTGAACTCCCTCTACAGGACGCCCCCTTTTTAAGGATTAGGGAGAGCTCCCCAGGGCTCGAGATGTCTGTCCTGAGGGCAGGGAGCTCAGTAACAGGCTGCCTGTCTAGCCCATCCTGCTCCCCACTGTATGCAGCCGCCCTTAGCCCTCAAGTCTCCCCTGCCCACCCCGGCCTTCCTCCGCAGGTTCCGGGGCTCACGGACTTCCATTCAGTCCCCCGTCCCCCACTATGTTTCTCCAGAATTGCTCAGGGCCACCAGGATCTCCTCGCTCTCCTCTCTGAGGGCATGCTTACCCCACCCCTCCCCCGCCCCCATTACCGGCACCGTTTGCTCAGAGCTCACCAGCACGATCCACACATCCCACTCCCCAAAGTGTCTCCACAAAGGGCCCAAAGAGACGAACCCTCGGCTTTATCCAGGATAAAATACCGGATCCTAGCAGCCGGGGTCTCAGCCTCAGGCTCAGCGCGTACCCCTCCATCCCCGCCCAGGAAGGGTGCCCTCTCTGTCCGCGCATGGTCTCCGGAACGCAGCTCGCAAATCTAGTCTGCAGGGCTCCGGCAGGTCCGGGAGCTGGCCCTCCCTGGCCTCGGGCTCCCGGCGCACCCCCTGAGTTCCCCAAACCCCCAGCGCTGCCATCTAAGGACTCCTGTCTTCCTCGGGAGCTGAACCGGTGGCTCCATCCTCTGCTGCTCCCGGTTCCGGAGGGGCGGCCACGGCCGGCCGTTAGATACTCCTCGCTTTTCCTCTACAGCCCGCGCGCGCCCGTGGGGGGGGGGGGGCGGCAGGGGAAAGAGCCCTAAGTTTATTATTCAAAGCACATACAACTAAGTACTGAATAAAGCAGCCAAAGGCTCGGCCCTCCCCCAAACCTAGGAATTCAAAGCCACATGGCCACAGCCCTTTCCAGCCAGGCCCCCTCCCAGCACACGCTCCTCTAAGCAAGGCCATAAAATCCTTTTAAAGTCCGCGATCCTTCTGAGGACACCCCAGATCAGCAGCCCCTCCCAGGCCACCCTCCTCCCACCACGCCTGAACCCCTACATCAGGAGGGCTCTTTGGGGATGCGGTGTCCGGGGTCACCGCACCCCCAGCCTGGGCCACCCACCTCTGGGCGCGGGATCCCGGGGGACGCAGTCCTCGAGCTCCGCTCCCGCTCAGCCCCTGCCTCCCGGCTGGGGCGTCCGACAGGCTCCGGCGAAGACGAGCGGCAGCCCCGGAGCGGGGGAAGCGCGTCTGCCTGGAGAAGCCGGCGCCCCGCGAGCTGGAGGGCTGAGAGCACCGCCCGCTGGCCGCCGGAGCCCGCCTCCTCCCCGCCCCTCCCCGCGCCCGGCGCCCGCGGGCCGCCCCTCCGCTTCCACGTGCCCTCCCCATCCACCCACACCTCTCTGTGGCTTTGGTGGAATCCAAGCACAAACTGAGAAACCACGGAATGAATGAATGGATAGACTGGAGGGATGGAGGGTGGATGAATAGAGGCACCGGGCCAGGGAAGCCGTGTGATTCCTAGCTGGGGAGAGGGCTCTGTGTCTGGGGATGTGGACCTGGGTCAGCGTGCGGGTGGGCGTGTCGGCGTGTGCACAGGCGTACGCATGTTGGTGTACACATGTGTGTGTGTGGGTAGGTGGAACCGTGTGGGTGCCGGTGCGCGCTCGCGATGCCAGAAGCCGCTGAGCTCCTCCTGCCCGGGGTGGGAGCGATCCTTCATTTCTTACCCAGCACGACGACGATGATCCCCGGGGAAGTTCCACCGCTGGCCGCGGTGAGGAAGTCTGTCTTGGTGACAGGGATGAGGTCTCCCTGTGTTTTGGCGCTCTCCCCGATATGGCCCAGAGGCCGAGGTGTGGACAGGGATGTTTCTGGCGCTCCGGCTAGCCAGAGCCCTCAGGCTGCCCTCCCCATTGTGGCAGCCGGCGGCCTGGTGTCACAGCGCGTGAGTTAACAAAGCCAGCGGTGGGGAAGGAGGCAGCTGATACACAAGGTGGGGCTCCATTAGGCTGGTGGCCAGCCGTCCCTCACTCTCCAGCGGTCTGAAATTTCAGTCTGTAATCCCCTCCCCCACCATGAATATTTAAATAATGTTAATGACCCTTTGAGAAGGGACTGTCTAGAAATCCTCAGAGGACACGCACAGAAAACACCCCACACAGAACACAGCACGTTTAAAAAGCGAGCACTTATCTTCCTCTGCTCCATCTCTGCAGAGGAAAATAATAAAAAGCCAGGTTTCTTGAATTCAACTTTCCATTGGGAATGATGGGGGTTTTCAGTTTCCTGTTTATTCTCTCTCCAGCTTTGCAAGTCAGAGCCCCTCACTCTCCTTTGAGTTTCCATTCTAGGTAGGCCTGCTTTCTGAAACCCTGGCCAAGGTCCTGGGGTCCTCCCCAAGGGTCAGTTGTGCTGCCAGACTCTGCTGGTCCGGTTCTTCTTTGCTAATCAACAAAGGCCCTCCATCTCCCATACAAAGAAATGATCATCGGGAACTGCTCAGAAAGCCTGTCCACGCTAATGACACGTTGACAACAGAACCTCCAGAGAAAAGGCATCTTTCCAGTCTTGAGCTTTAGTCACACCTCTGCTGGGGGAAGGGCTAAAGTCCAAAATGGAGACGTCCATTGTTCTCCGTTGTTCTCCACAGGGTTCCTGAATGTCAATAGGCTTCTTTTTCTTGCCATATGGGAATTGTTTCACCAGCCTTCTGGTAGGTCTCCACTCTTGAATTTCAATAGAATTTACTGATCTGTGGTCTGAGATTACAGAGCTTCCTCAATCAATTCCTGTTCTCTCTCTCCCCTTCTTTTTCCTTCCATCTCTCCTTTCTTACCCTCCTTCCCTCTCCCTCCCTTCATTCTTTCTTTCCTTCTTCCTTCACTCCTCCTTCCTTCCTTTCTTTCCCTCCCTCTTGCCTTCCTTCCTTGTAGCTCCTCCAGTCCCTGACTTAAGGAGTTAAATATCTGAGTACCCTACATCAGGCTCTATTTTTACCATTTTAGTAACACATGAAAAACTCACACCGAACTGAGGGTGTTTGGGTAGAGTTATTTATTATATGGACCACAGACTCTCAAAGGAAAGATTCTTAACTGACAGCAGAGGTGAGGTTTTAGAAACCGTAACATGGCAGGTGCGTCATGACTCTTATGTTTCTAAATTTGAATAAATGTAAAGTTTATCAATCAAATTTGTTTCATTATTAGAGTACGGCAAGTCACACCAGCTGAATTACATCTTTCCTAAAGCGATGTCAGTGTTAATGTTATTTTTTAAAAAGATTTCTATTTATTTATTTTAGAGAGAGAGAGAAAGCGTGTGCACAGGCGGCAGGGGCAGAGGGAGAGGGAGAGAGAATCTTAAGCAAACTCTGTACCGAGCACAGGGCCCAACCTGGGGCTCATCTCACAACCCTGAGATCACAACCTGAGCTGAAACCAAGAGTCAGATGCTTAGCTGACTGCGCCACCCAGGAGCCCCAATGTTAATATTAATTTTAATTTAATATTACTTTTAATACTGATTAACATTAAATTAATATAAATAATATAAATATATAAATATAAATAAATATAAAATTAATATTAATTTTCTGTTATTCTGTTAATTTTAAAGTTCTGGTCTATCCTCCAGACAACTATTGGGAATATTAATTTAGGAAAAGTCCATGTTCAATATAGATATTAATTTATTTTTTTTTAAAGATTTTATTTATTTATTAGACAGAGAGAGAGAGAGATCACAAGTAGGCAGAGAGACAGGCAGAGAGAGAGAGGAAGCAGGCTCCCTGCTGAGCAGAGAGGCCCGATGCGGGACTCAATCCCAGAACCCCGAGATCATGACCTGAGCCGAAGGCAGAGGCTTAACCCATTGAGCCACCCAGGCACCCTATAGATATTAATTTAGAAGAAAATTTCCTTTCCTTCCATCTTATAAGGTGTTAAAGAAGTAGACATGATTAAACACTTTTTAATATAAAAACACTTGTTACATGCCAGCTTCTCAGAAATATTTGTTTAATTTGTTCAGTGAAATCACGGGTATGAATGTCTGCATGTGAAAGTAAAAACTGTTCCTAATTAACATTTTCTCATTTATTTCCCACTCAGTCAGTGGTTTTCAGTCAAAGGTGATTTGACCACCCAGAGGACATGTTGGGAATGTCTGCAGATATTTTTGACTGATGTATTTTTGATTGTTATAACAATGTTACAATTGTTACAATGGGGGAGATTTTGTGATAGTTATAATGTTATAATGTTATAAAGATATACTGATATCTAATAGGTAAGGCCTGGGACATTGCTAAACAGTACCCCCAGGGACAAAGGATTATCGTATCCCAAATGTCAACAGGGCTGAGGCTGCGAATCTGGCCCTAGACTCGAAGACTGTACTAAGAATCACAGACATGAGAATCACTACAGTTACCAAAATGCAGATTCCCGGGCCCCACCTTTACCTACTAAGTCTGAACCTATGGGGGCATGGCTAGGAAAACTTTTTTTTTTTTTTTTTAAGATTTTATTTGTTTATCAGAAATAGAGAGAGAGAGAGAGAGAGAGCACAAGCACAGGAACAGCAGGCTGAGGGAGAAGCAGGCTCCCCGGTAAGCAGGGAGCTGGATGCAGGACTGGATCCTAGTCCTCTGGGATCATGACTTGAGCTGAAGACAGACACTTAACCAACTGAGCCACTCAGGCATCCTGCTAGGTAAACTTTTAACAGCTGCTAGGTGAGCATAAGAACATGAAAGTATGAGAAATCCTAGAGATGGGAAAAGCTGGCTTTACCACCTAGCACTTTTTTTTTTTTTTTTGAGAGAGAGAAAGAGAGAAAGCCCATGGGTGTGAGTGGGGGTAAGAGCAGAGGGAGAGGGAGAGAGAGAATCTTAAGCAGGCCCCATGCTGAGGGCAGATCCTGATGCACAACCCTGAGATCATGACCTGAGCATAAATCAAGAGTTGGAGGCTTAACCGAATGAGCCACCCAGGTACCCCATCACCCAGGACATTCTTATGGGTATGTAAGAATACACCCATAATATTCTTATGGGTACATCACATCATATATCTCTTAACATGAGAATGATTTTTTTAAAAAGATTTTATTTATTTGTTAGACAGAGAGAGAGATTACAAGTAGGCAGAGAGGCAGGCAGAGAGGGGGGGGGAAGCAGGCTCCCCGCTGAGCAGAGAGCCCGATGTGCGGCTCGATCCCAGGACCCTGAGATCATGACCTGAGCCAAAGGCAGCAGCTTAATCCACTGAGCCACCCAGGCGCCCCATGAGAATGATTATTAGAGCTGAGAATATTTTTTTTAATTTTTATTTATTTATTTGACAGAGAGAGATCACAAGCAGGCAGAGAGGCAGGCAGAGAGACAGGAGGAAGCAGGCTCCCCGCTGAGCAGAGAGCCCGATGCGGGACTCGATCCCAGGACTCCGAGATCATGACCTGAGCCGAAGGCAGCGGCTTAACCCACTGAGCCACCCAGGCGCCCCTAGAGCTGAGAATATTTTATGAAAGAAGCCCATTTAGTCTCCTAGATGCACTTTTTTTTTTTTTTGAAGATTTTATTTATTTGTCAGAGAGAGAGAAAGAGCACAAGCAGGGGAAGCACAGGCAGAGGGAGAAGCAGACTCCCCCCCTGAGCAAGGAGCCTGATGGGAGATGATCTCAGGACCCCGAGATCATGACCTGAGCCAAAGACAGATGCTTAACCAAAGGAGCCACCACGTGTCCCCTAGATGCACTTTAGAAGCACGTTTGAAGCAAAGAAAGGGCTATTAATGTTGCGGGGTAAAAAAATCTAGCTGGGATGTCCAAATGTTAAATGTTCCCAAAGGCCCTACACCATCTAGGACACAAAATGTTTTGGAAATGTTGCTTAACAGGAGAATTCAGGATTTCTTTTGCTATGACCTAATGTACATTTCTGCTCCTTTTGCATCTGCCATGCTGCTGGCCCACTTTAAACTGTGCCCTGACCAAGAGTGGTCTCCACAGAACCCAAGAAATACAATATACACTAAAGAAACACCAAAAGTGGGCTCCTGGGTGGCTCAGTGGGTTAGGCTTCTGCCTTTGGCTCAGGTCGTGATCTTGGGGTCCTGGGATCGAGCCCCACACTCGGCTCTCTGCTCGGCGGGGAGCCTGTTTCCCCCGTCCCCTCTCTGCCTGCCTCTCTGCCTACTTGTGATCTCTCTGTCCAATAAATAAATAAAATCTTAAAAAATAAAAAAGAAAGAAAGAGAGAAACACTAAAAGTAAATGTTAGTGTCTGGGAAAGAAGTCAGCTTAGACACAATTTAACAAAACCTCTTCTTTCTTCCCAAACTGAGCAAAAGGAACCAAACCCAGCAAATAATGGTCTATCAATAGTGACATGCCTCCAACCCTAGAGAAGAGCAGAAGTTGAAAAAAAGACTTGTGAGTGGCTCAGAGAGATGATTTGCAAACCCAAACGAGGGCCCAAGACTGGCCCATCATAAACGAGAATCTGCTACTTCCTCCTTCTAGCAAGGAGAGACATCAAAAACATCAGCTGGGTGTAATCCTCATATGTTAAATGTGTCTCACCAAAAATAAAATTTTGCTAAGAAAAAGGAAGAGGAGAAGGAAGAGGTGGGGGAGGGGGCAGGGCAAAGGAAACAAAACCAACACCAAAAAGGCTGGCCCCGCTTTAAACAACAGCCCTAGATCTGTACAGCTTTCCCACCAAGCAAAAGGTAAAGCCTTTGGGAAGTTAGGAAGGATCCCAATCCCAAGGGCATCTCTACGGGACCAGATGTACCACTGAAAATCTAAGAGAAGAAACAAACAGGGGGAAGTATTTGCAACATACATAACAATGAGTTACTATTCTAATATGTGAAGAGTTCTTACAAATCAACAAGAAAACTGAAGAGAATCACTAAATACCCAAAAGAAAAAAAAAAACTTAATAGTTTATAGATGAATAAGTATAATAGGCCATGGAACTCAAAAAATATGCTCAAATTCTTCATAATTAAAGACATGCAAGCAAAAATATAGGGATGATATATTTTGTCTATGAAATTGGCAAATACATAAAATACAAATTTTATTTCTTTTTGGTGAGGGAATGATGAAAATAAGTGCCTGTTGTACTTTGTTGATGGGAATATATACTGACATTAATAAATTGGTAAATTCAGAAGACAATTTGGAGCTATCTCTTGGGATAAAAAATGTTCATACAGTGCTCAAGTGCAATTCCTTTTGGGAATTCAGAAACTTATAAAATCTAAGGAATCAGATGATAGGTTGGGGTGGTGGGGAGAAGTCAGTGGATGAAAAATTCCTGATCACCAGTAAGGCCAAAAAGAAAGAGAATATTTAATATATACTTTTAAAGTTGTTTGCCATGCTGTGTCGTGATATAAGTATTTCCGTAACCTGCAGATCTTTTAAAACAGCGTTTGTTTGGAGAACCAAAGGCAAGAGGCTTGTATGAGGCTTGTTACAGGGTAAATATCAGACAAGATGGATGCGAGATGAAGACGTCAGACAAAATAAGAAATCAGAACAAGGAATGACCAGAAGAACTAATGACCACCCCACCCCCACTGCCCCACACCATTTGAGTTAATCACTTGAGTTAAGAGCCCATAAAAATAATGGGGTGGGGGATGCCTGGGTGGCTCGGTGGGTTAAGCCTCTGCCTTCAGCTCAGGTCATGACCTCAGGGTCCTGGGATCGAGCCCCACATCAGTCTCTCTGCTCAGCAGGGAGCCTGCTTCCCTTCCTCTCTCTCTGCTGCCTATCTGCCTACTTGTGATCTCTCTCTGTGTGTCAAGTAAATAAAATCTTTAAAAAAAAAAATATGGGGCGGGCACTGGACATCTTCTAATTTGTGAGTAGGGGTTCAAATAATTTTACTTTAAGTAAAAAAGAACAATTTATCCCTGCTGGCTGTAGGACTTGGAACAGCCAATCAACTAACTCCTGGGATTCACACAGGTCATTTGCTTGCTTTCTAAACCAAATAGTGGTTTTACCTTGTTCTTCCGGATGTTTTGAATGTCTATGGCTTCCCACTTAAGACATTTCTCCACTGACCCCTGATTCTCATTTAAAGGCAAAAAGGGCATCTCTCTAGATAGTGAGGATTTTTCATAGAAGGGATGACCCATCCACAGTACATTTTAACCACCAACTTTTTGAATGTCCAACACATAAGACTGACATGGGTCAGTCAATGGACAATTTGTTTGGACTTATCGTTGTGTTTTATCAAATCAAAAATACCCTTCTCAAAAGCCAACTCTTCTCTAAGGTCAGACCTGGTTGCTAAGTGGTAGTCAGCTCTAAAGCCTGCAGATCACTATTTCCCAAGCAAGCTCACATCAAGAGTAGCTCCGAGAAAAAACTGGGGCTTTGTTTCCCTGAGGCCCAGGAATCTGTATTTGTTTAAGTTTTCCACATGATTCTGTTACCCAGCCTGGTTTGGGAGGCACCTGGGGTGGACACAGTCCTTAGGCTGGAGAAGGAGAGAGCTCGTGGACACAGAGATAGGGACCGTGTCATATGAGAACACTTGGCTCTTAGACCATGTTTACTCTCATTCTTGGCCTCGTTAGAAATGCCTGCCTTTCCTTCCCTTCTCCAGGGTCTCTGGCTTCCTGTGCCCCCACTGAGTTCCTTCCCTGCCTATTCCACATTTATTTCCTTTTCCTGCATCCTCACACTTGGCCTCTCCTTTGCCAAACTTTCTAACACAAGGAAATGGTGACTTGATTACATTCCTGCCTGCTGTTTGAGACTCTTGTTTCAAAAGACCTTTAGGAAGCCTGCAAATGAAACATTCTAAAACCAAAGCAAATTTTGCCCATCTCACCGTCTTTCTTTGGTCCCACCTTGCAGTTGGACCCTGACTTCTCTCCAAGGACAAACTGAGATTGAATCATCCAGATGGTCCGTTGTGATATACCATTACACGGTAGCCGAGAGAGAATGTCATACAGTATTCCAAACTAAAATCTTCAACGAAAAGCAACAATGTGGGACGCCCTGTGTTGGGAAGGGTGGAAGGAAAAACTCTATTGGTGGAGGGGAAAGGCAGGTGGGGAAGGAAGAGGGCACAGAGGACAGAATCCCCTGGTATGGGAAGTGAGATCACAACCTGAGCCAAAGGCAAAGGCTTAACCCACTGAGCGACTCAAGTGAATCATTTTAAAAACCTACTAGGGATACCTGGCTGGGTTTGTAGGTCTCAGGGTCATGAGTTCAAGCCCCACATTGGGTATAGCCATTACTTCAAAAAAATTTACTTAACATTCCAGAGTTTATGCCCTACTGGAGACAAAGCATGAAATGAGGTCATTTTTAAAGCATGGCATTGAAAAACAGAAAATATGCCCAATATACTGGAGCCGTGCACAGTGCGTTCACAGGATGCTGGGAAACAGTGCCCCCAATGCCCAGGACAGTCTTCGCTGAGTAAACTCAGTGGATTTGCTTCTCATTAATGATCTGTGTTTGAAATGCTAAACTACCTGTCTTTCCAGAGCTGTTCGATTCCTTTTCAATTTTAGGTAAGATGGAGAGTTATCTTTTAGGTTTTTTTTTTTCTTAAAGATTTATTTATTTATTTGAGAGAGAGAGAGAGCATGAGCAGAGGGGAGAGGGAGAGAGAATCTCAAGCAGACTTTGTGCTGAGCTTGGAACCCGACTCGGGGCTTGAACCCATGACCCTGAGATCACAACCAGAGCTAAAACCAAGAGTCAGATGCTTAACTGACTGAGTGACCCAGGTGCTGTTATTTTTAATTTTTCACAAAATGGGACTGTAACATTTTCCCAGGAATTCCCAAGTTTCCCTTTGAACTTCCTTTTTTTTTTTTTTTTAAGATTTTTATTCATTCATTTGACAGAAATCACAAGCAGGCAGAGAGGTAGGCAGAGAGAGGGGGAGAAGCAGGCTCTCCGCTGAGCAGAGAGCCAGGTGCGGGGCTCGATCCCAAGACCCCGGGGTCATGACCTGAGCTGAAGGCAGAGGCTTTAACCCACCGAGCCACCTAGGCGCCCCTCCCTTTGAACTTCTGTTCAGAGGCTGTTTGTTCATTTATGGAAAGAATCCTAAGGCTCTTCAGTACCATTAGGGGCAGAGAAAGACTACATTTTGATATCTTAAATAATTCTGATTATCACAGAGGTAATTTTCCCAGCAGTTTCTGACTCATCAAATGTTTTATTTATTTATTTTTAAGATTTTATTTATTTATTTGACAGACAGAGATCACAAGTAGGCAGAGAGGCAGGCAGAGAGAGAGAAGGAAGCAGGCTCCCTGCTGAGCAGAGAGCCCGATGCGGGGCTCGATCCCAGGACCCTGGGATCATGACCTGAGCTGAAGGCAGAGGCTTTAATCCACTGAGCCACCCAGGTGCCCCTCATCAAATGTTTTAATATTGAGAACTATCCAGTGAGAAAGTAGGCTTTTTCCTTCTACAACACGGAACACATGAAATTCCTTATCCTAGTGCTAAGTTCACCAAAGAAGATGAGCTATATTGGAAGGTGTTTTAAGTTTATGTGATGCACAAAGTTACTTACTCACCTAAGCTGCCACTAAGATTCCAAAGTGTTAAGATCTTTTAAATATGGAGAATGCCGATCGCTGCTTCGACGGCATATTTAAAGCTTCTGTTGGGATGAGACCCGTGGCCAGTGTAAAATCACTTTCAAAGCCACAATAGCTAATGGTAAAGTCAACTAAATACACAGAGCCATGTTCTCCGTGCACACTCTACACCAGCTCAGGTCAAAGGCTTCTCCACAGCTCCCTCCCCTTCTCCTCTCCTCCTTACTTGCTCTCCTCCCTCCCTCAGTCCCTCTCTCCCATCCTCCCCAACCACCCCCCTTCCCTCTTTCTCTTTCTTTTTAGACTGCTGCCTGGTTAATTTTAGGAGCAGGCACTGCACACTCAAATACCTTAAGAAGCCTGTTATTCTGACAGATCACAGAAATGGGTAAAGCGGCCAGGTACCCGAAACTGTCGGTGACTCCCATGAAGGGCTTGGGGCCCTGAGGAGCCCTGGCGCTGGACCGCTAAGTAATTTATAGCCTGGTGGAGATAAGATAGGCGGGCATGGAGACTGGGACGGTGTGTTTAGATAGAGGACTGTTGCTGCTCCTGTTTTTTATTTTAAGCATTTTCTGTACTTGTTTGGGATGGGGGAGGGCATATCACAATGCCAGAGACGGAGACTGAGAGCTGGGGGCACAAAGGACTTGTCACCCAAGCCACGTGCCTCATTTTACAGCACAACCAAGTGTCCGTGAAATATAGGAGCAAGAGGCCAGGGATTGGATCCTGATCTGTCCCTTATTCGCTGTGTGAACTTGGGAAAGCTGTCTCCTGGAACTCTCACCTGTAAGCGGCAGATCAGAGCTTCTACCATATATGGTTGCTGGGAGCATAATGAGATCATCCGTGTAAAGCTGTAAACTCACAGCCGGCTACAAGGTCAGAACTCAGTGGTGGTTGTTGTTAGTGAAGCAAATGAATCCTAGGTCGGGGACAGAGCTTGCACAGAGCCACCCAGCAAGACTGGGCCAGAGTCAGGACTCAAACACAGGCCTGCTCTCTCTCGGGCCAAAGTAAAGTTCTTGGCTGTAAGTTTGGCTCCTTTGGTATTGTCATCATTGCTAAAGCAAACAGTAAACAACCAGAACTCCTTCCACCTCACACTCTTTCCTTCACCCAGAAAGCCCTTCTCACCGGCCCCAGCCTGTCCCAACTCCTCTCCTGCCTCTTTCTCAGCCTGTCCCCAAGGCTGCCATTCCCCAAGCACAGGCTTCTTCCCTCCATTTCCATTATCCTGACATTTCCCTGGATAGAGACATTCTATCGAGTGCTCCCTAAGTCCTACCTGGAGTTTAGTGTCTTCCCTTAAGGACCCATCAAAGCCACTAACTCCAGCCAAACTCCATACGTGCCTCCCTGCCCCTTACCTTCCTTGCATTTCCTGACTGAAGGTCCTGCGGTCCCTATAGCCACCTCTGCCCTCTTCTTCCCAGAGGTCCAGCCACTGTGGTTTCTTCTACTGTCCCCAACACCTCTGCCTGGTCTAGTCGTGCCTCCTTTCTCTCCTGGACCACTCCCTGGTCTCTTAACAGGCATCTCTGTCTTCGGCCTCTCCCCCATCTTGTCTACTTTCACAGTGTATAGGGGTTGGCCTCCTAAACCACTCTCCAGTGGTTCCTCTTGCCAAAATTAAAATGCCTTTTTTTTTTTTAAGATTTTATTTATTTATTTGACAGAGAGAAATCACAAGTAAGCAGAGAGGCAGGCAGAGAGAGAGGAGGAAGCAGGCTCCCTGCTGAGCAGAAAGCCCGATGTGGGGCTCGAACCCAGGACCTGGGATCATGACCTGAGCCAAAGGCAGCGGCTTAACCCACTGAGCCACGCAGGCGCCCCTAAAATGCCTTCTTATTCAATCATTCATCCATTTACAGATATTTATTAAGATCGTGCTGTGTATAAAGCATCACTGCATGTGTTAGGGATACGGGGACAATCAGGCAGGTGTTTCTCTCTCTCTCTAGGACCACCGAGCCTGGAGAGGGGATGGGCATTCTCCCTGCTATTTCTTCCGGACTGCTGTCTTCCTCTTTTGGTAAACTCTCCTCCCACACCACTTGAAGATTTCAGCCCCTGTCACTCTGTCCACTAACATTCTGGTCATAAATCATTACACTAAAATGCTCTTTTGAACTGGTCCCCATTTGAGTAGGTTTCTAGGAAATTTCTTTCTAAACACAAAAGACCAACTCACAAAAATAACTGTTTAAAGCACACTGAATACAATAGTTCTTAAACTTTTAGGTAAAAAAAAAAAAAAATTGCACTTTTAAAACCCCAAACAAACTAGACTTTCCTGTAAGGCAAATTCCAAGAAGAATTTTGTATTTCATATGAAAGGATCAACAACCCTCACATTTCTAACATTTACTATGGCCTTTTCTTTTCCCCTCCTATGACCTGGGTCACTCTTCTCTCTTTCATTCCCTTAATCACAAACAGTCTTTTCAGACACATCACTTATGCAAAAAATGTGTGGCTGGGAAGTTACTGATTCCCTCCAGGAGGAAAGCATAGTTTTTGGTCTTTGCTCTGGATCTGAATCCAAGTGAATGGCTGCTTGTGAAGTTAACAGGCTCAATTTTTCTGAGAAAAGGATGAACACTCATGGACCACAGGCAGGAGATCCACAGGTGGAACCTTGCATGGATGACTTTACCTTTCTGTGCCTCAGTTTCCCCAGTCTTTAAAATCGGGACAGTTACACAGTATCTATATCGCAAGCTTTGGGTGAGCGTTGGATGAGTTAATGCTCACGATGTCCACAGAACCTACCATTCAGATTCTCAGTGGGCATAGCTCCCTATGATGTATCGGTGCCAGTCTGTGCTCTGAAATTTCCCGATGTTTGGTCCAAAGAGTCAGAGTGGTCTTAGATCGGATGAGTTCTTGACTAAACCCTTCTCCTACAGGATCATAAATATTTTCCTGTTGTTAAATCTTAATGAAAGTATTTGGGGGTGCCTAGGCGGCTCAGTTGGTGTAGAGTCCAACACTTGATTTCAGCTCAGGTCATGATCTTGGGGTTGCTGAGATTGGCCCTGTGATGGGCTCTGCACTGTGGGGTGGAGTCTGCTTGAGATTCTTTCTCCCTCTGCCCCTCCCCGCTCCCTAATAAGTAAGTAAGTAAGTAAATAAATAAATAAATAAGTTATTTTTCCAATTATAAAAGAAATGCATCCTCATTGTACAGAAAGCATTAACTGTGGGCTCTGGAATATTACAGACTTCAGACTGAATCCTAACTCCACTGTACAGATTTTGTGACCTTGGGAAAGTCACTTAACTCCTCAGAGCATTGATTTCTGCGTCTGTTGTACCGATGGGGCCAGGAGGGTACCTGCCTCACAGTGTAGTTGTGAGTGTTAAATAAAATAATGTAGGTCTAGTAACATAGTGCTTGGCCCTTAGCGCATGCTGGGAAAGAATGGGAGGACAAGTCAGGAAGGGAAGAAAGAAACAAAGAAGTAAGGGGGAGAGGAAAGGAGGGAAGGAGGAAGGAAGGAGAGGGGGATGGAGGGAGGGAGGAAGGGAAGAAGGGTAAGAGGAGGAGAAGAAGAAATAGGAAGGTAGGTCAAGACTGTCATAGGATAAGAAAAGCCTGATGAAGTCCACATGGGAGAAAAAGGTTTATTTTAACAAACTTTCAAATACAATGAAAAAATGCTTAGAAACAGGATGCATTTTTAATATGAAAAAGAAAAAGATTCTCTACCTCTTTTGCAATGCCATTTCTCTTAAGAAGGATTTTCCTTTGTCACTCATGGGATAAATTTAATATAAACTTGGAAATTTTTTTCATATTTGGGTTTTGTTCATGTTTTCTTTGCAAGAACCAACATATTTACAGCACATCAAGAGTAAAAAAAGTAGTGGCTCCTACTGGGTGAATGTTTGTTTATTTCTCAACTTTCAATAAGCTTTGATTTTTAAAAATTTCCAGAGGATTTAGTGACATTAATTTGAAAAAAAAAATCACCCTTAACATTTGAATTTGTTTAAATATGGTACATCTCTGGGGTGCCTGGGTGACTCAGTTCAGCATCTGCCTTCGGCTCAGGTCATGATCCCAGGGGCTGGGATCAAGTATCAAATCAGGCTCCCTGCTCAGCGGGGAGCCTACTTCTCCTTCTCCTTCTCCCTCTCCCACTCCCCCTGCTTGTGTTCCCTCTCTTGCTGTCAAATAAATGAATAAATAAAAAGTACACCTCATGTAAAAGTAGACAACACAACATTTGATAAATCGATTTTTTACCTAAAAGCCAACAAATGCTGTGTAACAGAGAAGTGCAGGTACCTCAGGCAACACTAAATGAAGAAACTGCCCTAAGCTCAGACATGGTGGGGACAGCGGGTTTTCTAATAGATACTGCAGGACACCCATAGGCTGAATTTCTCCAGGTTGCATGAAAGGTCTATTTATTCACTGTGGGCCCAGCTTCCCTTAGTTACTGAAGAGGCAGTTCTGTTTTATCATATTCATGAATCACCACAGTAGAATGATAACGAAAATATAATCAGAACATTGATGGGATGAGGGCCCAAGGGCAAGTCTGAAAACCAACCAGATCCCAGGGATGAAATCTACTCTTATCCCACCAGGTGAACTCTAGCTTTGTATTGAAGAACAAATGCAAACAGAACTACATAAAAGCTCCCTTATTGATCAGACCTACTTTATACATTTGCATACAGTGCAGTCATTTTGTTCTCCCAAGCAAAACAGTGTGAAGTAGTCATTAAGAACAAGGGCTGGGGGCACCTGGGTGGCTCAGTAGGTTAAGCCTCTGCCTTTGGCTCAGGACGAGATCTCAGGATCCTGAAATCAAGCCCTGGATCCAGCTCTCTACTCAGTAGGGAGCCTGCTTCCCCCTCTCTCTCTGCCTGCCTCTCTGCCTACTTGTGATCTCTCTCTCTCTCTCTTTCTCTCTGTCAAATAAACAAATAAATAAAATCTTAAAAAAAAAAAAAAGAACAAGGGCTGCCTGGTTAGATCTGGGCTCTGAGACTCCTTTCTGTGTCCTTGGACGAGTTGCTTAGGCTCTCTTGTACCTTTTCTTCCTCTGTAGACTTTGGTCCTTGCCCATGAGCCCCTCATAAGAAGACAGGCTTATCTGCAAATGGGCTCTGACCTATATGGAGAGAGACTATTTCTAGAGCTTTATCATCATTAGTTGCTCCCACTGCTGGAATGCTAGAAATGAACATAAGAGGAAATGCACTGATGTGTCCAGGAAATATTTGTGAATATATTAGAACTTTGGCTTGGACTATCCAGGCCACAGTCATCTATTTTAGGAGGTGACCACTCAGAGAAAAGGAAATCTTACCAAGTAATAGAGTTGGTAAAAGTGCAAGAGTATTTCATCAACATTTTAAAAACTGGGATGATGAAGCTATCTGCAAAAAATGAAATCAGGCCAACACCGATAGCCCAGCTAAAATTAAAATTCTAGAATGGGCTTCAGAAAAACTATAACATGTCCAGATTGAGGAAAAGCTGTTTTGTTTTTTGTTTTGTTTTTGTTTTTTTTCATTCAAGAGAAATAAAACAAACTGGGGACAGAGTTCCCTATAGTTTCATTTCACAGAGAAACCAGTGAGTTATAGATCTTGACCTGAGTCAGGTTTGGAAGCCTTTATTTCTAGGGAAAAAAGCCAGGAGAGGTCTATTGATAGGCTAACAGTGTATTTTGTGAACTGAAACTGTGTATCTGTCTGATTTAAAGCTTCATAGAACACATTGTTATCCCTGAATGAAAGCATAGTAAAAAAAAAAAAAAAGTCCCAAACCATAATAACCAGACGCATTAAGCAATTATCTTCACCTTCTTTGCAATACCCCTCCTGACTAGGGTTGCCAGACTTAGTAAATTAAAACATTGGATGCCCAGTTAAATTTAAATTTTAGGTAACCAATAAACAATTTCCCAGGCAATATTTGGGACACACCGTTACTCAAAAATCTATTCATCACTTCTCTAAAATTCAATTTTAATTTAATTAATAAATTAACTTAATTGATTGTCCAGTGTTGTGTGTGGCAAAGCTACTCCTGCCCCATCCTGAGATCACTCCTGCCTTTGCTAACAGTAAAACTAATTTGCATTCATCAATACTCAGATGGAGAGGTTAAGCAGTGTCTTTCTACCAGGTTCAAATGCTCACTTTGAGGCCTTTGATAAGTTACTTACACTGACTGTGCCCCAGTGGCCACATCGGTAAAATGGGATTAATAAGAGCCTCTCCCTCTCAGGGTCAGTCTGAGGATTATATAAAATGGTGCAGGAAGGGCCTAGCGCAGAACTGAGCTCATAGCAAGAACTCAATCCATATTAGCTGTGATTGCTGGTAAGGGAACACGACGAAGAAATAAAACGGCAAAGAAGTACCTGGATCTTTCCGTTGCCAGGAATATTCCTTATGTATACATAGAGAATGGAGAGCTGTCAATGGCTATGATTTCATTTATGTGACTTTCATTTTATTGGACAAATAGGGAGTAACACATCGGAATGATAATAACCTATTTGAGGCAGCCTGTTACAGTCTACAGCATGGCCTTTCACATCCATTACCTGGTAACAATGCCAAATGCATATTTCTTTTTTATTTTATTTCATTTATTTATTTGACAGACAGAGATCACAAGTAGGCAGAGAGGCAGGCAGAGAGAGAGAGGGGGAAGCAGGCTCCCTGCCGAGCAGAGAGCCCGATGTGGGACTCAATCCCAGGACCCTGAGATCATGACCTGAGCCCAAGGCAGAGGCTTTAACCCACTGAGCCACTCAGGCACCCTCCGAATGCATATTTCAAAAAAAAAAAAAAATCAAGACAGTGGTTCTCAAACAGGGACTCCTGTGAAAAGGTAGCTGTAGGACCAAAGGATGCCTCCGACCCTCTCAGAGATCCACTACTCTGAAGAGTTTAAAGGATTAAGACAATCTGGGACAAAAATCTTTCCTTTGGCAGGGAAGCGAACAGAGAGCAATCTTATGTATGGACACAATGTGGAAATGACTTCTGGTCCCCCACACAAAACAATCCTCCGTGTAGTCATCATCAAATACAAAGGACAAATGGCTCTACCACCCAGCTGCCCACAAAAGACCCTCTGCAGAATGGCTGTAACCTGTGGCCTCTATTTATCACCGGAAGATTCTAACTGCTTTCCCCCTTTTGTGATGGAGAACATCTGCCCTTCCAGAACAATCTTTCTCCCAGCAGTGAATTTTACGTATAGAGAAACAACATCCTTTTTTCTTTTTTTTTTTTTCTAATGTTGCTTTCCCACGTCCTTGATTAGGAAACATGCCCTCTTTTTAATGGTTTTACAGCCAGAATTTCCAACCTGCCTAAATCTTAGCCTAAGCATGAATGAAATGAAATGCTTATATGAAAAATGAAATGAAAAATGAAATGAAAATGAAAAATATTGTATATGTTGTTAAATTAATTAGACTGACATGGCTCTATTACCACGGCCGTCTATGTAAGCAAATCAAAATCTAAGCCTGTAAATGCTTCAAGGTTATAAAATCGAAGCACAAAGGACAGCCAATCCCAAGAGCCAACTAGGCTTCAAGCTATAAGCAATCAATAATTTCCTTTCTTTGCTTCTGCCTTTGCTCTATACAAATCTCTCCCCGAGTTCCCATCTTTGGAGCCTTGTTAACCACTTCTGATCAAGTGTTGCCCAATTTGAACTGATCTTTCCTCAAACTCTTAAAATGTTTAATAGGTCTCGGTTTATGTTTTAATAATGTAAATAAGTACAAGGCTTCTTTCTGAAAAAAAAAAAAAAAAAGAATCTGCTGTGCTAGAATTTTCAGGGCTCCTTTTTACAAGTACATAAGTTTTTAGTATCTTCATACCGAATAAGAGGGCAAGTACAGATGGCGTTTGGGATTTAGTTGGTGTACGTATTTGATTAAAATGGCTTTTTTTTTTTTGCAAATACTCAAGTTTTTAGTATCTTTATATAGAACAAGAGGGCAAGGTACAGAGAGTGTTTGGGATTTAGTTGGTGTATCTATCTGATTAAAATGGCAGCCAAGCCACATGATTTCTACTCAGAAGATAATTCTTTAACATAGACTGATAGAATTCCAGCATGACTGATGTAGTTTTGAGTAGTAGTCATATAAACAAAATTCAAGAAAACAATGCATAGCCCAACAGGTGCAATTTCTGGCTCCCAGCAGTACATCCAGCTGAATAAAGCCAGATACTTCCAGGATGTTGGCACTGAGTAGTTTACTCCACAGAAGAAAGGAAGTGCTGTCACCAGCAAATTCATTTAAAATCTAGCATTAAGCGCCTTCCTGATGCCTTTATTTGCACACTACTCTTAAATGTCTAAAAAGTGATCGCCTTTCTCACTTGCCTTGTCCACAGGATGTGAAAATGCTAGGTTGAGGGTTAGTCATTTGACTGGCTTTTTAAGATTAACAGGATGTACTTAAATTCCCTTTGAGAAGACAAGGGGATATTATTATATATAAAAGGCAACACTGAGGTGGTTGCCAGGAGCTAGAGGGAGGAGGGAATGGGGAATTCATATCTAATGGATACAGAGTTTTAGTTTGAGATGATGAAAAAGTTCTGGAGACGGAGGGTAGGGACGGTTGCAGAACAGTACGAATGGCATCATAATGCTACAGAACTGCACTTAAAAAAGGCTAAAGGGATAAACTTTGTTATGTATGTTTAACCACAATTAAAAAATGGATACACTAATAAAGATCTTTTTTTTTTTTTTAAGTTGAGATGTGTGGGGAATATAAGCAGAAAGAAAAGCGAGAGAGAAAGAAAAGAAAGGAAAAGAAGTGTTAAGAGTCTGATAAGTCCGCACTCCTACTCAGGGCTGATGGCAGGGATACTAAAGAGGAAGAATGAGTTGAGGCCCTCCCCAACCCCATGTCCTTTACCCCAAGCCTCATCCCCAATTGGTAAGAGCGTCCCTCCTGCACTGCTGTGAAAACAATGACTGAGCACTTGAATGAGAGAGGACTGTGTGCAGTGAAGAATTTTGAAGACCCCACCCTTTAGTGAATAATGGAAATCAAGCCATCAAAAACCTAATTGCATACAAATGATCCATAAGCACATGAAAAGATACTCAGCATCATTACCCCTGAGGAATGCAAACCAAAACCAGGGTGAAATGCCACCTTGCCACCCACTAGGATGGTTATAATCAAAACACAGACAAAAGCAAGTGGGGACTAGGATGTGGAAAAAGTAGACCCCTTACCTGAGGCTGGGGGGTGTGTAAAATGGTGCAGCCACTTGGGAAAACAACCTGACAGTTCCTTACAAAGTGAAACATGTATTTACCACATGACCCAGCAAGTCCACGCCCAGGTCCATAGCCACAACACATGAAAACATATGTCCATGCAAAGATTTGCACATGAATATTCACAGCAGTGAATTCATAACAGGCAAAAAGTGGAAACAAGCTCAAGGTCCATCAGCTTGTGAAAGAGCTAAGAAGCACAGCAAAACACCGGTGTCCCCATTAACAGAATACTATTCAGCGCTAAAGGAAATGAACTCGTGGTGGAGGACACAATAAGGATGAATCCCAAAACACCATGCTAAGTGAAAAAAGGACAAACGCAAAAGACCTCAGGTTGTATGATTCCATTTATATGGAAGTGTCCAGAACAGGTAAATCTATGGAGACAGAAAACATGCGAGTGTTGGCTTGGGACTGCGGTGGGAATGGAGATGATCTCTCATCGGGCAGGAGGGATCTTATGGAAGTCATGAAATATTATGAAATTGAATGATGGTGATGGTTGATAAATTTAACAACTATTAACTTAAGGATGCTTGGGTGGTTCTGTCGATTAAGCATCTGACTCTCAGTTTTGGCTCAAGTCATGATCTCAGGGTCGTGAGATGGAGCCCTACAGTGGGCTCTGCACTCAGCAGGGAGTCTGCTTGAGATTCTCTCTCTCCCTCTCCCTCTGCCCCTCACCCTGCCCGTGCATGCCTACACACATGCATGCAGTCTCTCGCTCTCTAAAACAAATAAAATCTTTTTTTTTTTAATTGTGAAATCATACACTTGAATGTGTGAATCTTGTGGTCTGTAAATTATATACATCAATTAAGTTGTGTTTGAAAAAGAAAGGAATGGTAAAAACTGAACTGCAATTTAGAGGCTCTAGTAAGTGAAAAACAAGTCAAACCGCAAGGAAAGTGGCATAGGAGGGGAATGTAGGAAAGGAGCCTCAAGAGAAAGATCTTGAGGTGAGAACATGAAAACTAAGTTTGGGGAAGGCCAGCAGTCCAGCGGTCTTAATTTGTTCATTCATAGATTTGTTCATTTAAACAAATACTGACAGGTGCACATAATGCACTCGACACTTTGTGTCGAGGTGCTGGCGATGCATGCCCTGCGGAAATCACATTCCACGAGGGGAGACCGGATGTCATGCATTGACCTCTGTGGCTATTTATGTGACTGGCTAGGGGAAGTACTAGGTTCAGTGACAGCATGTGATAATCAAGATAGGTCAGAAAGTGGTGCTGTTTCAGGAGATAATATTTGAGCCAAAGACTGGAATGTAAAGAGAAGTGAACCATGCTGGGAAAGGGAAGAAGGAAGAGGAGGAAGACCAAGGAAGCCATTATGGTTTTATACAGCAGAGCACCTGCTGGAGTTTGGTTTGCTCAGGGCAAGGGGAAGGCCAGCACGGCTTGAGTGGAGGGAGGGTACCAGGTTGGCTTTTTGAAAGGATCACTGTGGCTACAGATAGGTTGAGTTGAGAAGGCAAGGATGGGTACAGAAAAAGACATGGTGGAAGACAAGGCTAGAAACAAAACTGGAGTTAGGGTAAGGAAATCTGGAAAGTGAAAGGAAATATGTAAGCCTTGGTCAGTGTTCAAAAGCAAAGGAATGGAATATAAGGGTTTTGGGCAGGGAAGTCCTTTCCCAGGCTAGGTGGTAACTAGGGAACTGGGAGCAATGACAGGGCTCACGTGGCCACACATGACCCTGTCATAGTTGTATGCAGAGACAATGTTTTCCCAAACTGACCACCATAGTCACTGGAGCACTCCTTAAAAATGCTAATTCCCAAACCCAGATCTTGATTTTTTTTCAAGCCTGGGAAGCTGTATTTTTACTATTTTTTTTTTTTTTAAAATATACAGCTGTGGGTGATTCTCAGAGTCATGCAAGTTTCACAAAATACTGATCCATCCCTTTTCTAAAAAAATAATGTCTAGACATGCAGCAAAACACAATAAAGTATAATACAGAAGCTATTCTGAAATAAGAGTGCCCTTTTCTTCTAGTGAACAGTGGTAAGTGTCCATCGATGGATGAATAGATAAAGAAGATGCGGCCTATATATGTCTATCACTCAGCCGTAAAAAAGGATGAGACCTTGCCGTTTGTGACAACATGGATGGACCTGGAAGGTGTTATGCTAAGTGAAATAAGTCAGACAGAGAAATACAAATACCATGTGATTTCACTTATGTGTAGAATCTAAAAAACAAAACAAGTGAACAAGCAAAGCAGAAACAGACCCATAAATAAAGAGAACAAACCGATGGTTGCCAGAGGGGAAGGGGTGGGGGGGATGGGCAAATGGTTGAAGGGGAGTGGGAGATACAAGCTTCCAGTTATGGAATGAATGTCACAGGGATAATTTATAATGAACTTAGCCATTCATCTGTTAGATGGACAGTTGGATAGATTAGGATCACTTTTTTTTTTTTTTAAGTTTACTCATTTAAACAATCTCTACATCTAATGCTGGACTTAAACTCATGACCCTGAGATCAAGAGTCATGTGCTCTTCTGACTGAGCCGGCCAGGTGCCCCTACTATGTTTCCTTTTTTTTTTTTTTTTTTTGGTCAGAGAGAGTGAGTACAGGCAGATAGAGTGGCAGGCAGAGGCAGAGGGAGAAGCAGGCTTCCTGTTGAGCAAGGAGCCCTATATGGGACTCGATCCCAGGATGCTGAGATCATGACCTGAGCCGAAGGCAGCCGCTTAACCAACTAAGCCACCCAGGTGTCCCCTCTGTTCACTTTTTTTTTTTTTTAAGATTTTATTTATTTATTTGATAGAGAGAGATCACAAGTAGGCGAAGAGGCAGGGAGAGAGAGTGAGAGGGAAGCAGGCTCCCTGCCGAGCAGAGAGCCCGATGTGGGGCTCGATCCCAGGACCCTGGGATCATGACCTGAGCCGAAGGCAGCGGCTTAACCCACTGAGCCACCCAGGCACCCCCCCTCTGTTCACTTTTTAAAAGTTGTTTTCACCTGGTCTTGTTTCAAGATGAATACCCAAGTTTTGTAGCAACATGGACGGGACTGGAAGAGATTATGCTGAGTGAAATAAGTCAAGCAGAGAGAGTCAATTATCATATGGTTTCACTTATTTGTGGAGCATAACAAATAGCATGGAGGACAAGGGGAGATGGAGAGGAGAAGGGAGTTGAGGGAAATTGGAAGGGGAGGTGAACCATGAGAGACTATGGACTCTGAAAAACGATCTGAGAATTTTGAAGGGGTGGGGGGTGGGAGGTTGGGGGCACCAGGTGGTGGGTATTGTAGAGGGCACGGATGGCATGGAGCACTGGGTGTGGTGCAAAAATAATGAATACTGTTATGCTGAAAAAAAAAAAAAAAAAAAAAAAGAACCCTACTGTCCTCTTCCAGCCTGTGTTTTGCTGCTTGATTTAAAAACAAAAGCAAAAGGCGTAGACCAGTATTTTCTAAAGCTTGCATGGCTGTGAGAATCATCATCAGCAGTATAAAAAACAATAAAAATAAAAACAGCATAAGGAATATATGTATTCCTTATGCGTGTCAATGATATAGTAGGGGAGCCTGGGTGGCTCAGTGGGTTAAAGCCTCTGCCTTCTGCTCAGGTCATGATCTCAGGTTCCTGGGATCGAGCCCCGAGTCGGGCTCTCTGCTCAGCAGGGAGCCTGCTTCCTCCTCTCTCTGCCTGCCTCTCTGCCTACTTGTGATCTCTCTCTCTCTCTGTCAAATAAATTAAATCTTAAAAAAAAATAATATTGTAATAGTGTTGTATGGTGACAGGTGGTAGCTACCCTTATGAACAGAGCATAACATTTAGACTTGACTTGTCAAATCATTCTGTTGAGCACCTGAAACTAATGTAACCTCATTAGTCATATATGTCATTAGTCAACCAATGACATTAGTCCTATAAGTGACATATAATGTCAATAATATGTCATTAGTCAACTGTAATGACTTAAGTCATATAAGTAAACTTATGCTTCAATTTAAAAAAAAAATGAACACAGTATACTAAGAAAACAGTGATGGGTGTGCAGAGTACTGGTTTTCCATGTCTCTGGCATTGGCACTTGTGAAAAGTAGGTACAAAATTCCCTGTAGGTGGGAGTGTATTTGTTTCCTAGAGCTGCCCTAACAAATTACCTCAAACTTGGTGGCTTAGAAGAACAGAAATTAATTCTCTCTCAGTTCTGGGGCCAGAAGTTTAAAATCAAGGTATTGGCAGGGCTGTGCTCCCTCTGAAGGTTCTAAGGGAGCATCCTTCCCTGCCTCTTCCAGCTTCTGGTTGGTTCCATGTGGTCTTGGTTTGGGCCTGCACATACCCCCATCTCTGCCTCCATCTGTTCATGCGGCCTTCTCTTCCAGGTGTGTTTCCTCCTTCTGTCTCTTGTAAGGACATGTATCATTGGACCTGGTTAATCCAGGGTGATCTCACCCAGATTCTTAACTTAATTACATTGAAAAGGCCTCTTTTCCAGAAAGAGGTCATATATATATTTTTTATTAACATAAAATGTATTATTTGCTTCAGGGGTACAGGTCTGTGAATCATCAGTCAAGAAAGAGGTCATATTCACAGGTACCAGGTATAGGACATAGACATCCCTTTTTGGCAGGGAAGGAGTGGGTTCACAATTCAACCTACAACACCAAGTGATTTAAAATTGTTGAGCAGACCTATATTTAGAGGGTGTTTTTAATATAAATGTTCTTAGTTCAATGTTCCTCAGAATGGCCAATGTTTATTTATGCATGAATTTACTCCTCTGAGTCATGTATATTTTTAGAAGCATGATTTTGTCATTTTAAAATAAGACATGGTATTAAAAGGTTATATGTAGTAGAGAAAACCGCATTCAGGGCATTGTGACATTGCAAAAAAATTTTTTTTGCACCATTTTCAGAAAGAAAATTTCTAAGCACTAAGATAGATATGTCTATTATAAGAAGAGCAATATGGAGGATACCAAATTGTTTTAGTGATTTCTCCTGGTATCCCCTTGGCAAGTGTCAATGGATTAAGTTTTATTGTAATTAGAGATTTAGTAGAATAAAACTTTCGCAGGGCAGAAGGCAGGAAGAGCTGATATTGCAAGGATATATGAAGTAGCTATTAGAAACAGTAATAGCTGTACACGTATAGATATATGATGAGAATCTTTAGTTAATTAATGAATATCGGGCACTTATAGATGCAGGAAAAAACAGTACTTTAGGATAGGTAAAAGGACAGGATGGATACATCAAGCAGTGTGGGGTAGGAACCACAGTATGAAGCAAAGGGAAAAAAATAGTGATTCCTGCATAATTGGGAAAACCAAAGGAGAAGATCTAAACAGAAGTAGTTCCTTAAGTTATATCCACCAGAGGTTTCACTAATTCTTTAGTGAGAAGAGCCTGGCATTAACAGAGGAACTTAATAACATCTGTAGATATTTATGGATGTATTTAAATATACATCTTTTTTTTTTAAGATTTATTTATTTATTTATTTGACGGAGAGAGATCACAAGCAGACAGAGAGGCAGGCAGAGAGAGAGAGAGAGAGAGGGAAGCAGGCTCCCCGCCGAGCAGAGAGCCCGACGCGGGACTCGATCCCAGGACCCTGAGATCATGACCTGAGCCGAAGGCAGCGGCTTAACCCACTGAGCCACCCAGGTGCCCCTAAATATACATCTATTTTGCTTAACTTTTCAAAATATATGGTGTCCATCTTCAGAGTGGTTCAGTTCTTAAGAACTAAAAATCCTTTGTTAAACATTCCCAGCTATTCATTAAAAGAGAAGAGAAAGAGAGATCAAGAACGACATCTAAACCGGATAGACCCAAATACAACTTTAGTCACGATCCTGGTTCCAAGGATCTGCAGCCTGATTAAGCAGCAACCTTATAAAATGGGACTTGGATAAGACTTGCTTCTATCAGAATATACCATTTGCTTTTATAAAACAAACTCTAGGCCTTCTGATCATTTGAATGCCTGCACTACATCTGCAGCTCTACCAGCAACACAGCTCAGAAACAAACTCTTAAGAAGATGCCAGATTCCAAAAGGGCCAATCTAAATCCATCAGCTTCATCCACCTGTCCCTCTCTGTCCAATGCGGCCATAGATGCAAACTTATCTTTGCAATAACAGTCAGTGAAACACTAATACACCATTGGATGTACATTATTGTCTTGCAAACTCTGTTAAACATAACAACATAACTATAAACAAATGAACTTTCAGTACTAGATGGTTATTATTTAGATTAGTTGACTTTTTTGACCAACCAGGCTACTATCCCATCTTTCATTTAATTTCACTGCGGCATTTTTGTTTGCTTTCTCTAACATTTGAAACATAGATAACATAAGTCCAGCCTTCACATCACAAGGGAAAGCTTGGATACATTCATCCTGTATATTCCTTTGTACAACCTCTACTAATAAATCCAGGACTGAAATATATCTAGGTATATCTCAATACAGAGAGGGATGTTACTTGGGGCACCTGATCTTGGGGTTGTGAGTTCAAGCCCCATGTTGGGCCTAGAGCTGACTTAGAAGAAAGGGAGGACACTACCTTCTTTTTTCAAAGAAAAATTCATAAGTGGTGTATACTTAGATTCTAATCACTAAAGCAAAAATGTTAGAAAGTCTTCCTACTCCCAACCTCTGTTCACGGAATCATAAACAGAATTTCAAGAAGGAAGAACTATTCCTTTGTGTCTGATCTATTAATAGAGGGGAAGTGGTTGACTCTAATAAATTATGCTATGGATTCCTTAATCTAGGCAATGATTATAAATTCATGCATTTCATTAGAACAGTGATAATTAGGTTGATTTCCAGATGACTCATTTTGTAAACTTTTGGCCACTGGTGTTCCAGCTGGAGTGGGCCACGTGCTGCCTCCCCACTGGCATCACTGGAAGTCTTGAGTCAAGATCAAGGCTCTTTTGCCTCTCTGACCTTTCTTCACAATGCACAGTGGGGCCCCGGTTGCTCACCTTGGAATGCTCAGCTTTGCTCCACTGTGCCCATGGGGTTACCACATGCCCACAACCTACATGCAGATAGTCACTGAAGACCCTGCAAGTAGCCATTGGAATTCATCTCTTGGATTCTACCTTTCAGGTGGCTTCTTAACCCAGATGCCAAATTTCAGAAAATCTTATGTCTGGCTGACTCACTGAGGCTCCAGTGAGCAGAGAAAGAATCCCAGCAGGGTTTTGAGGGGCCGTGCCCTTTTGGCTCCCAGCAGTCTGACAGGGGCTCATTTTCCTCTAGGGGTATACTTTGAGAACCGAACTAAAGAAGACACCTCTTACCTTGACAGTCATGTCTGCGCTGGATGTTTCTGTGGCGTCTGAGGCTGCCTCGTCTCCCTTTAGCAGTATACTCTCCCACCCGACCCCTGAAAAAAGCAAAAACAAAAACAAAAGTGCCATTTGAGCCAAGTACATTCAGCTGGCATGGATAGACACCTAAGTGACATTTTGCAGATTCCAATCCCATGTGTGTTATAAAGGAAACCAATGTCGCTCCAGTTTCCCCTGCAGGGCAGTTACTGGGAAAGCATCCTTGCAGAAGTGTGGCCAGTCAATACCTCCTTTGTTTCTACCTCACCTCCAACTTTGGAGTCCATTGTCCAAGTCCTGTAACTTCCAGACAGTTCCATTCCCAGGCCAGAGTGGAGAAGAAGTTGGAACGAATTCTCTTCCAGAATCCAGTCCTCATAGTGAGGTCTTACTGGGGGCTTAAAGTGAATTCCAGGACGCAGAAACACAGACATCTGAATCTATTCAACACCCAGTAGAACTGATTCCAGATTATTCACTGCCCTAGATTCCACATACGTACTGGAAATGACAGAGAGTGTATGTTCACTTTGAAAATCTATATATGTTTTCTCTCCAAGTCTTGATAAATGTTAGTGTTCTTTTTTTGTTAAGCTGCCAAATGATCTCCAAGAATAGACACATGGCAAGAGACAAGATTTTGCTCTCTTCACCTCAAAAAGGAGATCAGGGGTTGGTGTTCAGATACACCCACGAACACAATGCAGCGAAACTACCCTGGGTCAGATGCAATTATATGAGTGAATTAAAGGGGGATGGTCTGTATTAGAGAAAAGTTTGAAGTAATGACAAGTATATTAGTAGAAACACATTTATTGCAGATAAAGTCATCTTCTTAAAAGCTAAAAAAGGAATACTTAGTAAGGTTTTTTTTTCTTTCTTTATTTGACAGAGAGATCACAAGCAGACAGAGAGGCAGGCAGAGAGAGGGCGAAGCAGGTTCCCCGCCGAGCAGAGAGCCCGACGTGGGACTTGATCCCAGGACCCTGAGATCATGACCTGAGCTGAAGGCAGAGGCCCAACCCACTGAGCCACCCAGGAGCCCCCTTAGTAAAGTTTTTAAGGGCCAACTTTAACCAGTAGATACAAATTTTGTAATTGGATATAACAGCTACCTGCTGAGATACAGGAAAGCTCAGAGCCTAAAGCATTAAAGAGATTGTTTTCTTAAATAGGTTAAAATTAGCTGTGTAATATTTGCTTCCATTGTTGATTTCCTTAACAAATAATTTTGTCTAAGGATAACTCAAGGACAGCATTCATCCTGGACTTGTGTGATTAGCCCAAATTTAAAAATTTTAATTATCTAGCATTATGTTAAGTGAGGATTAGCAAACGTTGTTCTGTGCCACACTGTAAATATTTTAGGCTTTGTGGTCATGCCATTTCTGTTGTAACTTCTCAAGCTGCCATTGTAGAGCAAAACACACAACCCATAAACAGCCAACAGACAACATTCAAAACAAATGGGCATGGCTGAGTTCCAATAAAACTTTATTTACAAAAATAGGCACCAGGCCAGATTTGGCCCATAAGATGCGCTAGGCCAGATGGAAAGTGATTAATGTGGCACCACACTGTGAATGTATTTAATGCACAGAACCACATACTTAAAAATGGTTATAATGCAAACTTTATATTATGTATATTTTACCACAATAAAAAAATATTTTGCTAAGCAATATTCAGAATTTCAATTTAACTGATTCTATAATCACCCATTACCATTACTTACTTAACTATTTCTAAAATGTTGGATATTTAGGTCATTTTTAATTTCTCATCAGTATAGGTAGTGCTAAAAGGAATACCTCTTTGTCTAAAATGCTTTTCTTACGAATAATCTCCCTCAAAGGGACTCCTAAGCAAAAAGTATGCATACTTATAAGAGTAATGGCATGTGTTCCCATTCCGCTTTGTAAAACAATGATGTCAATCTTACAACCACCAACAATGCGTGATGTAATAATTTTGGTACCACCATAACTCGCTTGGTAGTGTTATCAGTAAATAGTTTGTATGGTGATGGGGACTGATGTCCTAAGCAAGTTGTGGGTACATAAAATATTCACTATAGTATTCCATATACTTCTGTGTATGGTATTGTAATGATTTTTGTGTCACATTTGTATTAATGTCATAAAAATTATATAGTAATTTTTTAAAAAGATACTTTACCAGCTTCTGTTCTAAATCAAGAAAGCAGAGACATGTACAAGAAAGATTGTTATACTCCAGCATTCTGTAAAGACCAAATGGACAAACCAGATGGTGAAACAGAAACAATTTTTACATGATGCTTTTAAGAAACTAATATGACATTAATTCAATTTTAATATTTTAGCATCAATTACATTATTTTATATTCTGGATCCCTGAAAGCCTCATTGTACAGGACATGCGCACAATGGATTATTCAAGATCCATGCACTCAATGTATTGCAAGGTGCAAATAGTTGTTTCTCGCTAGGTTGTAGAAACTGGGTCAGTTTGGTGAGCTGCCCTACCGCTTCTAGAGAAATTGCTACAAGGAGGTTGTCAGCTTTTTCTTAAATGCAAGTTTCTGGGAGAGCAATCTTTGCTCCTACATGAATGGATTACTTCCCTGACACATCTTGCATTCAACAGACTAATAGTCCCTCTTGGTTTAAGGTACTGCTGGCCCCTGTTGGATCTGGCTGGCAGAGAGACACAGACATTGGGCATAATGGACAATTATCTGATATTTACTTTATGGAGTAGTTTGAATTATCATTCAGCAAATATTCATTCTCCTCCTTTCCCTCTGTGGGAGAAATTTTCTTCCCTGTCCCTCAGATGTTTCCTCTGGCCAGTGCGAGGTTAGTGGACATAAGGCAATCAAAGGTTTGAAATGGGCTTGTGTGGTGATGCTTGCCCTCTTGCATTTCTGCTATAGCATGAGGAGGACATGCTCCAGGTGGTCTGCAAGGGACTGGGGAGCAGACCTGGACCCCATCAACACCTTGGAGCCAAGCCAAGTCTTGATCAGTCAATCCCTAGCCCAGCTGCACATGTATGACAATAAAAGGCATTGAATTTGAAAATGATATAGGTTAAGCAGCATTATTATAATAGTAACTAATAGATACAATACCTAAGCAAAATTGTACATGAAAGTCATTTTGGATAAAGCACATTAATCTTTGTGCAAATGCAAATGAACACCTTTGTTGCAAAAAAATTTCAGTTACAAGTATTGATTCCCCTCTCTCTCTCTTTCTGTATCTATCTTCTTTCTATATCTATCTTTCTTTCTCTTTCTTTCTTTCTTTCTCTTTCTATTTCTTTCTTTCTGCCCTTTGGTGTTCAAATGAAACTGACCCATGGCTCTGTCGTGTATATTTGGGTCTAATACCCAAATATTGAGTCTTTCTTTATCTACTTTTTTTTTTAAGTAAGCTCTGTGCCCAACGTGGCACTTGAACTCTCAACCCTGAGGTCAGGAGTTGCATGTTCTAACGACTGAGCCAGCCAGGTTCCCCCATATCTCTCCATGTTATGCCATGTGAGGAAGAATCTTTTCTCTGCTATGATCTTTTCAAAAGCAATACAATCTTTACTAACGGATAGATATATGGCCCTAAGAGACATGAGACATAAATATATGTGTTCTCAAAATTTTAGCCTACAAACAAGAATACACCTTTTTTGTTTGTTTCTAAGTAATCTCTATACCCAATGTGGGTATACACTGAGATCAAGAGTTGTATGCTCTACCAACTGAACCAGACACACACCCCAAGGAAACAGTTTAAATTAGATAGCCTATCCTTTCATGTCAAGAGTGAGAGAAAATAGGCCTAACATTTTAATTTTAAATTATTATCAATCCTAATAATAAGTTGTAAGGACAGGAAAATGTTATTTTAAAAGCTAGAGGCAAAATTCCTTCCAGGGAGAAAACGGAGTTTTGGATAGGATGGGCCCCATGCCATGGAAGGAGGAGGGAAAGGAAGAAGTCTATTCAAAAAAGGAGAGAAACTGAAAGAAGCTGGGATGAGAACTGGCTAAGAAATCTCCAAGGGCAACAAAAAGGACTCGAGAACCACGACGTTTAAACATCGATTTTAATTTTTTTGTCATGCTGTCTCATCACGTAATGCTCCCCTCAGTCTCATACCTTGACTGAAGATCTGTTCTACAGAATTGTCTTGTGTTGGTGTGGTTTGGTGGAAACAGAATGAGGACCTCGGGCTGGAGAGAAGAGAATGGCAGGTGCACAGAGGAGCTCCCTGCAAAGGTGGAATCTGAGGAGGACATGATGATAAGAATCTGGGACAGGGTATTAGACCCAAATATACACAACAGAACCATGGGTCAGTTTCATTTGAACACCAAAGGGCAGCAGACCCTCTCACCCTGAGGACTTGGAGAAGCAAGAAGACCTACACTTCTATTAGGAAGATGCTTATACCTGTGAAAATATGACTTCTATTTCCGCAATGGTGATTTCCATACCACCAAGTGTAAATGCCTTGCACCCCAAGTAGGCAGGGGGATAGCTTAGAATGCTCATTTGTCATTCTTCCACTCTAGGATTTTATCAATGACTATCAACATCTCCTTTCATGTCTAAGTTCCTGAGATGAATTTCCACTCAACCAAGATCAGTATTTACAACAATAACACAAATATTTAACAGGTCAGATGTATAATTGTAAAAGAACACATTCCAAACTGATGTATTTCTATTATTAGTCAGTTGTGTAAGCACGGTCACCTCTGATTTCAGGGAAAGAACCCATATAAAGAATTTGACCTAAGAATTTTGATAATTGATAAATATATATATATAATATAAATATAAATATATATATATATACACACTATTTTACATATTATATTTCTACATACTCTCCATCCAAATAACCTTTTCTCTCTCTCTCTCTCTCTTTTTTTTAAGATTTTGTTTATTTATTTGACAGAGATCACAAGTAGGCAGAGAAGCAGGCAGAAAGAGGGAAGCAGGTTCCCTGCTGAGCAGAGAGCCCAATGCGGGGCTCAATCCCAAGACCCTGAGATCATGACCTGACCCAAAGGCAGAGGCTTTAACCCACTGAGCCACCCAGGCGCCCCTAACCTTTTTTCTCTTATATTCCCTTTCCCTTTGCTTAAACTCTTTTATTTATAATTTCTCAAAGAAGAGAGAACATATCTTATATTATTTCTATAATCCCTAGATTAAAATAACATCTTTCTCCCAGAACAGAACAGGTTTGCATTTCACAGTAGTAGGAAAAATTGAGACCTGTCTACTTATAGCTGATATATGCTTTTAAGGCCCCCATCAGGGACAGTTATACAAAAATCTTTCCGGAATAAGTAAAATCAGCCAACCAATTGTTGCTTTTTATACATCTCCTCACTTAGCCACACAGTCAGATGAAGAAATCCATGAGCCCGAGCTTCCAGTTCCTTAGCACTCACATGTCTGGTCTCCATGCACAAGATGCACTCTACTAACTGGCATGGCCCCTCTCTTTGATTTCTTTGGGAATAACACATGTGTGGTTGACAGGGAAGAGCAAGCAGAAAGACAGAGGCTGAGCTCTGGGCCTGGCTGGAGAAGCCAAGGGCACACATGAACACCTACAAGGTGAGGGATGTGGGCTGATAGGAGGGCTTGAGTATAGTAACCTGTAGACAACATGGCTTTTATGTTTGAGCAAAGGGAGACAGGACTAGCCTGAGCAAAGAATGGGGTGAGCTGCTAAGAAGTCTTGTTGGGGAAGCAACCAGTGGCACTGCAGGAAACACTGGGTGATTTCCTTATCTTGATTCTGGTTAGTACTACAAAATAGAGAAAGTAAAAACACAAGGTCAGAGGCCTAGAGGGAGAGGGTAGCACTGTACCAGAGGGTGCTAGCTATCCCTAGATCTCCTGGGACCATTGTGTGTTGCTAGATAAAAGCAGAGTAAGAAAGAAAGGCAAGTCAATATGGACCCTTGGGGGCAAGAGAGTGGATCTTTGCTCTAGCTCATCTGTCGACACTGATTTTAGATAGATTGTTGGACAAAGTGGGTCGTTAGTGCTGCTCACCAAGTATTTCCAGTTCTTTCCTCTTGAGGACACATAACAGAATTTCACTTCCTGGCCTCCTTGGAATTGGTGGTCCTGTGATGAGTTCTGGCTGATGAGTGTGGGCAGCGGTGGCATCTATCACTTCTAGGCTGGAGCATGTAATTGATGGAGGACGCTCCAGAGTGCCTCTCCACTACCACAGTGAATGGTAATGTTTCAGATAGTGGGATTCTGTTGGCCTGAGTCCCAGGGTGAGGGTAATACAAGGCAGAGACACAGCCAACTCACAGTGGCCACGTAGAATGAGTGAGAACTAAACCTTTGTTGTTTTAAGACATGGGACTTGACAATCGGAGAAAGACAACTATCATATGATCTCCCTGATATGAGGGAGAGGAGATGCAACATGGGGGGTTGAGGGGGTAGGAGAAGAGTAAATGAAACAAGATGGGATTGGGAGGGAGACAAACCATAAGTGACTCTTAATCTCACAAAACAAACTGAGGGTTGATGGGGGGAGGGGGTTGGGAGAGGGGGTGGGGTTACGGATATTGGGGAGGGTATGTGCTATGGTGAGTGTTGTGAAGTGTGTAAACCTGGCGATTTGCAGACCTGTACCCCTGGGGATAAAAATATATGTTTATAAAGCTGTAAAAAAAAAAAAAAAAAAAAGAAAGAAAGAAAGGATGAATACCCAAGTTTTGTAGCAACATGGACGGGACTGGAAGAGATTATGCTGAGTGAAATAAGTCAAGCAGAGAGAGTCAATTATCATATGGTTTCACTTATTTGTGGAGCATAACAAATAGCATGGAGGACAAGGGGAGATGGAGAGGAGAAGGGAGTTGAGGGAAATTGGAAGGGGAGGTGAACCATGAGAGACTATGGACTCTGAAAAACGATCTGAGAATTTTGAAGGGGTGGGGGGTGGGAGGTTGGGGGCACCAGGTGGTGGGTATTGTAGAGGGCACAGATTGCATGGAGCACTGGGTGTGGTGCAAAAATAATGAATACTGTTATGCTGAAAAAATAAAAAAAATAAAAAAATAAAAAAAAAAGACATGGGACTTGAGAGTTGTTCATTATAGTAGCAGAACCTAGCCCTGCCTAAGGAGAGGAAGGAGCCCTTCCAGACTTGCCTTTCCCATCAACCTCCAGTTCTTTGGGTAGAGTTCTTTAGGGAAATCTATGTTCTATTCCCTAAATCACTCCTGCCATTTGAATTTTGTCTCCAAAACCAGGCTATGATGATCCATACTTTGTACTGTTTTGGAGCCACCCTGTTTCCATTATGCCCAGTGCTTATTGCATAGGTTAGTTGCATCTCATGAAGGATTTGTGGCCTAAAGACAAAAGACCTCATCCTGCATAGTCATGGCTGCTCTTAAAAATTCCTTAAGTCTTCCATCCAGTCCAAAATAGCACCAGACTTCAGAAAACCCAACAGAGCCACAGTTTGTTCCAGCTTTGGAACAGACCGTTTCCTTTGTTAAATACCAGACGATGCTGTTGGCTTGGGCTAAGGATCATGTTGTACAAAAAATACAGATCTGGAAACTGTAGAATTTCTCAGGCTTTGGAGATGCACACACTGGAGATAGAAGGAGAGACCAGCTATGGGACAGCAGATTAACACCGGCATTGTCATCCTCATGCCAGAGTGTACCATTCAGAGTGCTTTTGGCTGCATGTAGTAGAAAGCCTACTTAACAGATGACTAAACAACAGAGGATTGAGTGACTCTGGAACAAGAAGTCCCAAGGTAGTGTGGCACCAGAGGTGGTTGGTGGATCCAATGGCTCTATGGCCTCAGGGCCTCTTGGTCCCAGTTTGACCTCTCTGCCATTCTCTTGATTTTCTTCCATGGTCCCAAGGTGGACATAGCAGTTCCATGTGTCATGAAAACATCCAGAGGCAGGAAAAGGGAGGAGTTTACACACTTCCACCAAGGCACCCTTACCTACACACCTAAAGTCTCACTCAAACACAGCATTAGTCGATCTCTAAACCAGTTGTAGAAAAGGCAAATGGAATCCTCAAAATTGGCTTGGGGCTAATTAATCAGGATTTACCCCCTGAGTCAGGCCTAACCTGGGTCAACGTTCTCTTAGCATACCGCCCCTTGGAGGATGAACAAAGGAACAAAATGGGATCTTGGCCAGCAAGAAAGGAGACAGGTTGATGGCTGTCAGACAAGCAAACAGCAGGGTCTGACAGACAGGCACATAGATTGGAATGTCAGCAGAATCCCTGATACTTTTTAAATGTATTTTTCTATCATATTTTAGCTAGAAATATACACAAGAATTCATAGAAGTTAAATACACAGGTGATGCCAGTACTCAGCATTGCTTTCTAGTGTCAGCTCCACCGTGAGGTGTCCAGAGTGACATCACCACCTGCTCCCTCCACAGTGAACTCATAGCCCTGATCTTTAGCCCCACTTGTTGGGGCACACATTAGGACCTGAGCAGGGAAAGCTCTTAAGTGAGTCTGGCTGACAGCAATGGCTCATCAATGATGCCCGATAGGGACCTTATCAACTAACTAGCTTGTAAGCACTTGTGGGCAGGGACTTGGCCTGATACCCAGTTGGCCTCCCCAGATGTTGGTTAAATAAAAAGTGTGAGTTTTGGACAGCCAGGTTGGAAGGATCAGAGCCTCAGAATGGGGCATGGGGTGAGAGTACGCCAAGGAGGTTGGGGGACGCTGAAGGGCAGGGTGTGGAGGGCATTAGAAACAGCACCAGAGCTGTGCTAATTCACTCTAGATGCTAAAGAAACAAACAGGTTGTCATTGGTCCCATTCTTCCAAGCCAGGCAAGACCTGGTGGCCCTAGGCACTTGTTGGCAAACCCAGACGGGGAGGATGTGGAGGTGTAGTCACTGTAAGGACCTACTTAGCAAGAGGCTTTCATTAAAGTTAAACTGTCCCTGCTCCCCTTCCCCCAGGGGATTCACTTAAAACAAGTCCCAGAAACCAGCTCCAGGTAACAAAGCCCAGATACAAGGGTGGGTCAGGCCAGGTGGAGACATCGGATCAGTGGGGGGAATGCATACTGTCTCCCTGGTTACCAAGGAGTATGGGCCCCGCCCTTTGGGAGCCTTTTGGGCGCCAATCCTAACCAAGGTGTGATAGGCTAAATCAAATGTCTACTAGGGTAAATTGGAACTCAATTGGTCACCTAGCATCACTGTGGAGTTTCCTGTGTATGTTACAATCTCATTGGTCACCTGTGCGTGGCCAGGCCAGACCACATGGCCTTTGCCTTAAAAGCTAGACTGTAAAACAGAGAAGGGTCGCCCTGTCTTGCAAGAGGTGCGTCCCCGAACATTCGGTTAGATTCTTGATGCTTGGCGTGAAATAAAGCTTTGCTTGACCTTTGCTTTATATCAGTCTCGCTCCTTTAATCCTTTAATCACCCATTATTGGGGCATAACAGTCACCAGCCATAAAACATCTGGGTGGTAGGACTCTGGGCACTCTGAGTAATCTCTACACCCAATGTGGGGTTTGAACTTACAACCCTGAGATCAAGAGTTGAACACTCCACCGAATGAGCTAGCCAGGCTCCCTAAGGACTCTTTGAGTACTATGAAGACAGGGCCATCCATTCACCAGCCCCACCCAGTCCCACTTCATCTCAGTCAGCACAGTGAGGGCCGATGTGTAGCAGGGGCTCATTCAATGTTCCCCAAATTGAATAGGAGTTGGAAGGGGCCTGAAGCCAACTGAGCTGCTTTCTCATCAGGATAGAAAGCTCCTCTACAATGTCCTCAGCCTCCATTTGGTAAGAGAGGTGCCCTCTTTTCCTGGGTACCTTCCTTACCACCACCCAAGGTCAAGTTCATTGGACAGCTGGAATGTCTTAAGGATAGCTGAGCCATAGCAGATTGGGGAAAACAGAGCCCAGATGAGGACCTATGTCACCTGATTTAAAGGAGAGAACAGAGGACCCAGTAGACCCCCAACTGTTAGGAGATTATTCCTTTCATTTGTGGGGATTTTGGTGGATCGAGCCTGCTCAGATGTGGCCAACCTTCCTACCCATCCTGGCTATTCTCCTCCCTGTCACACCTCTGCCTCAGCCCTCATCAACTTACTGACCCACACATAGCTTGGAACTTCAAGAGGGTCTAGAACCTAGCTTTTCATGTTTTTCAGAGAAAACTGAGACCTCAGTCAGAAACAAGTGGCCAGGGTCTCCCAGAAAGTCCCAACTGAGCTGGGATGAGAAAAGACAAGATTGCCTGATTTCCTAGACCAGGGTTCTTCCTGGGGCCCAAACTGGATCAACCCCATTTTACAAACAAAGGATCGGCCCACTGTGAAAGTATTTTTCCTGATCACAGTGAAAAGAATAGGGCTAGGGCCTGGATCCCACCTCTTCCTTCTTCTCCCACACCTCTGCATAGAGTGTCTTGGAACAAAGACTCACACAGGTATTTCTCTTCTTGTAACTGTCTTTGGCTATCTTTGGGCTTTAAAAAATCTCGCTTGGTTCTTGAAGGCATTCTCAGAAGGGTGGTCATTAAAACTTAGCGGAACTTCAGAACAATGATTTGCCTTTAAACATATGGCTTTGGGAAACCCCACCCAAGGATAAGCTGATGGGGCCTGCTTCCTCTGAAGGGAAAGCCCTGCCAGGGGCTGGAGGAGCAAGGCAGGATGTGGCCCCAGCCCAGCCCAGCCCAGACTGCTCCAGGTGGAAGCTCATCCTTGAACCTGAGCCCCAGCTTTCTCTTTCACAGGACATAGGGAAGGGCCAGGCCCCAGGGCCTCCTGAAGCAATGGCAGCAAGGGCAATTTCCCCTCTCTTGGTTCCTCTCCCTGAGAAGAGCCCATTGTGAAAGGAAAGGTCCACTCCTTGGATGACAAGTTATTTTCCTCAAACTCACCCAGAGGTTAGTGACCCCTTTCCCCACCTGTACATTCCTGGGTAAGTGATGCCTCTTTAGGTGCGTCTCAGGGGACGTTTAGGTTGCTCAAAAATGCACAAAGAAAAACCTCCGTATCTTGCCAAGTGTGCCCCCCAAGGCTTCTTGACCCCATTGCTGTCCTCCAACATGGACACAATAAAACTAGTTGTGACCACTAAATTGTCCTGGGGATGCACTGTGGGTCGAAGGCTTTGTCTTTATGTATAGCTTTGCAATCAATCCTCAGAGAGTACAGGTACATGAGGCAGATACAATACTATTCCCACCTTACAGATGAGAAAATTGAGGGTCAAAGACTTGAAACTGAGCTATGAAGTGATGGAACCAATACTTAATCTAAGTGCTTTTACCTCAGAGGCTATTTTTTTTTAACCAGTACATCATATTACCACCCAAAAGATTAGTATTTCTTTCATTTTCAGAGATAGGAGAAAAGGAAACTTGAGGACATACTGAAAACAATCAAGATTCACAGAGGGAAAATGGTCTTCCTGGAGGTTCTGGTTCAAGCTAACAAAGCACACATCAAATAAAGGTTTTTATGGTGGGGTCCTGAGAAAAATATATGGCCGGGCACCAAACCCAATCCCACGCAATTCAGCAAACATTTATGAAGAGTTTACAGAACCTCTCTGGGGCAGCTAGGATGGGCAGTTCTCCTTTCATGAAGGAAGAGATTTGGGCTTGGTCCTGTGGGATCCCACACAATCTAATTCTGCAGAGGGTGACCTGAGCAGCAGAACTTTTGAAAAATGGAAGAGGATTAAGACAATGAAAGCACCTAGTGCCTCTTGAGTGTCACCTTGGGTTTTAACAGCCCAGGAAAAACCCTGAGAAAAACTTTGGGTGATTGAAGAGGCAATCACACATAGGAAAAGAGGTGAAGACTTAAGAGTAACAGAAGCTGGAAAATAATTTTCTGATTCCACCTGACTCTCTCCCTGCAAGCATGGGGTAAGAAGGAATAACAATAATAATAGCAGCTGTCAGTTCTTGAGTGCTTATTATGTGCTCTTCACTGTGGTATATTTAACATATATTATCACACTAATAGTCCAAAGTTCCAAGTGAAGTAGGCACTATTTTTAATCCTCACTTTCCAGAATGCAAAAAGGAGTCTTGGAGAGGTAAATAATTTGCCCAAGAACACAAAGAAGGAGACCTGTGATTTGGAGAAGGCTCTCCAAGTTCAGTACTCATGCTGCAATATGCTGTTAATAATCACCTATGCTCACCAAGGTGCCCTTGGTGAGAGGGGCAAGAAGAACAACCCTCCTGAGACTGAGAAGGTATGCACACACATGTACGTGCCTGCCACATCCATATACTCTGTATATGCACATGCATACACAGACATGCAGACCCATGTAGGTGCTCATGCATAACCCATGCCCAAACCCATATGGGCATGCACACATGTGCATGTCTGGGCATGAAGCTGCAAATTTTTCAGCCAGCAATGTACAATGAGGAGTCTTGGACCTCCCTTTAAGAGAGCCTTTCTCTCTCATAGCATCTGAGAGTGAGTTGAGAAACTGGGTGTTTCATCTCCTGGTCTACGATCAAAGGTGAACTTTAAGCATCCCTCATAATGTAAGGGGATGGCAAACTTCAACTACTTGAAAACTACATGAAAATGAGAGCAAAGAAGGATTATGTTACGGTGCTTAAAATGAATTTAATGAGACTCTGAGGCCCAAACCAATTTTAAAAATGGTTTGTTTTAGCTGACCTGAATCAGTACTCAGAAATTAAAGCCTTTTTAGGCAACCATGATACTTGCAACAAACTCAAAGGAGCGCTCACAAATAAGTTCCTACTCAAAGGTTAGAGAACTAACAATTTAAAATCTGGTTTACTTGCAAATTAATCTACAGATATTACCATTCAGAAGGTCTTCTCCCCAAGTCCAATAAGAGATTCTGTTATAATCTCTATAACATCCTAATTATTACTTTTGCCAACCTGATTTTATTAGGCTGGAAATTATTTGATTTTCAGCCCCTAAATAATGTGATATAAAATTAAATAAAAACCCAAGCCACCATCTTGGATTTAGTTTCCATGCAGAGGAGATGTATATTAATAACTAAGACAGCCAGTGATGACCAGGGCACGTTCAGGGTCTTTGGGCTCTTTGGAGGGTCAACCACCCAACTGGTGTGCTGTGACTTTGCCTCTCTTGGCTGTGAAAATAGTACCATTGGAATGAAGGCATAGTGGAGCATGACCTTTGGAGACATGAAGAAGTTAGTCTCACCTATGCCTTTCCCACCAGATCCCTCCCCTCCAACCCCACTGAATGTGCACTGGTTCAGGCCCTGCAAGGTTCCCCCAACTCAGATCTGTCTGCCATATCATCACCATTGTTATTTTTCAGAAACGTAATTGTCACATCACTCTCCACCCCAACCTCCATCCTTGTATTTCTGCTGTTTGCCACGCATGTGCTTGGGCTGAAAAGACCTGGTCCGGGTACTCAGGGAGCTGGCCATTTAGGAGGAGGAGGTTTTGTCTTTGGGCAATCTGATTGCCAGCACCACTCCTTTCCTCACTGAATGGGGCCTTCCGATGTTACATTTCCACCCTGAGTTCTGGGCGTCCTGCCAGCAGAGCTTCCTCTCCTCCCCTTGGGGGGCTGTGGTGGTATCAGATGACCTGTGGGAGTTCACCCATTCAAAAAACCCACTTGAATCAAGTAGAAGTGCCTAAGAGAGAATATTTATAAAAAAGAGTCCCCTGAAAAGTTCAGAAAAGTTCTTAGGATGCTCATCAGCCCAGAAGTTAGGAGTGATGACCCTTCAGGCTTGCAGGCATGCTTTGTTTCATCTGCAAGGCATTGCTGTTGTTTTAATTTTTTTTAAGTTTGTGTGTTTAACTTATCCCAACATGGGGCTCCAACTCACAACCCCAAGATTAAGAGTCACATGTTCTTCTGACTAAGCCAGTCAGGAATATTAACACTGTTGTTGTTTTAAATGACGTAGTTATCTTCATTCATTCATTTTATTTTATTTTTTTAAAGATTTTATTTATTTATTTGACAGAGATCACAAGTAGGCAGAGAGGCAGGCAGAGAGAGGCGGGGAAGCAGGCTCCCAGCAGAGCAGAGAGCCTGATGTGGGGCTTGATCCCAGGAGCCTGGGATCATGACCCGAGCTGAAGCCAGAGCCTTTAATCCACTGAGCCACCCAGGTGCCCCTCATTCATTCATTTTAAAGATTTTTGTTTTTAAGTAATCTCTATACCCAACAGGGGCAACCCCAAGATCAAGAGTCGCATGCTCTACAGCCAGCCAGGTGCTCCTACTTAGTTGTCAGCATTTAAATTCATGAGAATGTACGTGAACATCCAAACATCTAGTTTTTTGGAAAAAAGTTAGAAGACTGGCAAAACCAGGCCCGCTATCTATAGCTCTACATGGCAGCAACTGCCAAGAGCTGAGTGAATATTACCACTTTTTTTTTAAAGATTTTATTTATATATTTGACAGAGATCAGAAGTAGGCAGAGAGGGAGGCAGAGAGAGAGAGGGAAGCAGGTTCCCTGCTGAGCAGAGAGCCCGATGTGGGGCTTGATCCCAGGACCCTGAGATCATGACCTGAGCCCAAAGCAGAGGCTTAACCCACTGAGCCACCCAGGCATCCCAAGACACCTTTTTACAAGAGATTTCCCTGCTCTGACAGGACTCAGTCTCCACCACATTCTTGTTTTATTTGTGGGTTGATTTCACTCACTAATGTTAAGGGTCTGGTCCCTGATGACATCTGAGTTTACAGTCCCCATATGGTTTAACTCCCTCAGTGTCCCTCAGGGGGAACCTCACAAATTCCTTTTTGGAGATTTTTTTTTAAAGCAGTTTGAATTTACTTACTCATTTTTGAGAGAGAGAGAGAGAGAGAGCGCGAGCTGGTGAGGGGCAGAGGGAGAAAGAGAAAGAATCTTTTTTTTTTTTTTTTAAAGATTTTATTTATTTATTTGACAGAGAGAGATCACAAGCAGGCAGAGAGAGAGGAGGAAGCAGGCTCCCCGCTGAGCAGAGAGCCCGATGCGGGGCTCGATCCCAGGACTCTGAGATCATGACCTGAGCCGAAGGCAGCGGCCCAACCCACTGAGCCACCCAGGCGCCCCGAGAGAGAAAGAACCTTAAGCAGGCTCTATACTCAGCACAGAGCTGGACAGGGAGCTTGATCTCACAAATCCAAGATCATGACCCAAGCTGAAGTCAAGAGTTGGACCCTCAACTGACTAAGCCACCCAGGTGCCCCAAAGTAGATTGATTTTAAACCAGACTTGGCCACAGCTGGTTAGGAGCTCACTGTGAGAACTAGTGGGAGAACCAGGACCACAGCAAGTTACTTCTCCAGTCAAAGCCATAGTTTTCCTTACCTGTACAATGAGGGCAGTAATGAAACCACTTAGGGTTTTGGTGTGGATTAAATAAGATAATGCATGTAACTCCACAGCTCAGTGCCCAGAACATAGCAAGTACTTGATAAAAGCTAGTCATTATCATTATCTTTATTCCTTGATACCATAGTGGCTTCACTTTCAAATCAATAACTTCTAGGAATATCTGGCAACAAAAATTGCAGCTAAGAAAAGTGCTGCCGTGAGAGAGAACATATATCCAGATCTAAATAGAAGATTCTAGAGTCTTTGGAGGGCTGGGATCATAATTAGCCCCTCTATTGGATTGTCCAGCTAACTTAGTTTTTTTCCAGAAATAGTGGTGATGATTTGTTCTCTTCTTTGTTGCCAGATGATCATGATTCTTAATTAGTCTTATTAAGAAATTACATTAGCCACATGGGAATGTCTGACTCCCAATTTTTAGCATATTTGGGAGTCTGTAGTGGGAAGTCAACGCACCTGGTGTTATGAGCTGTTTATGTACTCCCCCCTTCGTTATATTGAAGGTCTAACCCTTGTACCCTCAAGATGTGATTGTATTTGGAGACAGAGTCTTTAAAGAGCTGATTGAGTTAAAATGAGATCTTTACAGTGAGCCGTAATCCAGTCTGACTCGTGTCCTAACAAGAAGAGGACATTTGGACACATAGAGGCACTGCACACAGAAAGAAGACCATGTGAGGACACACAGAAAACTGGTCATCTGCAAGCCAGGGAGAATGGTCTCAGAAGAAAGCAAACCTACCAACACCTTGATCTTGGATTTCTTGCCTCTAGAAGTATAAGAAAATTAATGTCTATTATTTAAGCACCCCTAGCAAATGCATCCACCTGGGAACCATAGGGTGAGGGCATAGGACAGGAGAGCCTCTGACGTGCAGTTGATGGATGAGAGACTTCCCGAGAAGCTGGTCATGGCAGCGTTTGGAACCAGAACCCCAGAACCTCCCCTCAGAGCTTGCAAGTGAGAAAGGGCAAGACCAATGATATAAGACAAAGAAAGACAAAGAAATAAGAGGTGACCCAGATGGATTCCAGAGACAGAACAAAAGACCTTGACTGGGATTTTAAATCTTCTTAGCAGGCTGCTTGTATGTGGGGAGGTTGTTTAAAGAGTATTTGCTTCTGAACTGTCACAGGGCTGAATGTGTTGAAGGCAGAAGGATAAGTGATATCAATTAATTTTTATATTGTTTGATGACCCAGTGTTGTTTTCAATTCAAGAGGGCTTGTGTGATTGGAAACAAACAAGCCTGATGCTTCGGAAGTTTAAAAACCCATTTGGGAGTTTGGCTTGACCCACGACAGAAGTCTGGAAGCTAAAATGCAGACACTGTTTGACTAGACTTTTGGGATGTATCCATAATTTCTCCATCAGAGTATTTATATCCCAAAGTCTTCTTTTACCATCATATGCAAATTTATCTACTTCTTTCCTGGACACAGATGCAAATTTTTAAAGCACCCACAACTCAAAATGACAAAAGATCACTCCGGTGATTTGATAGATGATGGGGACAAAATTATTAATGTGAGTTCCTCCCTATCTCCCTCCCTGCAGTTTCCAGAGGAATCTGGTTCTGGCCGGCTCCATTTTTCTTTCTTTCTTGCCCTTAAAGGAGAGCTCAGTATTTCCCAGCCCAGTAGGCATTTACAATTCAGACTTTGGGAAATAAGTAGAAAGAGACAAGCTAGAAAGGCAAGAGAAAAATGCAAGAGAAAACAAAAAGCATATACTCAGCTGCATATTTTAGAGAGATTTCAAATAGGTAAGTAGATAGATGGATAAATGAATGGATGAATGAATAGATAGAAATAAATAGAAATCTATTTATCTTCCTATCCGTTCATCTATCCACCTACCTACCTATCTTTACCTACCTACCTAGCTACCTACCTACCCACCTATCAAAAGACATCAGTGGTTTGAAGCAAGGAATCAAAGATTCATAATGGACAGTCATTGCTTTGTCCTTTCCAACATCAATTCCCATTTATTATGTTAATAGCACCTCAAATTACCCTTGGGGATACTGTCCTCCATTCCTAGTCCATGTGATTTAGATAGGGCTATCTCCATTCTTCACTTCCTTCCTCAAAATGTAAGCAGAATCCCAATGATGAGTTTAGGACGAGTATATGACAAATGCAAGGGGACAAAGTTGAACCAATGAGAGTCAACCGTGGGACTTGCCTTAGAATGGAAAAGGAGAACTTTCCTAGTGAGTTTGCTAAAATGCTAATATTTAAGCCTGGGGGTACTGGTAGACGCCATATGGGAAAAGCTTTTCTAAGAAGAAAGCAAGCAGGAAGACAAAGCTTGAAAATGGAATTCAAGGCAAAATAAAAACTCCCAAACTTCACAGTTTTGTGAGAAAATTGGATCTTTTTGAACACTACTTCGAATTAGAATTCTGTCATTCCAACAAGTACTGGCCAGGACGGAGGGACCCCAAGAGGAGCAGCTGCAGGCGACAGAAAAAGGAAGTTCTACTGACGCTTGTCAAAAATTTAAAGTAAAGATGAGAATTCGTTTTAGTGATTTATAGAAGCTAGACTGTGTTTCTGTGCATATGATATTTTACCAAGACTGGACCAAGTGTGGTCCCAGAGTTTTGTAGAGTCCTTCTCAACAGGACTCATAAAATTAGCAAATGCCTTTGTTGGAAGAGATCCTGGAAGACATCTGGTCCTATTCTCTACTTAATGCGAACATCTCTTTAAGCATCTTGAAAAACAACTCACTCCGATTCTATTTGCATACTTCAGGGGATTAGGAAATTACTCCCATAGAGGTAGCTTGTTATGGGTTGAATTGTGTTCCCCAGGAAGATATGTTGAAGACCTAACCCCTGGCACCTCAGAATATGGCCTTATATATGAAATAGGGTCTTTGTGGTTATAATCAAAGTAGGACGAGGTCATGAGTATAGACCCTAATCCAGTATGGCTGGTGTCCTTACAAGAAGAGAAGGCCACGTGAAGATGAGGCAGAGATAAGAGGTATATTGCTAGAAGCTGGGAGAGGCCTGGAGGGATCTGTCCCTAAAGACTTCAGAGAGACCATAGCCCTGACATCACCTTGGTTTGGACTTCTGGCTTCCAAAACCATGTAAGAATACATTTCAACCCAGGAAAAAAAAAAATGGACATATTAGCCACCCAGTTTGAAGCACCATGTGTCCCAGGGAGCCCTGGGAAACTGATACACAGCCCATTCCATTTTTAACAAGTTCCATGTTGGAATGTACTCCTTGATACTGAGCTAAAACTTAGTGCAACCACTAATCCTAGCTCAGCTTTCTGGAGTCAAACACACACTTATTTCTGCCTCTAGGAAACAGCCTTTAAGTATTCCAGGCTGAGGGACGCCGGGGTGGCTCAGTTGGTTGGACGACTGCCTTCGGCTCAGGTCATGATCCTGGGAGTCCCGGGATCGAGTCCCGCATCGGGCTCCCAGCTCCATGGGGAGTCTGCTTCTCTCTCTGACCTTCTCCTCGCTCATGCTCTCTCTCACTGTCTCTCTCTCAAATAAATTAAAAAAAAAATCTTAAAAAAAAAAAGTATTCCAGGCTGAGATTGTGTCCCAGTGAGAGGTCTCTTTGTTTATGCTCCTGGATCATTCACATCCTGGTGCCTTCTAAAGCCTGATGCCTGGGGCACCTGGGTGGCTCAGCCGGTTAAAGCCTCTGCCTTCAGCTTGGGTCATGATCCTGGGGTCCTGGGATCGAGCCCTGCATTGGGCTCTCTGCTCAGCCTGCTTCCTCCTCTCTCTCTGCCTACCTCTCTGCCTACTTGTGATCTCTGTCTGTCAAATAAATAAATAAAATCTTAAGAACAAACAAACAAACAAACAACAAAGCCTGATGCCTCCCAATGCTTGGTCATGGCGACCATGGAGCCTTTCCCTATTTTTTCAGTGGTTGCCACAGCTACATTATTCAAAACATCCTCTGTACCTTCTTCTTTGAGATATGAGCTAACAAGGCTTTGGGATAAACTGCAACCCGGCATTCGGGGTGGCACTTGCTCCCACTGAGAATCCTCCCAAGGGACACTTTTCATCATCATCTTAAAGAAATACAGTGATGGTTAAGACATGATGAGAAGCTGTTGAAGGAAGAAGCAAAAACGTGAGACACAGAAGTTTGTCAATAGACAACATTTAAAAAAACATCCTGGCTCCTTCCCAACTGGGAATGCAGGAAGGTTTCCTCTCAAAGCTGGTCCCACCCCAAGCTGTACTTCTAGGTCCCCTATGTCCCCCCCACAGGCAGGAACAGAGGGAAAGGGGAATTATTCTCAAGGACCCATATCCCTGGGCCTTAAGTCAGAGGAAGTTCCCGTTAACCAAAGATAAAGTCCTACATTAGTGGAAAACAAATTACTCAGTCCTGAGGGGAAATTTGGAAAACAAAGAGAAAGCCTTTCAACATCATCTTCTTATTTTTTCTCCAAGAATAAAAATATTAGCACAGACTCACAGGATTCTGGGCACACGCTGATCTCACAACGAACAAAAGGCAAGGTGTTCTGACAAATGCGCCAATTTCTGGCAATGTCACAGACTCCAACGTACACTCCCACATTTGAATGGCTTGTAGCTTTGGTCTGATGCCTACTGGGGTAAAGAGAAGCTGTTTTTGTCCTGTGTAGCCGGGGATCTTCACTTTTGCTTTGATGGAGAGTTAAATTTGGGAACGACTTCAAAGGTAGCTCTTGGGGGCGCCTGGGTGGCTCAGTGGGTTAAGCCGCTGCCTTCGGCTCAGGTCATGATCTCGGAGTCCTGGGATCGAGTCCCGCATCGGGCTCTCTGCTCAGCGGGGAGCCTGCTTCCTCCTGTCTCTCTGCCTGCCTCTCTGCCTGCTTGTGATCTCTCTCTGTCAAATAAATAAATAAAATCTTTAAAAAAAAAAAAAAGGTAGCTCTTGGAGCTTGGATTAAGACTCTAAAGGGCTGGTTCTAGATTCTGCCCTGGGGCTCATCTTTAGACGGGGGTCAATTTGAGGTCACTTTTAGGAAGTGCTTTGACAACACCATATGGAGACGCGCGTGCGCAGTGCACCCACTTATGCCCACATGCCAAAGGGCCACACTTCCATTCTTCACGAGGACCTCTATTAGCCAAACCATAAGGAAACAACGGGTTAAGCAGTAGTGAACACAAGGCACTTGTTTTTCCCCTAAATTCTTTCCATCCTGGAGTAAGAAGACTTGAGAGGGGAAAAAATGTATTTTCCCCCTTCCTTCCACAGATGTTCAGAGAGACAATTCCTAACTGACGTGGCAGTTCAGCATTTAGAGGAGAATGGGGATCTCTGGAGACAGACTGGGTTATGATCTATGTCCCCACGTGGCCAGTGATGAAGGCGGTAGCCACCCACAGCAACTCATAACTTAGATGGGGTGGACCAGGTTTGAATGACAATAGCAGAAGCTTGCAGAGTTTCTCTGGGTGGATGTCCAGACAGCCCACTAAGAGTGGGGCATGGCAGAGCTCTGCATCTCCTCACTCTTGCTAACCCCAACAGAAGTAAGCACCCCTGCTGAGAGTCTCTTACCAAAATAATGTATTTATTTTCTTTTTTTCCAAGATTTTATGTATTTGTCAGAGAGAAAGAGAAAGAACACATGCAGGGGGAGTGGCAGGCAGAGGCAGAGGGAGAAGCAGGCTCCCCACTGAGCAAGGAGCCCAATGAGGGACTCGATCCCAGGACCCTGGTATCAGGTCCTTAGCCAAAGGCAGAGTCTTAACCAACTGAGCCACCAGGTTGTCTCCAGAATAATATATTTAAAACAACCTATCTGGACTGGTAAATATTAGAGAAAAAGCTTTTTGCTGTCATCGTTCTAGCTAGGGTCCTCCAGAAGAATGTTAGTATTCAAGGCAAATGGAACCGGGGTGGGGGGCACAATAAGAGGGTGACAGCTTGAAGGAGGCTTCGTCTGCCAGCTTGACCACAAGTGAGAGGGCCTTCTGAGCAGCTGTGGGGCATCCAGAAAGGAGAGTGAGAGAGTGGCTGGAGCACCTTCTAGGGTTGGAGAAGACTTATGGCAAGTTACAAGTGGATAGACCCAGCTGCTTGCCTTTCCGGTTGCTGTGGGGCAGGATGACAGAATGGCAGACTTGATGCTTGGGTACAGGGAGGGGGAGGGACCATTGGGAGGGGGCCATTTGCCATTTGCCAAAAGGGTGTCCTTCTTGCTCTAGTCGCAAACTGCCCTTCAGTCTCCAAGTACCTGGAATGCTTTGGCGGAGAAAACCTCCCAACACACTCCTTTACCCTTTTGCTTGCTTGCTTTTTACTACTTATAATTGTTGACATCTTGTAAGGAAGACGGCAATATAGGCTTACTTAGTAGATATGGTCTCTGATTCAAAAATTCTATAGCGATCGTTGAGTGGTAGTGAATGTCTTTGCACAACTACTGTATAAATGTGGTTGGCTAGGGGTTTTCAAATTTAGGGGACGTGAAACTCTAAAGAAATTGCAAACAGACTAACTCATTCCAAATGGACTGCCTATACCTTGGTTATCATTAAAGAAACACACATTGAAACAATAATTTCATTATGTATAACTTTCAAATTTATAATGATACATAAAAATGATAGAGACTCCGCTTTGTCAGAGAACAAGCACACTAAGGCATTGCAGGTTGGTACTGTAAAGTGATTCTGTCTTTTGAGAGAATAATCTAGAATACATGGAAGGGAAGTGTAGCAGAAAGTATCCTTCCTCTGTAGAACAGAAACCATCCAACCCTGGTATGCTGCTCTCCTTCACACGGCCCTGTGTTTCACTAAATCAATCATAGGAATCCTATGCTCCTTGTTATGCCGGGATAGAAAAGGCACTGGCCAATGAAACACTGAATGAACGATGCAAGAGAAGCTAGATAGGGTCCTTTGGGAAATGTTTCCTTGTTCTTTAAAAGTGACATAGATGAAGAAATATCCCTTTCTTCTTCTACTGAACATTGCCAGATCTCTGGGGGTTGGTGATGCCTGGAATGTGACCATGAGAACAGAAGTGAAGTGACACAGATGACTACCTCAGGCTGGCAGAACGGAGTCATGGAAGCAAGCTAGGCCACTGAGGATGTTACCATGTAGTGAAATTAATTCCAGAGCAGCCCCACTCCAGGGGTTATTGTAGGCGATTATATCGCTTCTTTATTATTTAAGCCAACAGAGAGAGAATTTTCTCTTACTTGTAGCAAAAGCACTCCAGGAAGCTGTAAGATCGTTTGTAGTCTTTGACATAGTAATTCACTTTGGAGGAGATATATCAAAGTAGTGGCCAAAAGATTAAAATTTTCTCTCCCAAACTCAAAAATTCAGAGACACGTGTACATGAAAATCACACTATGAAAAAGAAAAGCAGAATATAAAAGGGTAGGTACACAATCCTAACAATGTAAATATTCCCATGGCTTGTACGAAACTCCATGAGCAAATTCAACTTCATAGTGATAGCTTATCGTTGAATGCATATTAGATTCTGTTTCTATAAATTATTACTCAGTTGAAATTTTATTTTAAAAAAGTTTATGAGAAATGGCATCAGACCCCAAACATGAACTTTTGCATGAAATAAACAGCAGAGAAGTATCTGTTGAAAAGGAAGGGCATGAATTTAAGAAATGATTCTAGAACTAGTCATTTCATGTCTGTGATTCTGAGCCTCCTCCTTTGATGTAATTACCCATTACAATACCCAAATGTATGAAACATCTTTTCAAAAATGTCAAACACACAGACTTCAAAGAAGGGAAAGGGTAGGATTCTGGAGAAATGAAGAAAGAAGACCAAGGGAAAACAGTGTAGGGAACTGTCAACATCTCTTACACAATGGATTTCCGAAAATATGTCATAAGCACAGCCTGAAGCTTGGCTTAATTGGCACAAACACAAGGGAAATAGAAAAATCTAAGTCAGAAGGGCTGTCACATTGAAAAATTGGTCTGCCTCTGCCTGAACATCAGAGAAAATGTGGAGCAGGGAAAATCCGGACATGAAGGAACCCTATCAAATTCACATCCGATGGAAAGGCTATAGGAATATTTTTGTAGTAGGCAATTACAGCGTTTTATTTTTGGAATTCTTCTTTCAAGCGTCACCAATGAAAGTGAATTCCATTATGTATATTGACAACTAAATTAGGACAGATTGAAAATGAAGGCCAAGAAAATTACTGTAATATTGGGAGGTTCGCCTATGAACTGCAGCAAAATAATTCAAGAAAACACATTCAATTACATTTAGGGAAATTCCCCTTTCTTTCCCCTTTCCCCCTAAGCTTTCACACAGCATGCTGTCATTCAGTTTCTCCAAGACTGACTCAAACAACACCTTATATTAAGGCTTTGTTAAATATTAGCATCTTTTTTTTTTTTTAACCAAAGCTTAAGGTTAAATGTTTTCAGATCGGGATTTTCATGGGGGTCAAATGTCTTGAATTTGATTAAGTATTACCAGTTGAAGCCAGTTTAATGAGACGAAAAAGATGTCAGGTTACTGAAAGGTATGCAGTGGAATTAAAAAAACAAAAACAACAACTCAGAGTTTTAGAAGACAAGGAAGCATTTTCCACATAGGGATTTTATCTTGTTATAGATAGCAAATGTTTAGGGCAGGAATAGTCCACAGATGTGCCCTGCTTTCTAAAAACTTAATACACTAAATATCTGACACTGTAAAGCACAAATTTTTAATTCTAAAATTAAAATTCTAAAAGGATTTAGTTTAAATCTAAAAGGATTTAATTCTAAAAGGAGACACCTTGTACTGTCTTTTAAAGGTCAGTTCTCCATCAAAATAGCCATTTGATTTTAGCCACTCTAATAGTGTCATTAAAAATAGAGAGGATTGGGGCACCTGGGTGGCTCAGTGGGTTAAGCCGCTGCCTTCGGCTCAGGTCCTGATCTCAGGGTCCTGGGATCGAGTCCCACATCGGGCTCTCTGCTCAGCAAGAAGCCTGCTTCCCTCTCTCTCTCTCTCTCTGCCTGCCTCTCCGTCTACTTGTGATCTCTCTCTCTGTCAAATAAATAAATAAATAAATAAATAAAAATCTTTAAAAAAAAAAATAGAGAGGATTAAGAATCTCTAAGTCAATGGAGAAATTAACTCCAAAAAATGGTCCAGACAAAAAGGGGAGATGAGGTCATATTCACCTTTGGTGAATTTTTATTACCTCATCAGGATTCTTTTTTTTTTTTTTTGAAAGGATTAAGATCACCTCTTGATGTTGAAAAAAGATCATTACTTATGGTGATTTATGCAATAATTTCATATCTCATTATTTGTTTTCTGTGCCAACAGGTACTCTAACTTACAGAGGTTTTTTGTTTGTTTAGATTTTATTTATTTATTTGACAGAAAGAGAGAGAGAGAGGGAACACAAGCAGGGGGAGTGGGAGAGGGAGAAGCTTCCTGCTGAGCAGGGAGCCCCATGTGCGGTTGGATCCCAAGACCCTGAGCTCATGATCTGAGCTGAAGGCAGACACTTAATGACTGAGCCACCTTGGCACCCCTCACAGAGTTTTAAACCAGAATATCCTGGGGTGCCTGGGTGGCTCATTTGGTTGGGCAACTGCCTTTGGCTTGGGTCATGGTCCTGGAGTCCCTGGATCAAGTCCCGCTTCAAGCTCCTATCTCCGCGGGGAGTCTGCTTCTCCCTCTGAACTTCTCCCCTCTCATGCTCTCTCTCACTCTCTGTCTCTCAAATGGATAAATAAAATCTTAAAAAAACAAAAACAAAAAAAAACAGAATATCCTATGGTGGACACTCATGTCCAGAAAGCCCAACCTCACACTGAATAGTGTGTCTCCCATCAGTGAGGGTATCTCCAGGTCTCTGGGGCTCTGACTGCCACATGCAGTCCCTACACTGTAGACAGCTGAGCCCCATTGGAAGATCAGTAAAATGGGCAGAATTTGCAAATAGGAATAAAGGACATGCACACATTGGAATATTATGCAGCTCTGTGTGTATAAATATGTTCATATGTATTAACATGGAAAACTCTCCAGAACAGGTCATTAAATAGAAGAAAAAAAAGCTGCAATATCCTGTAGGTAGTATTATACTTTTTGCATTAAAAAGGAGGAGAATAAGAACGTATTTTTGTATTTGGTTATATTTGCATACTGGAACACATGGGTAAGAAATCAACTCAGAGTGGTTTATCTTCTTTCGGGGGGAAGGGGCGGAGGGGGTAATGGTGGGCATGCATTCCAAATAAGATACCTCATTGTGTACTTTGTATCATATTTTCACTCTGAATCATGTGAATCTATCACATAGTGAAAAAACAATTCATTACATAAGAATAAACTCAGCAACGGTTTTCCCATATCACAGTCTGTGGGGATACCTCATGAAAAAAAATTTTTCTTAAAGATTTTATTTATTTATTTCACAGACAGAGATCACAAGTCAGACAGAGATCACAAGTAGGCAGAGAGGCAGGCAAAGAGAGAGGGGGGAAGCAGGCTCCCTGCTGAGCAGAGAGCCCAATGCGGGGCTCGATTCCAGAACACTGGGATCATGATCCGAGCCGAAGGCAGAGTCTTTAACCCACCGAGCCACCCAGGCACCCCAACTCATGAAAATATTTTAAACCCGATGTTCACAGTTTGTAAGCTACTTAAAATGGTTTACCTACAGGTCACTTTGAAGGCCACCAAATTCAGGCTCAGGACTCTGTTCTGAGAGTCGAATATCTACTTCTACTCCCACTGGCCTCAGCGGTTCTAGCAGCCACCTGCTTGCATGTCTCTTCCAACGTGTGTCTCATCTGAACTAACTTTTGTACGAGGCAATCATGAAGCCGGAAGGACATCCCTGACACACAGCGGTACAGCTGTGAGTATCTGTCACTGAACTTTATTAAAAAACGAACTGCAAATCCCTAGAAAGATCTTCTAAGTCATGTTCGACTTTATAAAACTTTTTTTAAAGAATTCATTTATTTATTTGAGAGAAGAAGGGAGGGGCAGAGGGAGAAGCAGGATCCCTGCTGAGCAGGGAGCCTGATGTGGGGCTCGATCCCAGGACCCTGAGATCATGACCTGAGCCGAAGGCAGATGCTTAACCCACTGAGCCACCCAGGCGCTCTTGTTGGAATGCTTTATGTCTTATTGATGTTTTCATAATTTCTGTTAGAGAGTCACTTTAAATGGCTTGTGAGCTACTAGGGTAAGGACATGAGAACAGGGAGATAGAGAAGAGAGGAAGGGAGGGAGGAAAAGCAGAGAGAGGGAACATGAAGGGAGAGACAGAGAAAGGGGAGAGACCGTACAGAAAACAAGAAAGGGAAGGGGGCATGGAAGAGAAGGAGAAAGGCAAATCTATCAACCCAAACCAACACATTAACCAGGTGCCAGAAACCACGAGCACATTTGGTCACGAGAATACATATAGGTTTTTCAGGCTAGCCCCCAAGAGCCTGTTGAACGGTCAAAAGGACTGTTTTCTCACCCATTCCTGAGTGCAGAGAGGGTTGGAGGGAAAATGTTTTAAGTAGAGGAGGCCACTTCCAGTGCCCGGCTTCCATACCTTCCCCCACCCCTAGCCCCGCCCAGGACTAATGGGGTCTGGTTTTCATGTAGCCCGGAGACCCTCAGTGGGCTGATGGCCTGCTGCCTCTTTTTTGTTAAGAACCAAACCAAACCCAACCAAAAATTTCCCTCTCTGCTCACCATCCTTGTCTCAGACATTAGGGAGAAGTTTGCCCGATTGCATGTACGCATTAATGACTTACTAACCTGCTCAGAGGCATTTTCCTGCTCCGAAAGTCCTATGCCAGCGGTGGCCGGTGGGGGCCAAGGGAATAGCTCAGACTCGTATAACATCTCACAGGAAATGGCCAGACCACTGCCCATGCTCAGGTTTTCTGGCTTCCCTTCCAGACTTTCATGGACTTAAATCTTTGCTGGTTTTTCAAAGCCACTTAGAATTTAAAGCAGCAAAAGCGCCTGGGACCCAGGCAGCCGACAAGTACTCACTGAATGTTTCCAGGTGTGGGCAGGATGATGCCTGGGGGGTCGCAAATGGAGGTTATTAGCCACAGCTGAACCTACTTCTAAGCTGCTGGGATGAGCCCAAAGTCTCAGGAGAGCAGAGAAGCAGCGAGAAAGCTGCTTGGTTGGCAGGAGCTGGTTTAGGGAGATGGGACCGGGGCAGAGGCCCTGGGCAAGGTGCTTACCTCTCCTGATCCTCAGTGTCCTAAAGGAACACGCAGAACCCTTTTCAAGTTGGATAAATCCTCCTACTCGATCTCCAAATCACCTCCAGAAAGAATTCTCCTCACATAAGAATTCGAGCAATTTAGTAAGTAATTGAGGTCAGCTTAGCCCAGGGGCAGGCAAGTTTGATGACACCCTGTTCTAGAACGGAGGGAGAGGAGGACCACCATGGCTGGATGACTTTGTCCAAGGACACCAGGAAGGGATGAACTCATGGCCCAAGGCCTGGTTCTTTCCTCCATACCAAGGGAGCACCTTTTGCCTGCAGAACTCGGGGACCTCAGAACTGAGAAGAGTCATGGTGGACAGGCCTGTACAGGTATGAGGCACAGGTAAGGGTCAGAGAGCACAGAGCAGGCCCCTACTCCAGGGACGCCAGGGTCAAGATAAGGTGTGACAGGGAGCTTAGTATGTGTGGTGTGGCCTTTCCACACTTTTAGGAGCATCCCAAGGACACTTGTGTCTCTCTGCTGGCCTTCAAAAACTGGCCTGCTTTTGGGGAAGGCCTGTGGCTGTCCAGACTGGTCTGAAACTGGGGAGGAGGCCTTAATTCAGGTGAGGGATGTATTCAGCACACAGACCTAAACCACATTTTCTACTCACCTTTCCAAAACAAGTAAACACCAAAATCCTCACTGGATCTTGTATTTCAATGTATTCTTGAATTTGAAGGGGGTCTAAGTGGTGTTCTTAATCACCATTCCCCAAACACAACAGTACGATGGGACAGTGGCAGGATGGACTTTCTCCTACTTCACCCCTTTGTTTTACATGAAGAGTTGAGCTCTATCCCTTGTTAGCTCCATTCGTGGGGATAGGGCACTTCCTGGACACCTGTTGTGGCCAAGCATGAGGAACAGGCATAATAAAGCCAGGAACTAAAAAGACGCTCTTGGAAGGACAGGCCCAGGGAAAGGTTATGCCTGTTTGGAGAGGACAGAGATGATAGCTGACAACTTTAAACCTGGTTTACTGAATTTCTGCAAAGGTTGGTGCAGTGTGTGTGCCAGGGGGAGGGTACCGGCATGCATTCCCATTGCCAATGGAATGGGACACATGGGTGACAGGGAGGCCATACTCCTGCACAGAGCTCCTGAAGCCATCCGTCCCTCAAATTCTTCCTCTCCCCTCCTTACCAGACTTAAAATGAAAGACCTGGACCAGAGAACCACATGGAAAAGACAGAAATAATCAAGGAGCCCGATGACATCTGCCTGCTGTCCTCTGTGCCACCAGGCACCAGCTCACCACTCAGACAGAAAAAGGAGACAAGTGTGTCCACAGTGACAAGGCCAAATGGCTCAGGAGGATTTGCCATGGTTGCTCCATTTCTTTAGAAAGCTCTGGAAGCCACAGCTTGATCCAGAGGAAGCAAATAGAAGGCACAAGGCAGATTAATATTCCTCCATGAGATTATTCTGCAAAGGCTGGGAGAGCCTGAGTTGGTACAGGGAGAAAGTCCTTCACGTGGCCATGTCAGCAAGGTGGGGACAGTCACTAGACACGACATATATGCTTTTTCTCAGGGAGCTTTACGAACAGCTTTGAGAGTGACTGGCTGACCCGGAGTAAGGGTGAATACTAGGCATTCCACGTGGCCAAGTCTGTTGAGTGCAGGCATGTTATTGAACAGGTGAGTGGTCACAAGTTGGCTGGGGTGGTGGCTTATAAGTGAGCCTGGCCATAAGAACCTAGGTTTTCTCAAAGCCTTTGTGATCCTCCTGCTCTACCTCCCGCTGTGACCTGCAGAAATTCCTACCTAGCTTCAGTGACATCTATGGCATGTCTTAGCCTGCTTTCTAGACTGTGGACTCCGGGAAGACCGGGGTTTTCCGCGCTTACCTCTCTCGGCCTACTGCAGCTGCCAACTCGGGGCCTGAGGCTGAGAAGACACACATCCTTCCAACCACTCACCCACACACCTGTGGGGTTTATCTTCCTGCCCAGCATCTCCTCCACTGTTTTCTGGAAAATGCCCCTTTGTTCAATCCAACATTATATTTGGAGGGAGATCTCACATCTTTAAAAACCTATCGCACCTCATCCCAGATTGGACATAGGTAGACATCTAAAAGGGCCAAGGGCTCTGGTCCAGGGATGGACAACTAACCAGGCTGGGCCACTCAGAGCTCTTTCCAGAACCCCAGACCCCTGTCTCCTTGCTCCTATTGCAAGGTGGGGCTAAAAATGGATGGTTTGATAGTCGATGGCAGGTGTGTCTCCAGCTGTGTGGACAGAGCCTGCCTGAAAGGCTGAGGCTGACACTCAGGAAGAGGCAGAGGCAGTGGGGAAAGGGCCACGGCCAGTGGCATTTGGAGCCTTGTCCATCATGCCTACAGCTCAGCTGCCACCCCACCCATCCTGTGACCAGGCTCTGTGAGTCAGTAAGTGCCCAATTCTCGCAGTCCAGTTCAAATTGAGTTTTGTCACTTGTAACACCAAGACTTCTGACTAATACGTGGAATGAATGACTAATTGGTAAAATTAAGCCCCTGTGGAGCCCAGAGAACCACCAGGAAACCCTAGATCGTCACGCTCTTCCTCCCTCACTTCCTCCCTCTCGCTGCTTGGAGTCCATGTCCATCCAAGAAGCACATCAGGCTTGGAACAGAGGTGGTGGGACATGGGGCCACCTCATCACTGAAGTCCACAGGAGCAGGAATATGAAGAGCCTGGACAATCAAGAAGGTCAGTGCAAGTTTCAGAGAAAAGAAAGCCCCTAGAATAAAAGGAAGGGTAGAAAACTCAGCAGTGGGTTGATTCTGATCTATGTACCAAGAAGGAAGCATTTTCTTTCAATTACCTCCTGTGCTCGTGTTTCCCCTGCAGCCAAGGAGCGCACCGCTACACTGTTGCTGGATTCTATAGAATCAACACAGTTCTCAGTGTCTGGTTCCTGGACCAGGGGCCTCAGCGTCACCTGGGAATTTGTTAGACATGCAAATTCTCAGTTCTGCCCCAGACCCCCTCCGAATCAGAATCTCCAGGGGTAGGACCCAGCAATCTGTTTTAATAAACCCTCCAGAGGATTCTGATGCACTATGACGTTTAGTTTGAGAACCTCTGGTACAGGGTTTGGCTCAATTTGTGGCTCTGGTGCCGGGTCTGTGGGTTTTGCCGGGACCACAAGATGATCAGTGCCCCCTGGGTTTGCATTCTGCATCAGCCACTTACTATCTGTGCAACCATGAGCAAGCTACTTAACATCTTCAAGCCTCATCTTCCTCTGTACAACAGAACTAAGAGTGGTAGCCACTCATTGTTACTTTGGGGATTTAATGAGATAATACACCTAAAGTATTTAGTTGCATACCCAGCATACAGGGTAAGCACTGAACAAAATGCTGGTTATCTGTATGATTTTGTTGCTGCTCTGATTCTGTGGTAGGGCCTGGGCCCAGAGGAGCCAGACAGGACCTCTCCCGAGGGACTTGCTCCTCTAAAACACTTACTTGCTGTAGCCTATGCGTGTTCTTTCTGTCTAGCGAACTTCTACTCAACCTTCAAGCTCTTACCTCCTCTATGATGGCTTCCCTCCCTCCTTTCTCCTGCTAAGCATCCTCCATTCAAAGCCATCGGACTGCCCAGACATAAACCCTGGCCCTGCCTCTTCCTAGCTATTTGATCTTGGGAAAGCTGCTTCAGCTTTCAATGCCTGACCTGTAAAATGGGATGGACAATTGTATTTACCTATAGGATTGTTGGGGAGATTCAATGAGGCACTATGTACAGAGGCTTACAACAGTGGTTGGCATACAGTAAGTGCTCAATAAATGTTAGCTCCATCTCCTGGAGCTTACCACTCTGCAGGTATAGGACAGGTATTGGGATTGAGTGAATGGATATGGGGCAGGTCTAGGTCTGCAGTGAGGTGAGCTTGCCTTGGGTATAAAACTTAAAAGGCACAATGAACTTAGTTCCAATAAAGCTTGGAATCATTCCAATTAAAAAGGGGTTGCAATAAAACTTTATTTATAAACACAGGCAGATGGCCCACAGCCAGAGTTTGTTAGTTTTTTTTTTAAATATTGCATTAAAATATTATTTGTCTTGATTACAGAGGCATGGGATATGGGACATGATGGCTTAATCTGCTCTTTCCCCTCTGGCTGAAACTCCAAACACAGGCCCTGTGGTTCCCCAGCAATGTGGAGCTCTTCCTTGCTCCCCCAGGGGTCTCAGACCCAGCAAGGAAGTTCCTGCCCACAGCCTGGGGCTGAGTCTGTCTGTTCAGAACAGGCTCCTTTCTAAACTCCAAGACTGAATTTTTAAAAGGAGTATAAACTCAAAGCGTATCAGTTTTCAGACAAAATTTAAAAAGAGTGTTTATACATATTCATATAATATATATATGTATATATATATATACACACACATACACGTACATATGTATAGGTACATTTAGCTTTGTGATTTTTTAAAAAGATTTTATGTATTTATTTGAGAGAGAGAGAGCAAGAGAGCAAGAGACAGCATGAGCTGGGGAAGAGGCAGAGGGAGAGGGGGAAGCAGACTCCCTGCTGAGCAGAGAGCCACGCGGTGCTGGATCCCAGGACCCTGATCTCATGACCAGAGCCAAAGGCAGATGCTTAACCGACTGAGCCACTCAGGTGCCCCTTTTGTGCTATTTTTTGAAATTTTCAAGGATGTGTGTGTCTGTAACCGAACCGAAAATAGAGTCCCCTCTTTCCAAAACATTTCCTTGGAGATGATATGGGCGGCCAGAAGGCTCTGCCATGGAACACATGTGCTCACGTTCCAGATGCCTTGCGCGTCCAGAAAGGGACAGTCCGCGGGGGCTCCGGCTTTATGCCGGGTTCCACATCATTAAGAGGCAGCCAGTCTGAGGCTCTGGTGCCGTCTCTGGTTCAGAGGCAGTTGCTCAGTAGGTAACAGGCTGTGTTCATAGGGACAAACCAAATGCCGCCCCCCACCCCGCCATGCTCTAATACACAGGCAGCTGTGTTAAGAAAAGGGGTTTTTTTTTGTTTTTGTTTTTGTTTTTTACAATTATAGCACACTCTGTAAACCGTGGAAGGGGATTTCTTTCCTTCTTCTTTTTAATGACCACACCTTTAAAATGGAAACCATTCGGGGAAGTGAGAGTGCCGGGCTCCAAGGAGCTAGCGACATGTGTCATCGCGCTGATTCAAATCAGACCAGAGGCAGGTTTCCCTTTCTCTTTCAGGCTGATGCCAAAGTCTCTGGACCTTTGCCTTCTGTGGCATGTGAGGTTGAGTAGGTCGCTGTGGCTGCGCAAAGCCCCAGGAGAGGCTGGTGAGGGTTTTGGATTAGACAAGGCTCATTAGCCGCAAGCTGGGCACGCACCCATCTGCACCAAGCTCCCAGGAGTGCCCTTGAGAATTCTGAACCTCAAATTGTTCCCGACACTCACCCTGCCAGACAGACAGGAGCCATGTGCCTTGTCCTTCACCTCTCAGGGACTGAGCTGTCACCAGAACATGCTCCCACCATGCCTCTCACTGTGCCCTGATCTCCCTGGGGAGGCACTGCTCATGCGACACAAGCTTCTTGCTGGCCTTCCTCTACCACTGGACTCTAGACTCCACAAGGGTAAGGCAATGCCTGCCTTGCACACCACCAGGTTTCCAGTGCCTAGCCCAGTGTCAGGCACATAGTAGGCACTTAGTAAATGTTTCCTGAATGACAACACCTATATGAATATGAGCTTTCAAGCAGCTGCTGCTGGGACTACAGCTGGCCACATGCCCCTGGAGCCAGCTTCAAGTCCGATGGCCCCATTCATTCCTGGCTACCTCCCCGGGCAGGTCAGTGAGCCACACCAAGCCTTAATCCTCTACTCCCTAAATCAGGGATAATAATACCCACCTCGTAGGGTTATCATGAGACTAAAATTAGACAGCACTCATAAAAACATGCAGCAGACTGGATTTTTCTCCCCAGTTATTTTTTGTCATCCCTCTAAGAGGATTATCCAGCCCCCACCACTGCCAAAAGGCTTCCCTTGCTGCCCTGTGGGTGGTTTACGCTCCTACCCGATGGATGTGAGGCTCAGCCATATGACTTGCTTTGGCCAATGGAACACAAGTGACACTTGCCGCATCCCAATGTGAACCTCAACAGCACCAAAGGACTCTGGCCTTTTTCCTCTGATGAGAGAATGCCTCAAGAATGGAGTGTCCCGGGATGCCTGGGTGGCTCAGTTGGTTGAGCAGCTGCCTTCGGCTCAGGTCATGATCCCAGCGTGCTGGGATCAAGTCCCGCATCGGGCTCCTTGTTCGTCAGGGAACCTGCTTCTCCCTCTGCCTCTGCCTGCCATTCTGTCTGCCTGTGCTCACTCTCTCTCCCTCTCTCTCTCTGACAAATAAATAAATAAAATCTTAAAAAAAAAAAAAAGAATATTAAGAATGGAGTGTCCCACAGACGGGCTGCTCTTTCTCCGCGTGTCCTGGAATGAACACCCTCCAAGCAGAGTGGGCAGCCGGCCTGCGTCTGATATAAAATATGAGCGAGAAGGAAACCCGTCCTGGGCTGCTTGTCACGGCAGCACGATCTAGAGAGAAAAGTGGCTGATACACGGTAGGAGTGGGTAAACCTCTGAGCAATCAGTGAACACACTGTTGTCCTTCTCCCAGATCACCTAGTGCTTTGGGTTTGTTCGGTTGTGACATTTAATCACCAGAATAAATTCAAGGTGGCATTTTGTGGCATAAAAAGGAAGTGGATCTTTTTTTTTTTTTTAAACTGGGATGCAAGGCTGACGGGACAGCAGTGTCTATAGCCTACAGACCCCATCCAGGATTTTCTTCATGGATTATTCATTCTAGCTCATAGTATTTTGTATTATTGAGCATTTTGCTTATGTTTATCAAGCCATTATCAGAGAGCAGTGCACTAAGCCCCCTACACATGTCCCAGCGTTTAATCCTCACAATTGTGCCGTAATATAGGTGATACAGTAAGGGCACACGGCACCTGGGGGGACATGAGGTTTGCGAGCCTTCTCCCCACAACACTGCCAGAGTCTGCAAAGGTTAGCATCCTCGTGGCCCTTCCCATAGATCACCAGTGGGGTCAGATGTCCCCACCTCGGTTTCCCCTTCACCGGGCCTCTAGGCTGGGAGGTACTAACATTATCCACAATTTACAGAAGAGGAAACTGAAGCTTTCAGAAGGAAAAAGCATGCCCAGGGCCATCCAGCCAGTCACAGAAGAGCCTGGATAGGAAGCCAGACACGGCCCACGTCAGAGCCCCACATCCTGCGTTGGCGTCTCCTGTGTTCACCCACACACTATGGTACCTTCTGCCTCTGCCTTCAGCCTGAGGAAAACTCAACCTCAGCTGCACAGGCCTTCCATTTAGAGTGACTGTTCAGCCTGTGCCGTCAGGCCATCCAAAAAATACCCCAGACTAAGGAGTAGTTTGAGAAAAGTGGTAGTGGGGCCATTGGCACGGGGCTTTCAAGAACATTCCTCTTCTGACTGACACCTGTATTTGGCCAAAGTGAAGCCTGTTGCCCTTACACTTGCAGGTGGGAATGTGGACCCTGTGAATGTTTATTTATATGCCCTGTGTTAAGTGCCGATGCTATTCAAGTGTTTGAAACGTAGTCCCTGGTCCTTCAGGAGATCCCCCTTAGTAAAGAGACAGATGTGCCAATAATGAACTAGAGGAAAAGGCCTTCTAAAGAGGGAGAAGAGAAGGGAAGATGAGTAGATGTGGAGGAGAGAGATGAACTCTGGCCAAACATCAGGGCCAGGTCTAGGTCACATTCACATCTGGCTTGGTAGAATGAGTCCTCTTTCACCAGGTGGGAGCTCAGAAGAGCCTCTTGGAGGAAGAGCATGCCCAGAGCAGGTAAAACAGTCCGTACTGGGGCAGTGTACCATGCGGTGGGTCATAATGTCTGGAAACATCGGGTGGAACCAGATTTCGAAGGGTCGAAATCCCAGCCTATGAAGATCTGGTTCTAAACTCTGAAAATATCTGAATACCTGCCCAGGAAGGGCTCAGACCAGAGAGGCAATTCAAGTCTTTCTTGAAGGTGTGGGAGTCTGGGGACAAAATCCTCCAGTGGCCTGAGGTTGAAACATACTCTGGACAGTAAGTTGGGTATCAGCTCGGAGAGCAACTAGACTGCCCCTTCTCCTGAAGCTTAGAGTAGGATAAACGTGGCTGTCTGAAGCTGAGCATGAGTGACAAGATGGATCCATTCCCTGAACAAATATTTATTGAGCACCTACTATGTGCCAGGCACGATTCCAGGCATCTGGGAAATACCAGGGAATAAAAATCCCTGCTCTCCTGAAGTCTTCATTCTAAGGAAACATTTTAATAGTACCCAGCACCACTCTGTGATTATCCACTAGTTACTAACTTGTCTAGTCTCTACTACAACCCCAGGAGATAATGCTATTATAATTGTACAGATAGGTAAACTGAGGCTCAGAGCTATAAACTCATCCTGAGTCAAGGCGGTAAGTGGCAGGGCCAGAATGCATTGGCAGGCAGTGTGCTCCAGAGGCAGGCTCTGGGCCCCTTGCCGTGTCCTGTCTCTCTGTACGGGAAGTAGTTGTATAGGGGGCTGAACTCTAGTTTCTCTGCTCGCTAGGAAAGGCTGCCCCTGCTTCCGTCTTCTACTTTAACCTCTTTGACGAGTCTATACTCACTAAGCATCTCATTTTTTGAAAGATTTTATTTCTTTATTTGAAAGAGCAAGAGTCATGGGGGAGGGGAAGAGAGAGAGAGAGAATCTCAAGCAGACTCCCCACTGAGCAGGGAGCCCGATGCAGGGCTTGATCCCAGGACCCTGAGACTATGACCTGACTACGATCCTTTTAGAGGTGAAGAGACACTCTTCCTCCCTGAGTGTTCTTTTTTTTTTTTTTTTTAAGATTTTTATTTATTTATTTGACAGAGAGAGATCACAAGCAGACAGAGAGGCAGGCAGAGAGAGAGAGAGAGAGGGAAGCAGGCTCCCTGCTGAGCAGAGAGCCCGACGCGGGACTTGATCCCAGGACCCTGAGATCATGACCCGAGCCGAAGGCAGCGGCTTAACCCACTGAGCCACCCAGGCGCCCTCCCTGAGTGTTCTAAAGCCATACTCTGCAAAGGGTGTGCCTCCCCTGTTTATGGCCCTCCACAGTCAGGCACCTGTTTGTGACAAGGTGAGTCTGCAAATGGGGAGAAACTATTTAGAAACTTTTATAGAAATTTGCTGAATCTAATAAAAATGGGCACCTGTAGTCCATGTTTCTTTTCATTTTTCTAATAATTTCTTTCACTGTACTTCACAAAACTCTCATTCTGGGATGAACTGGAAGTTTAAAAAGAAGAAAATAAAATCTGATTCTTTACTAAGATTGTTAGAGAAGCATTGTTCTCCGGGAGTTCAAGTTCAGGGGCTGGGTGGATTTCATCCCTGAGAACAGAGAGACCCTACTGGCAAGGTCCAGGAAACATCTGTGGGGGTGTTTCCTATGTGTCACCCTCCTTTCCATTGCTAGCAGGTGGGTGGATTTTGTGCTCTCTTGCTTGGAGGGGGGGGGGACAGTGGCAGAGCTACTTTTGGTCAGTGGGCCTTCAGATCTTTTGCAAAAGCCAAAATTCATTGAGGAAATTAAGCTGGGCCTCCTGGGGGAGAACTGGATACTTTCCTCCCAGAGCTGAAGAGGGGAGAGCTCAGCTAGGCTGCTGCTGGCTTGGGGGAGGAGGAGAGTTGTGGGAAGCAATAATGTGGTGTTCTTTTTTTTTTTTTTTTTAAAGATTTTTATTTATTTATTTGACAGACAGAGATCACAAGTAGGCAGAGAGGCAGGCAGAGAGAGAGAGGAAGGGAAGCAGGCTCCCTGCCGAGCAGAAAGCCCGATGCGGGGCTCGATCCCAGGACCCTGGGATCATGACCTGAGCCGAAGGCAGTGGCTTTAACCCACTGAGCCACCCAGGCGCCCCAATAATGTGGTGTTCTTAGGGAAGCTGGCTCCCAGCCTCTGCCCAGGTCCTCATCCCCAGACAGTGCTCAGAAGCCACACAGGCTTCCTGAAGGGGCTGTGGGGGGCCACAACAAGGCATCCGAGGACATATCAGGGGACCCAGCGATTGCGGGCCTCCCCTCCACCCGCCATGGCTGGCATGGCACCCCTGCACAAGCCTGCGTCAGAGGGAATCCCAAGAAAGACTGAGATTGACTTGCCCACCAGGCTGGCAGCTCTGAACCTGAGTCCAGTATCATTTGATTTAAAGAAAACAAAGAGTCCCTTCTCTCTCTTGGGTTTGTGGAGTCATCATTATACCCACTGACTCTGGGACTGAATTTAGGAGTTTCAGCGAATGAGAAAGGCACTGGAGGGTTAGGACAGAGTGGGTGGGGCTTCTCAGCGTGAGCAGTCCCAGAGGTGAGCCAGCCTAGGGACTCTGTTCTATCCCTGGAGGAGATCCTGAGATCATCTGTGTGCAAACTGAAGGCCTGCCAGGGACAGCGTTTCCTGCTGGGTGAGCTGACAGTGACTCACAGCTGCGCAGGTGGCCCTGAACGTCCCTCTGTAGTCCTCGGGGCCTCCCTCCCCGGTTCCCTCATGCTAACTGCACACAGAGTCCCCAGGATCCAGGCCACTGGGAGCTGCTCCGCGTGGTAGATGCTGAAGATGGACACAGACCTGGAGGCTCTGTCAGAAACCCATACTCCCTGCCCCCACCCAGGGCACGATCAAAACCTCCAGGCTGCCCAGAAGTCCCCACGGCTGCCTGAGGCTGCTCTGCCTAGAAGTCCCCAGAGAAAACCTTCTGCTCAGAGATCGGGTCACTCTTGCTCTTAGTGGAGACTGTAAACAGGAAATGGGGAGAACTGCTTAGAAAAGAGATAGCATTATAGTCCAAAGAGCCACTGTTGATTTTTATTTTCTCCAGAAATTCCGGTTTCGGTTTCCATTCAGTGCAAGTCAAGGAGGTTTCCCAGACCCCGCTGGTGCAGGGGCCCGAAGCACAGACCAGACCTCTAGGGCCACCATGGCCTCTGAGCAAACCAGGAGTCCCTTTCTCTGGGGGAGCTATGCCAAAGAGGCTAATCCTGGGGGCGGTTTCCAGAATTTCTGAGTCTTGGTCCTAACCCCTTCCCCATCCATCCGTTCATTTACCCAACAACTAGTTATGGGGTCTGTTTGTGTACCAGTGCTGCATGGGACTATCGTGCTGGGACTGTTGCAGAGAAAAGGACCATGTCCTTGCTTTTGTGAAGTCAGTCTGGTGCTGGACACAGACACCCAACTATTCACACACCCTCCTGCGTGGAAGGAGGGATCGAGTCCCGCAGGGTTCCTGTGAAGGAACCCCCACCCAACCCACCACGTACCTCAAACCCCCAAATCTGAACACAACCAAACTGGCTGTCCCTGGTGCACTTGTTCTTGGTTTTCTGTCCCTGTTGGAGCTTCCTGAAGCACAAGGCCCTGGTGGGTTTATGACATGTCTGCAAAGGTCTGGACCCTTTTCCCTTCAAGACATGGAGTCGATGGGCTTCCCCCTCATCTATCACTTGGCTTTAGTGAAACGCTGCTTCTTCTTCTTCTTTTTCTTTTAGAAAAATACTTGTATATATCCTATTTCAATGTTTGGATAGACAGTTATCTGGCCTCATCACTCAAAATAGTTACTGGCCTCCTGCATGATGTTAGGTCTCAGCAGTGACGACGTGAGATATGCCAACCCCGTCCCCGTTGCTCTTATTCAACAACAAACAATTCCTGAGGAGCAGGCACTTTGCTGGGCTTAGTCACGTATGGGGCCTTATTAAACTTTCATATCGGGACGCCTGGGTGGCTCAGTTGGTTAAGCAGCTGCCTTCGGCTCAGGTCATGATCCCAGCGTCCTGGGATCGAGTCCCGCATCGGGCTCCTTGCCCAGCGGGGAGCCTTCTTCTCCCTCTGCCTCTGCCTGCCATTCTGTCTGCCTGTGCTCGCTCTCTCTCCCTCTCTCTCTCTGACAAATAAATAAATAAAAAAAAGAAAAAAAAAACTTTCATATCTCCAAAGAAGCAAACAGTCTGACAAGACGTGGGAAAAAACGAGACTCAAAGTAAAAGGATGGGCCCAGGAGTTCCTTTGCCCGGAAATGACAGAGTTGGGATTGCAACTATGGTATTTGATATCTAAGGCCAGATCAGCCCTTTCTTTTCATTCGAAGGTACCTACTGGGTCACTTTTTTTTTTGGGGGGCGAGAACGTTTACGTTCTAGTCTCCTCAGCAACTTTCCAGTATTTAATACAGCCTTGTTAGGTATAATCACAATGTTATGCCTTAAATCTTGACTCACTTCTAACAAATCGAATGTGGTAGAAGGATGCCGTGTGACTCTGGAGGCAAGCTCAGAAAGGGGGACACAGCTTCTGCCTGGCTCTCTCTCTGGGGACACTTGTTCTTGGAACTCAGCTGTTGGGCTGTGTCCCTTGTCTCGAGGAGAGAGCACAGGTAGATGTCCTGGCTGATGGCCCCAGCTCAGGTCCCAGGGGCACCACCTGCCAGACAAGAAAGTGAGGAAGGCTTCAAGGTGAGCTCAGACCCACACAAGCAGATGACCCCCACATGAGAGACCTGGAGCAGAGCTGAACTGCGAGAGATGATAAGTCTAACAATGATAATAAACTGTTTTGGCTGAAGCTACTAGGTTTGGGTGATTTGCAGCGAAGGATAACCAGAACAGTCCCCCCCTTCCGGAAACACTGGTGGGCCTGTGTTCCTCTGCAGCCTTGCTACTCCCGGGGTGCCCGGCTGACCAGTGGCATTGGACCACCCGGGAGCTTGTCAGCTGTGCAGAGACCTGGGATCCACCACACACCTGCTGAGCCCAATCCTGCACTGTAATAAGACTGCCAAGTGTTTCACATACGGGTGAAGATTTAAGCAGCATTGTTTACCGAATCTTTTTTCAAAGTACAGTTTTTTGATTCTTTTTTAAGATTTTATTTATTTATTTCACAGACAGGGAGAGAGAGCTCGCACAAGTGGGAGGAATGGCAAAAGGAGAGGGAGAAGCAGGCTCCCTGCTCAGCAGGGAGCCCAGTGTGGGACTCAATCCCAGAACCCTGGGATCATGACCTGAGCCGAAGGCAGACACTTAACTGACTGAGCCGCCCTGGAGGCCCTAAAGTATAGTATTTTAATGCAATGCCTATAAAAATTCAAACACAAAAAATAATGCAACAGACCCCAACATACCTTTACCAACCAGATTTAACAGATAATTGCAGCAAGTATATATTCTGTTCCAGATGCTGGTTTAGTTAGCTGACACATACTAACTCATTTAACTTGATGACAGCCTCGCGAGAGAGCCACTATGATAGCCCCCACCTCTGTGTGTCATAGATGAGGAGGTGGAGGACAGAAAGACTAGGTCATATACTCAAGGGCACACAACTCACAAGCAACAGAGCTGCTATCTGAACGTGAGGGCCTGGCTCAGGGGCTCAATTACTCTTTTTCTGGCCGCTTAAATCACTCTGCCACCTCTTTCCCTTCCCCCACATCGTTTATCAAATCTCCCTTGAAACTGACCTCCAGGTCCTCCCTTCCTCTCCTCCCCACTACCGCCATCTGAGTGTACCTAGGGCTCCTCCAAAAGCACCCGGCCGGCTTCCACCTCTCCCGCGGCACCTCCCCATCCGTTTCCTGCAGCACCTTGATGAATCTGCCCGCAAACACGGTGCCCACCATCCTCCCTGCCCAAACACCTCTGCTGCCTCTGCTCAGCCTGGCAGCCCACCAGGTCGCCCTGGCAACGTAGTCCCGCCTCCAGTCTGCAACAGGAAACGGAACAGAGCACACAGCACCACCGGGCCTCCATGACGGCACACTTCCGGTTTGCTTACGCATTTCCTGCTGCTTGGAGTTGCCTCTTTTCTTGCCTGGTCTCCTGGTCCTACCAAACCCTGGTTCAGGTGCCGCTCTTTGGCTATTGGTAGTTTAAAGGATGAACTCCTATCCCTGAACACCTAGTTCATCTTGATTCTCCTTTCAGCTTTTTTCTTCTTCATGGCTACGTACTGTAGGAGGCATTTACTTTTTATTGGGCTCTTAAATATATAACTTAAACTTACAGTTTTCACCATTTTTAAGTATATGATTCAGTACAATGAAATACATTGACAACGTTGTAAACCATCACCATACCTAGTTCCAGAACTTTTTTGTCAGCCCCAAACCGAAACTCTGTGCCCATTAAACACTCACCCCCTATTTCTCCCTTGCCCTCTGCTCCCGGTAACCTCTATTCTACTTTGTGTCTCTATGAATTTGACCAGTCTCGTTGCCTCATATCATGGAATCATACAGTATTTGTCCTCTCTGGCTTGTATAACTTAGCATGATTTTTCAAGGTCCATCCGTGTGGTTGCATATATCAGAATTTCATTCCTTTTTGAGGCTGGATAATATTCCATTAAATGGGTAGACCCCATTTTGTTTATCTTCCTGTCAATGGACATAGCTGGCTACTGGGAATAATGCTATTATGAACACTGGTCTACTGTTCAAGTCCCTGCTTTCAACTCTTTATGCATGAAACATTAAAAAATCTATTCTCAGAGCAAATCTGTGGTAGGGATTGTTAGTTCTACTTCATAGATGAAGAAAATTAAGGCTCATGGAAGTTAAGTCACTTGTCCAAGGCCACATGTCTGGGACTTATTGTTTTCCTGAGGATTCTGATTTTACTAATAAATGCTGGTTCTAGATAAGATGAGAATCTAATTTATTGAGGATTCCATAACTGTAGGTGCTCTGTGTGATCTCTGTTCATTCTGAAGGTAATGACAATAGTCAGAAACAGGTGGGAAAATGACATCCTGCATCCAGCAAAGGTAAACTAGAAAAGCCTTCTCTTCCAGCATGAATCTGAAACCTAAGCCTTCTGATGAGTCCTTGCCATGAGGACTGATTCTGTAGCACTGGGAGAAACCTCTGTGGTCTAAGTTATTTGCTCTAGTCAGGAGAAATTTTTGATTTATGGTTGAGGAATAGAAATAGCTGGACAGTTTGCCTCCAGAAGCAAAGTTGTCCTCAGGTCCAATGCCCCTGGTTCTGAGATGGCTCGGGTATAGTTAGATCTCAGTATGATGGGACCTGATGTTTAGGTGGTGGATGACGGGCCAATCTTCCCAGTGTCAGTAGGCCTGAGGGGTTTCCTGGGATGCAAGCTTTCAGAACTGAAACCAAGAAAGTCCCAGGCAAACAAGGATTGGCCACCTTGACCTAACGATCATTGTGCAAGAAAAAAATTTCCTCTTGTTCTGTCCCTTCCTTTCTTGTTCCCACTCATTTAGACCTAGGAACCACCCCCCCCCCACCCCAACTGGACTTCCTGCTTCATTTTCTATCTACAGCAGCCCCCCAGGCACACTGTGCCCTGATCAAAAGTCTTCAACTTTTTTCAGCACAAATTGCTCATAGCAAGTGCCACACTCCCAGGCCTGTAAGGACCAGACAGGTTATGTCAATGGTGTAAAATCATAAGAACTGATGGGGACTGCAGGCAGTTCCTACTTTAAACTACCAATAGTCAAGGAGCAGGATTTGAGGTAGGGTTTGGGGCTTAGAGCAAGTATACAAATGGAAGCCACATAAATATGTGTCAATATTTAAAAGTTGGAAATCAAGAACTAATTTATTAAATAAACTATCTTACCTCCCCCTAAGTTGGCAAATATATTTCCTGCTGACTCAGAAGACCCTGTTCAAACTGTGTTCCTGCATTCCTTGGAGCCCCAGGTTGAGACAGGTGTACAGCACAAGGTCCTCTGGCCTGTTACCCACATTCCTTCTCTTCTGGCTCCCGGCTCTGTCCTGCATCTCCAGGGGCCTTGAAGTCCATGGTGGACACTCTAGCCTACACTTCAGAGCTCCATCTGCCCGTTACAATCTGCTCCCCCTTGGTAGACTCCTCAGTGTGTCCCCACCCTTGGAAGGACAGACCTAGGGAAGAGACTCATATAACTTCTGGAGGAGAGCCTGGGCCATTCAGGCAGAGAATTCTGAGTACTGGCCTCTGGAGCAGGAGAGGGGTACAGGCTCTGAGAGGTCAAGTCCCCTTGAAGCCAAAGACTTCTCCTGATATGGAAAAGGGTGTGGTCAGAGCAAGGCCCTACTAGTCCAGGGCTTAGGAGAGGGGCTCCTCTTGCTTGGGTCTAAAGATGGTACTGATTAGGCCTGCAATAAAGCAGGTGTCCCATCTAAAGGAGCAGCTGAACACAACTGCAGCTAATTCCTGCTTCCTAGGAATGTGGGCCCGAGTGTGACTAAATACTTTGCTTTTTCAAGAGAAGATAAAACTGTGGAATGTTTAATAAATTCACATTAAAACCAAGCCTCCCCCACTGCAAAAATACCCTGTGTGAGTCAATACAGTAAAGGCCAAACACAGTACATCCACCAATCTGTCCTTGAACTTTCAGTCTGTAACTTCTTCCTTGAGGAACACCCTGTCCCTCTACATCTTGGCCTCAAGCCACTTCTTGCCCTCCATGACCTCAGTTCCTTCAGTCTCCTCCTGTTCTGTAAAATTAGATGAGCAGACACAGCCTGAGCTTCCCACTTCAGGCCCTTTAATCAATGAGTTCCTTCTGTCTGGAATGCTCCCCCACCCCTGGATCTCATTCTTATTGACAGCCACACTCGTTCTTCAAGAACAAGTGCAAGTCCACCTCCTTCAGGATGTCTGCCCTGGTGATGCCTGAAATTCTGGACCTACGGTCCAGAGACTGGAGTACTAATCCTGGCTCTACAATTTTACACAAGTCACAGTATTGTGAGCCTCATTAGGGAAAATGAGCTGATATTTCCATTGACCTTGAAGAGCTGCATCTTGTGAAAGTCAAATTAGATAATATAGGTTATAAAAATCTAGTACAGCTGAGGGCATTTAATCATTACTCAGTAAATGCTAGTAGACTAGGAAGTGAATTTGAATATCTGACTTAAGTTAGCAAATTATTTTGTAAAGCACTAGACAATACATAATTGAGGCTTCGTGGGCCTCATGGTTTCTTTCCTGACAACTCAACAGAGCATCCCCGGACTATATGTAAACAAGTGGGCGTAACTGTGTCCCAATAAAACTTTATTACAAAAAGAGGTAGACAGTCATATTTTCCCCAAGGATGATAGTTACCGACCCCCTCGTCATACCATTCTCAGAGCTGGCTCTGTGGCTCTCAAGGCTGCTGTTACTGTTCCTACTAATAGCTAATACTTTAATTCACCCACACTCACTAGGCAGTGTCCAAAACACTTTATAAGAGATTTAACCTTCATCACTACTTCATACAGGAAGAAACTGAGGCACAAAGAAGTGACCATTAGACTTGAGAATCTGAACTCTGAATCATTTGTGTACATGGGTACATGCCAAAGCGGGCAGCATCTGCACAGTCTTATGGGTATTGCTTTCTTTCTTTCTTTTCTTTTCTTCTTCTTTTTTTTTTTTTTAGTTTATTTTATGTATTTTAGAGAGAGAGAGGGTGAGTGGAAGGAAGGGTAAAGGGAGAGGGAGAGAGAGACTCCTCAAGCCAACTCCCCCCTGAACAGGGAACATGATCCCAGTAGCCTGAGATCATGACCTAAGCCAAAAGCGAGAGTCAGCCACTTAACCCACTGAGCCACTCATGCGCCCCATCTTGTGGGTATTTCTTGGTTGTTGTTGGATGAATGTGCATTTGCAAAGGACCTTGTCACCCTCCACCCTCCCTCCCATGCATTGGTGGCAATTATAACTATGGAGCCCAGGCAACAGTGAACCTCCTCCATCAACAACCAAGGACAGCAGGCAAATGACATGGGCCAAGAGCCATGCATGTCCTTGCTGAGTCTGTATCTGGCTAGTAAGTACTTAGTTTGATAGTGTTCTGCTTTCTTTCTTTAACTCTTCCTCTTTATCACATGCCCATAGGAATATGAAGCCAACCATAATGGCAAAGAAAAAAGGAAATGATTTGATGTGATGGTCAACTGTCCGACAACACTCTGTCTGATCCTTCATAATGGTCAGTTTGAATAAAGAGCCGTAGTTGTGCCCTGAGCACTGCTCTGCATCATGGGAACTGTCAAAGGATCAATCAAAGGAAAGATTGGTCTCAGGTGTGGGGGTGGCTGATGAAGCAGAGATGCCCATCTGCGTGCCAGAGGTAGCGTGATCATGAGCTCTATCATCCAAACTGGAACACTGTTGACAGTTAGGCTAGGAAAACATGGGCAAACATGGACATAAGGTCACCTGGGTCAGAGAAACCTTTCTAAGCAGCCACTGGAGAGCCTCTTTTGCCTGAGCAATACTGTTCTGCCTTAGAGAGAAGAGCAACTGGCCCTTTTCATTACGGTCCATGATCGTAGCTACAACACCATGCAACATTCCTCCTATACCATGTGTTTAGACTACACCAAGCTAGACTTAACTGTAAAAAATCAAGAATAGGTCCAGTCCTGAAAGTATGCCTTGGTTACTGGTTCTGAGGAATTAAAGCCAATGTTTCCTGGAGTTAAAAACTGGGTCTTGCAACTTGACATACTATGGCAAATTTAATATAGAGTTAGGTTTACAAAGTAAGTGTCTGATTGATTTTTAGCTATGTGTTCCCAAGAACTTATCTACTGCCTGAGCAGGTACATGCCTGAGCATGTACATTGTACATGCTGTGCACTGCACAATTCTAAGGGCACCATTCACATCATACTTTATGTGAATGGAGCCCTCTAGGATTCTGCAGTGTGCAACCTGACAATCATACATGGTAGCCTTGGATGTAACACTTTAGTCCCATTCCACACCAGCCAGAACTGGTATACTTCAGCAGTCTAATCCTTAAATAGTTGGTCACCCTCAGTCTGGTGTCTGCTTGCCTACTCACTTCCAAAACGTAGTGAGCACCTACCTACCCATACTCTCATCCTATGAGGCACACAAAAAATGTTTTGACAATATGCTCTGCTACTTAACTTTTCTGGCACCCACTGATAGAAGTTTAACCCCTCCTCTGGCCTGACAAGAGAAGATCGTGGCTTTTATTACAACATCAATACCTTCTTTTGGTATTGGAGGGAAACACTAAAACTATAATTCCTTTTTTTGTGGGGAGGGTAGGCAAGGACCCTTGTCCCAATTTTCCCTCTGAGTCTTGGGAGCCAAGAGGTGGCATTAAATCTTGATTATGGTTTTTGACTCAGAGTCTGGGTAAAGTCAACTAAACTGCTTCTGATCCATTTCTGGAACTAGAAAATGAGTCTTTCATCATAGGAACCCAGAGAACCCATGTAAACTCTTAGCCACAAATAAGGGGAGCAGGAGGACAGAGGACAGAGGAGGCTGATAGCAATGGAACTGAGACAGACACAGGGGGAGTGTAAGATGAAGGCGCTTGAGCTTGGCCAAGCCTGATGATTATGACTTCACAAAATGTGGAGAGGAAAGGGGCTATTCGAGATGTGTACCAGACAGCATGAGCAATGCTGGGGGTGAATGTGGCCAGTGAGGGGCAGGGCTGGGCTCCTGAATTGGAAAGGAGACTTTATGTTAGGAACCACTGGGAACTCACCTGTGGAGGAGAGTAGAGATGGCGAAGGTGTTACATTTTAGGAAATTCCGACTTTCAGAGAGCAAAGTCTGATCTTAATTCCGGAAGGAATGAATAAAGCAGTAATTCTCTGTTCTTATGAATTCGGGCAGTGCTTTGGTGATGACTTGATGGATGCTTCTACACTCGCTATATAGGCGCCTTGGTCTCAGGAAATGACCTGAGAATTCCCATTTCTCCTTCCAACATTCAGCTGGGGGAATTTTCTCCTGAGAGGAAGAGACCTGGACCAAACTATCCTCAGCTGAACTTCAGTCAACTAACCCCACTCAGCTGGGAGCTTCTGTGACTGGCATTTTATCTACTGCTTCTAAAGCTCTTTGCATCAACACAAACATACTTATGCTTAGTTAGCGGTCGGTGGCATACTGCAGAGCATACAGACTAAGTGGCCCCAAAGAGACAGAGCTATGAAGGAGCAGAACGGATTTATTCCTCTCAGATCCAGTTACGCTGGACATCAAGCTATGGGGCCCAAGGGAGGGAGGCTGTATTTTGCCCAAAGCATCTATTGTCTGGGGGAGAGAAGCATTGCCATTCTGTGGGTCAAATATTTAAGTTTCTTTTGGAGAAACCATCTAGAATAGATGAGTAGTGGTGTATATCTGCCATACTCACTTCCCATGAGACTCTAGGTGGGTATTTACCCACTCTCCAAGACTCTCAGGGTCAGGAAAGAGTAGGGCATGAAGATGTTAGGCTTTAGCTCCTAATAAGGCCAGCTGGTTTTAAAAAAGGAATCCAAACTCTTGTTTTCAACCACTGAGGACTGTAGGTCTTGGAAAACCAGGTGTTCCCCCACTAGATTTTACACAGAGGAAAATGGCCACCAGATCTCCACTGGGTTGGAAAGACCCTGAAGGAAGGCAGTGATGAGGGATTTTTGCCCAGGGGCTCCTCAGAGTCAGGCCAGAGTCACAACAGACTGCTGATGTTTTCGTTTTGAAAGGCCAGAGATTTCTGGAACTTTTAGAAAAACACCCCTCAGTTTGATGTATTTTTCTATTCTTTTTTCTTTTTCCCTCCTTTCCTTTCCTTCTTCCTTCCGTCTCAATTATAAAGAAAGAGTCTTGATATTAACATCCACCTAGAAGGTCCCCCAAAACTGCCTTAACAGCCATCTGGTAAAATTACTCATTTTATGGATGAGAAAGTTGGGGCCAAAAGAGGGAAAAGGAGTCTTCTAAGTCATACAATCAATGGCAGAACAAGGACAAAGTCCAGGCCATGGGTCCCTTCACACTAAAACACGCTGATTCGATAATTTCATGGGGTTTTTTGTTTGTTTTCAAAACAGATCCAAGAAATTAAAATTCAGTGGTTTGGTTGGTAAAGAAGTATCATGTCCCACATTTTACAAAGTGAATTGCTCAAACAAAGGAAAGAGAAATACCCATTCAGAAATCTATACTAGTTTGAGTCCTCTGGTTTTGTCTTATTTTTCTCTTTACCTGATTTCCCTCTATATTCTTTTCTGCTGTGTCTTTTCCTATAAACTGCCTCAAACAGGTTCCTTTTATAAGGGGAACAAAGGGGGAAAGGGAAAGCAGAAAGAAAAGTCTTTAGAATATTCCTAATAGAAGCCCTACAAAGTAACTATTAACCTCATTTTACAGAAGAGGAGACTGAGTTTTGGTGAACTGAAATCAATTGTCCAAGATTACCCAGCTGGCCAATGACAGACCCAGGATTTGACTTTAGTCCTGCTTCCAAAGCCTCCCTTTCTTCTTGGTTTTCTAAGTTGAGACAAGGATTCCAGCCTGGACCTCTCCTCTGGACCACTCCTGCCCACACTGGGCTCCTCTACGCTATTGTTTCCAACCAAGCAGCCCTCATTAGAACCACTTGGGGCCATTTAATAAATGTCCCAGGCCTCACCTACGCCAATTAAATCAGGATCTCTGGGGTGGGGCCGTAGTATGATCCTATTTTTAAGGAACTGTCCCAGACTGTAATGTGCAGCAGGCCGGAAAGGAGAAGCAGAGACCTCCAGCATGGCACTTGGTGGGAGAACTCCCAGGATCTTTGAGAAGCCCAACTCACCCTACAGGTGGGAATGCATCTCACATGGACAACAGGCTCATTCAGCAGAAGAGACTAGAGAAGAGAGGAACGAGGGGAAGACTGAAGAGAGAAGAAAAGGGAAGAGATGAGAAAAGGAGAAGGTGAGATGTCCCGGAAGTTGAGATGCTTCTCCTTCCATTAAGATCTGCTTCATCTGTAGTGCCCAGAGTTTTACAGTTTGCATCGACTAAATCCCTGACTCTTCGAGAATTAACCAAGAAGTTGTCCTGCCCCGACAAGCCAGCCCATCAGTTCCCCCTCTATCTGGATACACGCATCTGATTCTGTAACTTTACCCAAGTGAGGGAGAAGGAGCCCAATTAGACCTGGCCTCCGTCAGCGAAAAACTGCTTATGCCAGAGACAGCTAGAGCTGGAACAGATGTTACTTTTGTTTGTTTAAATGATAGAGAGCCTTGTGGAGACTTGAAGTTTGCTGCGGATGTATTCAATTCATTCCTTATGCAAGGCGCAGCGGGACAGGCACCTGGGGCGACAGAAAGAATCTGAAGTCCCCCCACCACCCCGCCCCGACCTGGGTGTGAATACCAGTTCTGTGTCTCTGCTCTCCCTCCCCGCAGCCTTAGCAAGCCACTTTGTATTCCTCACAGTAATCTTCAAAGTGGAAAACTGGGATTTTTTTTAAGGGAATACAACGGGGTAAGAAGTTTTTCCAAAACTTGAGGGCTAAATGAACATGGTACATAACACTGAGTCACAGAGTAAGAGAGTTATTCTCATTCTCGTTCTCTTTCAATCCATCTGGTTACATGAAAGAGAAGGAGGTCTATTTCTGACAGCTTTCCAGCCTGGCCATTCCCTCCTCTGACAATGAGAGAGCTGGTCTCAGGTAACTGCATGATGAGGCAACGGTATGAAGCTTGGAATTAATAATGTTGATTTGCCTTTATTTTGACAGTTATTTCTCCTTAAGTTTACTTATATAATTTTTTTTAGTAATCTCTACACCCAGTGTGGGGCCCGAACTCACGACCTCGAGATCAAGAGTCGCATGCTATTCTGCTTGACCTAGTTGGGCGCTCCTAGACAGTTACTTTTTATGACATGTACCACCTATTTAAGGCAGGGCTACAAAGCTACATTTTAAGTCTATTTAAGTCAAAGATGTGGGTTAAAAAAAACAAATAATGGTCCACAGGTGATATACATACAGGATAAAAATAACTAAAGTGGCATCCCAAAGTCAAAGTTTAGGAAAAACCGAGTTTAAGGTATGTGATGGAATCTCACATGGAGTCTCTGAGTGTAGCTAGGATTTGGGTGGAATTCAGGTAACGAGGAAACAAGTGAACCTGTTTGTGTACTCTGGTTTGAAACCACTCTTTAAGACATGGGATTGGAGACTGCGTATACTGATGGTATGGATGGGACGCATCACACCGACCCTGGACATCATCTCACTACAAAGTTCCCCTAGGCTGACCTACAACCCTGACCGAAAGAGTAGGTCCACTGCTCATATTTTTAATTCTCAGCGATTTGGGAATGAAAAGAAAGTGAGGAAATACAATTATCATCTTAAATTTGATTAGCCTTTAGTTAAAATAAAAAAGAAAAAGAAAACACTAGATCACATTGATTTTTGATGACAAGCCAAGGGAGGGAAGATCCCCATTTCCTCTGTTCTCTGAATTGTCAAACTTCTTACTGATTGCTTTTCTTAATAAGATAAGGGAGTAAACATTAGAGAACATTTCTAGTCCTTGACCATATAACCTCAGGAACATGACAAAAGATCATGGTTAGGAGAGGAGAGGAGACCACATTTAAATTTAAGTACGTGTGGGATTTGCCTCATATTTTCCCTAAGAAGAGATGTGAAGCTCCCAGTACTATTCAACTGTTGATTACAAAGTTTTTGTTTATTTTTTCGAAGAATGAAACTTTATACCAAAAAGCGTATGATACCACAATATTCTTTTTTTTTTTTTAAAGATTTTATTTATTTGACAGAGAGAGAGATCACAAGCAGGCAGAGAGGCAGGCAGAGAGAGAGAGGAGGAAGCAGGCTCCCTGCTGAGCAGAGAGCCCGATGCGGGGCTCGATCCCAGGACTCTGAGACCATGACCTGAGCCGAAGGCAGCGGCTTAACCCACTAAGCCACCCAGGCGCCCCCCACAATATTCTTAAAACATTACATTTTCATTTAACCTAAGGAAGACAGAGTAAGAGAATCCATATACTATTCATTATTGTAGGAAAAGGACTTTTTTTCTCTTTTTTTATTAAAAAAATTTTTTTTAAGGATTTTATTTATTTATTTGACAGACAGAGATTACAAGTAGGCAGAGAGGCAGGCAGAGAGAGAGGAGGAAGCAGGCTCCCTGCTGAGCAGAGAGCCCGATGTGGGGCTCGATCCTAGGACTCTGAGATCATGACCTGAGCCGAAGGCAGAGGCTTTAACCCACTGAGCCACCCAGGGGCCCCTTTTTTTTCTCTTGAGTTGTAAATGAGCTCACCAGCCTTGTCTATCATAATACAAGTAAGTGGGTTCCCCTGTCAAAAAGCAAAAGCACCAGCTACTGAGATTGGTTTCCTGCCCAGAGCCTGTTCAAATTTTTAAATGCTTCTATCAGAGCCAAATCCAAACACAGTACAAAACCTTGTGCTTGCAAAAGCGTTCAGGAGACCATCCCAAGCTCTGGCTCAGCTGTTATCTTGCAAAGGGTAAGTCTCACCTCCCACCTGGGACTCATTTGACCCAACCATAAAATGGGTGGATTATGGTAGATTAGGTATGTCAACAGGGGCCAGACAGGTGACATAAAGAAAGGAAGCTGACCAGGATTGAGATCATAGGAAGCGGTGATGGTGATGATGGTGAATGAGAGTGTGGATCCTTTAAAGAGGGCAGCCACGCCCCTCAGCTCCAGGCAATTGTTAGCTAGGAAAACAATCGAAGGAGAGGACAAGCCTCTTATCCCTGGTGCTTCTCTAACCTTTAATTTATTCCCTCTTAACATGCTTTTCCTCCCTGACCTTCCTGCCACCCCCAACCCCAGTCTTCCCAGAGTCTCCTAGACTTAAGCCCTCTGGACCAAGTTTCTCAGGGATGCCCAAGCCACCTCCTCTTGGCACTGGCCTTCAGTCCTACCCTAGGAGCTGGAGCCTGAGTATCCTGGGACATCTTGCTTCAGTGGTATGATTCTTTCCCACGGGCTTGATTTTGCCCTAAGTAGTTGGATACCACTCTGTGCTCTCCCAGAGAGTCAAGCTGTTCAACACCAAGGCATGGGGCTCCGTGTATGGAGCTCTTTGCACACCCACACAGCTTGGAGCCTGGTGCCTTCCAGTGCTTCCAGGAGGAGGCATCAGAGAAAGACACCCTGAGTTTAAATGGCCTGATGCCCTTCTCTAGGGAAGACTTGTAAGCCTGAGCCACGGGACTGGTGTATACTTGTTTGTTGTGTAAGCAAGAGTAGAAGAACGTCTACTGTATAATGGAAACTTGAACAGAATAAATAATATCTTTGAAACATTAAAAAAAACACAGAGGATCTAAAATCTAGAGAAGCTGGAAATTCATACTTTCAAATGAGAGTTCTCTTAATATTTTTGGCAATGAATTAAAAACTATTTGAAAGCACTATGCAGGCAAAATTTATATAGCCGTAGGCCATATTCAGCCTATGGATAGCCATCTTGTGATTTCTGTACTTGATGATCTCTTTCAGATCTGGTAGTCTGAGCCCCTAAATATTAGCACATCTTTGCTTTTGTGCGTTGTCCATAAGTAGAGGATTTGATACCATGTAAGAAAAGCAGGAGAGGAGCTGGGTGATGGGGAGGTAGTAGTGCTGCGGACGGGTGACCCAGCCTAGATCCAAAGGCAGGTGCATAACGCCGGCACTGTTCCTCTTCGCTGTTTGCAACATGGGTGATTTAATAATTATAACAGCAATTCTATCATCATCAACAACAACAAAATTACCTTCGCTTATTCGGAGATGGACACAGCACTCTTAGAATTTACAGAGTTGTCTGGGCAATTTTATTAATCCTTTTCCTAAATGGGGACGCAAAAACGGTCAAGCAGTAATGAACAGAGAAGAGAACAGCGGGCGGTTTCACCCTCTCCTTTTCTTCTGGGATGGAAGCCTGCAGAGACTCCTCCCAGCCTGCAGAGGGCAGTGATATTACAGAGCGTTTGACCGAGTACGAAGAGGTGCAAAAAGGAACTGGTGCCATTTTGTGGGGGGTTTTTATTTGCATCCATGGCTCCATCCTCCACATCTTTCCTATGTCCAACCTTAGCTGTAACCTCACACCGCTTTCATGACATAGAGACTTCTGTGTAGAAGTAAGTTAGAGCTGGGCTTGAAACTTGTCCCTCCTGCTCCCACCCCCACTCCCACCCCAATTTGTAGCCCTGCTAGGTTGGGCGAGGTGTTTACTATCTTAGTAACTCAGTTTCCTCAAGTATAAAGGAGAACAATAGCAATGTTTACCTCATCGGGTCAATGTAAGATCATAGGAAATCCTACACACCCTATATAGGAAATGCCTAGTTCTGCGTTAGTCTTACTGAACCATGTTCCTTTTGAAGTTCTTACTTGATTATCTAAATTCCTCCTGCTGTATTTGGAGTTCTGGTCATATTTTGCCCTCTCTGATGGAAAATGATTCCTGGAACAGAATGATCAGTTTGAACGCTACGGAACTGTCAACGTTCAGCACTACTGACCTCCAAAATACCAATTTCATTTGGTTCCACGTAATACAAAAGTAGTCCCAACCCCAAAGAAGGGAAAAGTGGCTTCCATTTTTCTGCTGGTTCTGAAACATACTGGAACAGCGTATACTCTTTCCATCTGGGAAAGGTGAACCCTTCAGTAGCAGGACAAACACTTTCCCATCACATGTAAGATAACATTTGTTATCCACTTCTCGCTTACTAACCGCTTTGTGTACATATCATTTCCTTCAACTCCACGACGACACTGGCCGTGGATAGAAACACACAACTCCTGGTGTGTCACTGTTAGTGTGCCCTGGCTTATGGGATGTGTAACGTGCCATTGCGGTTCCCCACATGTGCACACACTAAAGAGTATTTCAGTGAACGGAGAGGTAATATAAAGAAAGCCCTGAGTTCACGGCATAGGACGGCTCAGACCAAATATAGTTCCACAGACATTTGGATCAAATGCTTGAGATACTGAGGGACCACCCGGTTCCAGTATCCCCAGTGCTGCCAACAAGGGTAAGATGTCCTAATACTTCCTCAACTCTCTGTTGGTTGAGAGTTATTCATTTCAGCTTGGCACTTTGAGCTGTCTACAAGGCACCATTCATGCTTCGAACTTGCAAGATAACGTCCATGCATAAAGACATGAAAAACAAAATCCACTATGGAACCCAAACAGATGAGAGCCCCCCGACTGATTTCTCTTACTCCATATCCTCAAAGAAAACAAATTTCTATGACAGTTCTACAGGTGGTATCGCATCTGCCCTTTGTCTGTTCTTTCATATAATACCTTTTCATTTTTTTCTTGGGTACCTCCTATGAGCTAGGCTCCCTTAGAGGCCAAGGATTAGCACACTACAAGCCTGAGGGCCAAATCCAGTCATCCAGTCTACTGTCTTTTTTTTTTTTTTTTTTTAAATACATAAGGTTTATTGGAACCTAGCCATACTCATTCATTTATGTGCAGTGCTTGGCTGTCTTCTGGCAGAGCTGAGCAGCCATGACACAAATCATCTTGCCTGCAAAGCCAAAATACTTAGTATCTGGCCATTTCCAGAAAAAGTTTGTTGAGCCTATTCTGGATAGAGAGGATAGAGCAGTAAAGAAGAATAACCAAATCCCCATGTGTCTTCAGGTGCTCCTGTTTCTAAGACAACAGTGCTTGAATGCGTACTGCCTGAGGGGCAACCCAAGCTGGACCCAGGGGATCACGGTCGATGCCACTGCTAAGGGTTTGCAAGGAACAAGAACAAGGACGACAGGTGTGGAGACAGGTGTGCAAGAGCAGGTGAGAGAGAGGAGGTGCTGGGAAAGCGGATTAGTTAGTGTGGAAACCAGCTGGAACAGGCAGGCCACAGGGATGCCCCCTGCGGGGCCCCCCAACCCACGGTCGGGCCACGAACCCCATGTATCAGAATCACCTGGAGACATGATTAGCGAGGCAGGTGAGCAGGCCCCACCCAGGAACCTGAATCGGAGTTCCAGAGGTGGGACCGAGCCTCCCCCTTCTTGGCGGGTCCTCCCACACGATTCTGAGGCACGCTCCAGTTTGAAAGGCACTGGGTTAGGGTTTGGCATTAGCAAGCGGTTGAAGGCGCCCCCCGAGGCAGTCTGGCCTGAAATGCACCTGTGGCACGTGGGGGGTGGGAAAGAATTGGGGCACAGACACTCAGAGATAGATGCAGTGAAAAGGCAGTTTATTGTCTATTAATACTGTACAGAGGAACAGAGAGAAGCTACAAGTACAGCACTGGGCTGTTGCTGGCAGTGTTATTTCTGAAGTCAGTTTTTGTTTTGTTTTTCATCCGAAGGAAAGAGAACAGTCAAAGTACACTTCAGGTTACAAAGTACAGCAGCTAGCCCAGCAAGTCTAATTCAGAGTCAGCACGACAGGCTCCCACCCCACCCCCCAACCAACCACAGAAATGGAAATATTTACAGAGATGTCACTCACCCCGAGTGAACTGCTAAAGCTGAAAATTCCATCAACAACCTACATTCACTGAAAAGCTGCATCAGACACAACATTTTCTGGAACCCCTGTGTGATTTTTTAACTTTACTACGTCAGGAGCCTGAGAGGAGGAGAGAATGTTCCAGAACCCAGCAAAGGACAGGACTCTTTCTGCTTGCCAGAATAGGATATCATGGAATTGGCGTGAAAGCTGCACCAGAACAGCTCGGGTCAGACATTGCCTGGTGGTTTCTCTATCTATAAAGACTGACTGCAAAATCAAGGACCTGGACGCCTCCCTGTCCACCTCATCTCAACACTGTGAGGCTCCCGTGTGATAAGAGATGAGAGCCAAGCAGCTCTCCCTTAGCACCTTCAGGCAGTTGCATAGCTCTTTCATTTTGAGAGCCGTCTCCGTGACACTGGCGTTCATAGCTGGGCTTGAATTGGGCCTGTTGGAGGGATTCTAGAGATGACAGAATCGAAATGATTTGCATAGGAACCGGAGGGGTTCTTTTTCTTCAGTTGGAGAGAATGCTTCTGACCTTGCCTTGTTGGAAAAGGGTCTTGGTCTTTTAGGGTCATAGAAAAAGGGCCCATCTGGGGCAAGGATGCTGTCTGGGAAGAGAGTCTAACAGGGGTGGTAAGCAGACTCTGAGGCTTATGCTGCTCTGTCCCTCAGACAGAGGAACAGGTGTGGGTGAAGATCTTTAGGAAACTGAGTTTGATTGCAATGGGAACTTGGGAGATTGGCAGAAAATTGGTGGAGGGGGAAGGATCTGGGAACTCTAAAAATTCAGAATCTCATTAGTGGATAGATAAAGACAATTCTTTTCTGTGTCTTCTTAACTCTGAAAATGTGGTGCAGCACCTTTGGTATTTACAAGGCCAATTATACCTCCTAAGTTTTATATTGTTGCTTTATGGCCAGAGGCTTCTGACGCACCATTTTATCCATATCATTTAAATGTACCATAGTGAGTGGTCCCTTAATCTCCAACACAGTGATCAGTTCTTAAATATGTGAAATATTTGGACTTTGATCATTGCTGGAGTTGCCTTACACTTAAAATGGCTATCCCCTTTCAAAACATCATTATTTATCATTAAAGATGTAGCCTAGAGAGCTATCAAGCTATCAAGACATGGTTTATCTAATGACAGGCATAGAAAGCTTGATCTTACAATATAGGTCTGTTTGGAAACACTGGATTTCATGCAGTGGAGGCACATGGGCAGGCCACAGGACCTTTGATCATGCCTAGGTCTAGGCTTGTGCTGAACTCACCAGAAAGTTACCTTAAGGGAATGGAGAAATAACTCAATCAAAATTGTTTTCAAACTCAAGCTTCATAATGCATATAGATTTCATTATAAAAATATCATTCCTTAAAAAAATACATAAATGTAAAATATTCCATTTCTAATGGCCACTCCTTACTCCCACCCCTATGGTACTCATCTTATGAATGGGCACACCTCTCAGTTATGGCTCAATCACACCATTTGAGTCCATCTCTCTTGCTTTCACAAGCTATGCTACTTGTGCTTAAAAATATGCTCCCAGACCCAGAGAAGGGGTCCACAAGTAAGTCCCCATCCCCTCACGGTAAGAAGGACTGCGGAAGATCTTATGCCGTCTATAGCCTGCCCAGGAGTGTCAGAGCGTGACATTCAGACCCAGATGAGAACACAGGAACATGCTTGGTTGCTAGATGGACATAGACAATGTCCAAGCAATGTCCACTTTATTCCCTCTGGGTCTGACCAGCAAGGTTCTGCCTCAAGGCTCCTGTGATAGAATTCACAGCTCTGAAGAAGGCTGGGTAGGGGCGGGGAAGAGAATGTTGTGTTAATACAGCTTTGGAATACAACCTGCATTTTTTTTTTTTTAAAGGACAGAAAAGAAGAACATAAACAGCAATGCTAAGGCAAACTTTCAAATGGCACATCAGAACTCTTATTTTGTCATTCATTTTGTTCACATCACAAGGCAGATACATTCTGTAAACATACATACCATACAGTACATTAACCATAGGAAAATAAAAGGAAAGCCACCCTGTAATTCTTTTCTTTCTGTATTTTTGTTCTTTCACTCCAGAAGGACTGCCTGAAGTCTAGGGACTTTTAATTTATTTATGGTTCATGAAATACACTTTTCTTTTGATAAAAATGCAGTGACTTGCAAAAAAGAGGCCCCCCTCCCCCCTGTTGACCAGGAAGAGGCATTATGGGGAGAAGATGACCATTTACACCTCAACCTATAGAAACTTAGAAAATAGTCACAAAATATAAAAAAGTCATTCATTTTCAGGAAACATTTTGGTTTCCTGCTTAGTAAAAGAGAGCCTTGAAAAATTGGTTTGTTTTTTTGTTTTTTTTTTTTACAAAAGTTAAGGCAGTCCAGATCTTTGATGCAGAAAACCTGCGATCCCCAAAATTACATCTTATATTTTCAAGTTGAAAGCAAGGTTTCGTGATATGGTTCTCACCTTAGGTTAGACTGGAGTGGAGAGGGGAAGCAGAGGCCTATTTAAGTCATATAAAAATGAAGGGGGATGGGCGAGGCTGGTCTAGGGATCCCCATGGAAATTGCCCTTTTGAAACCTTTCAGGATGTAAGCTTTATTTCATTTTTTTCTACATTCAAATAATAAGTATTTTGGTTTTTGTTAAAATGAGAATTTTATCCTAGAGTTCACTGAAACTATGAAAATACAGACACATAATTGCATTGTGCTCCTATGATCACGAAAGCCTGGCTTTTCTTTGTCCCTAGAAAATGCAGGCCAGTTTTCCTGAAAAGACCAGAAGAAGGCTATACAATGACCCCTGGCAGCTAGAGTCAAAGAGCTCATCTTGCTGGTTTCTTGGAGCTGGTTTGTGATATAGACCACCGTCACTCCATTTACCTGCTGGGTTGTACCGTCCAGCAGGACAAAGGATATTTGCTGGTTCTATCCTCATCAGTGGAGTTCTATATACCTTGATACAAAGTAAACTGAGGAGCTTCTAAAAGATTGCATATTTATGAGGTTTCAAACCTTCTTTGTGGTTCCAATGACTGAAGGTGCATGTTGCAAAAATACAACTTAAGGGGCGCCTGGGTGGCTTAGCGGGTTAAAGCCTCTGCCTTCGGCTCAGGTCATGATCCCAGGGTCCTGGGATCGAGCCCCACATAGGGCTCTCTGCTCCGCGGGGAGCCTGCTTCCCCTCCTCTCTCTCTCTGCCTGCCTCCCTGCCTATTTGTGATCTCTCTCTCTGTCAAATAAATAAAATCTTAAAAAAAAAAAAATACAACTTAAAACTGCTTGCCTTGGAGGAGTGTTTACTGTAAACAAAGTAACCCTTTGGGAGATGAGACTATCCCCGCAAGGAAGGGGCCCTTTGGTGAGCTGAACTCCACAATGAGTCCATTGACAAAGGGAGATCTGAGCTCCTAGATCTTCCGCAAGAACGACAACAAAAAGTCCTCTGTGAATATTTTGTGTTCGCCTGTGTTTTAAATCGACAGGGTGCTTTGTAAAAAGGAAGAGCTGGTTTAGTGGTTCGAGTTTTGCCTCTGTCACCACATTCCCTCCCTCCTCTTTCGCTACCCTGGTTCACTGGCAGGAAATAAGTGTTCATTTCAAGGGTGTTCAGTGGTCCCTTGAAATGAAACTCTGCAGGAGGCGAAGAGACATGAGCCGCTTTCGCACTTGGCCTGAATGTTTTGCTCCAGAGAGGTTCTTGTACCTCGATGTTTTCCCTCCTTTTATAAAAAACTTGACCCTAACCGAAATAAAGCATTCTACTTGTACGTAGGAACAAACACATTTATGACCAGGAAGTAAAATGGAGTTGATGGGAATTTAAAGCTGATACATGTATAATTGCAGTTCAGAAAAGAGTCAAATCTAAGTTTCCTGAAAGTCTTTGAATATTTTTTCGGTTGCTCAGGAGGCTTAAGGAAACCATGCCGTGGGTTTGGCCAGAAGGGAATTCCCTCTCTCCTCATCCTCTCTAGTCCTAGTATTAGTGATGTCACTGGACCCTGTCAAATCACTTTTAGAGGCAACTCACTTTGCTTATAAAAGTAATGAATAGAATTAAGGGCAAAAGAGGTACAAGGTAAAAAAAAAAAATTCCCCTTAGTCTGTCCTATTGCACATCAAAGAAAACAAAGGCAAGGATATACGAGTCATTGAGATTTGTCAGGATATGTACGGTTAAACTTTACCATTTTAACCATTAAAAGATCTTTAATTCAATGCCACTGAAAATCTATTTCTAAGAAATGAAATATCCCTCTTTTCCCTCTTTCTCTTTCTGTTCAAGGGGGAACTGATTATATAGTTTTAGAAGACAATCCAACGAACCATTGGCTCAAAAAGACCATGGTCTTGCAGCTTCGATACTGGTTCTTTAATTTGTCAGATTATGGAAGTCAATACCCTGTATTTTTGGAGGGTGTGATACCACACATAATAAAGTTTTTACAGAGAGAATGATGGCAGGGAAGGCAGAACGTTCTCAATCACGACACTGAGGATATGTTCATTATGTAGTTACTCGATGCTGTAGGTGAGATTATAGGTCTCATCCCATAAAAGTACTGGCTGAGCCTAAATCCTCTATTTTGATAAGTAAAGGATGAAAAATAAGCACATATATGCCATATTCCAACAAACCACTTACTATGGCCACATATCATTTTAATAAAGGTAACATGTCTTACTTTAAAGGATCTAATAATAAGATTTAATAGTAAAATTATAAAGAGACTTCTAATTCATATAATTTGTTAATTCCTATAATAATAACTGATGAATGAAAGTGCAGATTATCATTGGTCTTTCAGATCTCTTGTGTAGGGCTGCAGTGAAAGGGGCAGATCATTTTCTTCATGAAGAACTAGCTCACTACGGCAGGATGGGTAGAACATTTCTGGGAATTCTCTGTCCTCGAACCAGACTGATTCTGGTTATCAAACAGCAAGCTCAAGGGTTCTACATTCTACCATTCCACTCACTAACTGTGCTTTTAAAAACTCCTATTGAATAATATTAACCCCTAAGTGAGTAAAAAAAGGTAAGTTATGGTAAACTTTTAGATTGTTTCTTTATTAAATAAATTATTAAAATAATAGATTGTCCAAACACTGAAACTTTTTTCATTTTCTACGTGAATAAGTTTATCTGGCATGTCATTCTCTTCAACATTTAAAGGAAGCTTAAGTGACCATTGACTGAGGAGTGTGAAGCCGAGTGGGGAGATTTCTAGGCAGCAAAACCAGATGTTATTCCGAGATAAGACAGCAGCTTAATTCAACGGTAGCTGCTTTGGTGAACCTGAGATCATTTAGAGGGAACCCCCTCCACTATTCAAAAGGAAGCCATTGATGGAATCATTTTAGGAGCAGAATTTAGCTCCTTTATTTGTCCCTTCTTGACTTTTTCTGCTTACCCGTTGGTGATAAAATGACTTACTTTGTGCTCACTGAAATATAATTATTTGAGAGAAATGAACTTTTCACAATAAAAATGTCATTTTTCCCCTTTCCATTTGGAATACAAGTTCAAGCCAAGAAACTTAAAGTAGTAACAGTTAGATTTAGCACTGAGAAAACTATGTTTAGGACAAATTTAGTTGGTTCCATAAAGAAATTCTCTCAAGACTATCTTATTTATTTATTTATTTTTCTTGTCTGCTTTCCACAGAGGTTCGACTTGAGGGAGCATGACTTATTGTATGTTTTTAAAAACTATGTTCCATGGAACATAGATACATTTTGTGAACGATTTGCAACAGTGCTATGAACATCTGGGCAAATAACTTCAGGTTAAGAGATCTCTGTTATTAAAACCAGTTAAAATGTTACATCTTTATTTTATTACTGTATTATTTTTTTACTCTATTGCTTCCCTTTGGTTTTACTACACACCTGGCTGTTTGCTTTGGGAGAATGCTAAGAATTTATTTAAATTGTTCATTGTGTTCTAGATTAAAAAAAAAAAAAAAACCAACAACAACCAAAAAACTATTCTCTGATGTTCTGAAATCTCCAGAAGTTTAAGAAACGCCTTAAGAAGCTCCACTATGTGCCACTCAGCCGGTACTTGTGGAAGGAGTTTAAGGACTTAACGTGGAGAAGACAGGTCTTACACATTTTTTACATTTTCAAGCTGATTTTGAAGGGTGGATCAACCTGCATGGTGACATTATGGGAAACATTCTCTTTCTCATGGGACAGAAAGAAAAGAGTCCAGAAGTAAGGCTCTGTAATCAAGTGGGAAGGGGAGATGAACAGGTGAATTCAGTTCCAGCACCGTCCATCCACAATGAAATGGAAGCTTGGTAGCAACCACAGTTGGTCAAAAAGACTGTTCTAGAAATACGGTCACTGCAGAGATACTCCTCAAAATGATCCCTTCGTTGAAAATAGATTAACATGATCAGAAAATATCCATGAAAAAGAAAACAATATAAAAATTTACTTTTTTTTTTCTGAGAGAATACAAGCAAGGCTCATGGATATGCCTAAGTTTAGAGATTACTACGAATGCTCAAAACAATGTTTGTTTCATGTCCTTAGAAAATTAAAAATGGTGCTTCGTATATAAAGTGTCCATCAGGTAAGCCACAGAAAGGGACGGCTGCTGATGGGCGGGTTATGGAATCAGTCCCTACATTTCAGCTGCGACACGCACTGGGTTCCTTTTCTTTTACATCAACGTCATTTCAGTTTTAACAGAAGGAAAGTCATAGATGCACAATACTGTAATCTGGAAGCTTATGTAAGGCAGCAAAAAGCATCACCCTAGATTGAACAGACTAAGTATAAGGTCCACTTTTGGCCACGCTGGCAACCAGTGAGAGCCCACAGCATTTTGCCACACATGATATAAAAGCAAAGATCCACAGCAAGGGAGGCAAGTGGGAAGTCAGCGATGTGGTGATGTGGGACTACATTATAGGAACACGCTACAACAGGAAACCCCCGGGGCCACGGGTTCGATTCCGGTCAAGTGAGTTAAGGCTACTATAGAACTGGCTGATGTGGAGAGTCCATTCCAATCGAGCAGTAAGAAATTGATTCACTCTTGAAGACACAAGGAAAGGTTTAGAGGAAAAGCAAGTTCTTGGAAAGAATGAAGCACACACATGCACGTTGTCTCTCAGGTGAGGAAACTGGAGAAAAATGAAAGGGGGACAAAAATAAGAGAGACCCAAGCAATCCAACTGCAAGGCAAGGCAGGTGTTTGCTTCCAGCTGACAGTATTGCCGTTAGTGGTACAGTGAGGTCTACGGAAGTGGTGGAGAGCCCAGAGGCTGCCCAGAAGAAAAGGGAAGAAAGAAGTGGTCACATGACAACACAGCATTGACAGCGCTTTTTCTTTTGGGTACCTGGGGCTGGCTCTGTGGCCAGGCTCTCTTCTTTCCCTTCTGGGGATGAGGGCTCTGTGGTGTCTGAGATCGGCCTCCCGGACACAAGCTCGGCTGCATTCCCATCGATGGTGGACACGTCCGTCACGGTCTTCTCCCTCAATGACTTCTCATCGTCTTCGTCAATGAGGACCAACTCCGCCTTGATGGTTTCGTCATAGCCTAGCACCTTCTTCGTCTCCTCTTCGTCTTCAATATTCTGGTAGCCCATGAAAATCATGGTGACTGGCTGATCCAAGTTGGCCTCGGGCCCTTCTGTGCTGGGGGCTGGGGGCTGCTGCCCTGGGGTCCCGGAAGAATGATCCTTCCTAGACTTATGTACCATTTCTAACTTGGCTTCCTTGCAGAGCATGGGTTCCTTCGGGTGGCCGAGGCTCCCGTCTGCGATCACAGTTCTTTCTGACACATGCCCTCCTCTGAAGCTTGATTGTCCCGCCTTCTGAATAAGTGCTTCTACATCCTTTGAGCTTAACGTGTGCACTCCATTTTCTACCACAGTGCCTCCCGAGTGCACCTCATACACTACTTTGGTAACATCATCATAGACTTTGACTCCTCTCTGATGGACCCCCTCTGGGCCAATGGTGGATGCAGAGAGAATCTTGGTCTCTCCTGTTTGTTTGTCTTTCTCCATATTAATTTCCATGGCGTATACAGCTTGAATGAAAACAAGAGAAAGGAAGTGCATGTTACAACAAAAAAAGCCAGTGAATGGTTAATTGCCAAACAGACACCAAAAAAAGGGCTTTGTGCCCTTTCTAGTCTAACTGCCAAGCATCTTGAGTGTTAGAGTGAGTGCACAGTGTGGACAGAGGTGGTTATAAATGTGTTTGAACACAGCAGCTCACTGCACTGGGAAGCCAGACGTACAGAGTTGCCATATCTCACTGGCACTTACACTTCTAAGGAAGATCTGCTAACGTAAGACCACAAGCGACCGTGTACATCCTGTGTAATTAATTCCTGGGAGGCTGGCACACATGCAAGTTTATTTTGATTGACAGCTTACCCGAGGCTTATAGACAATTTTAAAGGTCCTGGTTAAGAAGCATTGTAATACCAAAATCTTAATTTTTTTTTTAACTTTTTCACCAAGCGGTCTACTGTTGTTTTTTTGTTTTTGTTTTTGTTTTCTGCATCTCCTTTTACTATGAATGGAGACTATGCAAAAGATTTTGCTGGTGGGGCATGGCTATCCTCCACTGTACTTTGAACTAGGCTGTCTACAGGAACTGAAGCTACAAACCAGTCAGGTTATATGCTCTGAGACTACTTCAATCACTGAGCTGCGTTTCTGAAACAAGGACTAGGAAAAGAACAAGATGGAGGTAGCAGCATCCCGTGGCGACTGGAATTGGAGGACAGTGATCACAGAAGGCCTCTTTCTTTGGCCATGCGCACAGCGCCAAATCCTCGTGATTCTGCCCCATACCATCTTTTTCCTTGGTCACCTTCTCTCTCTTCCACGGCTACTACTCAATTTAAGACACTATTTCTGCTTCCCTAGGTTACGGTAAGGGCTTCCTTCCAGCTCCCCCCGTCCACTCTAGCCCTCTCCAACTTATCCCAAATCTTGCCACCAATCTGGGCTTCCTAAGGACCTGCTCTCCCCTGTTCTGTAGTCTTGTGTGACCCTCCAAACTCTCCAATCTGTTACCCCTGAGGCTCCGTGCGAGGCACGCATTCTGGATGCTAGGGCACCAAGCGAGCATTGGTCTCAGGAAGCCCACTGGCCCCAGGCACGCTTTCCTTGGATGACCCATGGATTACCTCAAACCCCACAACTTCAACACCGAACTTACCTTCTCTAAAAACTCCCCCCTTGTCTTCTTGGTTTTCAATACCAGTACCACATTGTCTCTTGAGCGAGAAGCCTCAGAATCACACCTGATTTGTCCTTTTCTTCCTAATTTCATCCACAGCCAAACTGTTGGGAGCCACTAATTCCACTTCTGACCTCTCCCCTTGCGTCTCCTCACGACTCTTCTACCGCCACTGCCTCAGGCCAGGCCCCCTCTGCTCTCCACACAACAGTTTTGCCCACTTCTACCTGCCGCTTCTCAGAGCAGGGGGCAAAGGTAGCCCAAGACTTGTCTTGAAAATACTATAAAAAGGAAATGGGAGGGAGGGAGGAAGGAAGGAAAGAAGAAAGAAGGACGGAAATTTAAGAAAGAGAAAAGGAAAAAAGAAAAAAAAAAGAATAGATGACAGAGACCATATGTGGTCCACAATGTCTAAAATGTTTACAATCAGGCCACTTATAGAAAAAGTCTGCTGGCTCCACTAGCCTGTGCTCCATCCAGCCCACAACACCTTCTGCACAAATGCTCTGTGGGTTCCTGCATCTATATAGGACAAACGCCAAACTGCTTAGCGTGGCATATAATTCCCTTGGGAATTTGTCTGCAACTTCTTTTCTAGCCTTGTCTCTCAGCCCCTCTCATCCTACGTATGCTCCAACCACAGCAAACTTTGCTCTATTCCCAGAACTCAGCATCCTTCCCTGCCTGGCCTGCCTTTCCCATGGGGGCATCTCGGGTTATGATTGCCTTTGAGTCCCTACCTCTTTCTGAATAACTACACGTTCCCCAAGGGTGTTAAGAAGATCCAAATGATCATTTTAACTGCTCTCCTCGCCCCCAACTTTTTTAGCATAATCAAATAACACCATCCCACACCTAAACTTTTCCTGCTTTTAAGATTCCCTTCTCTTGAACTGGCCTTCCTTTCAGAGTTTCTATCCATCCAATTAGGACCTATCCATCGATGCCCAGCCAGCTGCCTCCCCACTCTCAGAAGGTTTCTTTGGTCCTTCCATCTCCAAGTCTTCTCTCTCTTCTTAAGCTCTCTGAACACTTCCAAACCTCTCTGATGTCACTTAACACTTTCCACTCAGGGGTATAATCATTTGTGGGAATGTTTTATTAGCTCCATGGGTTTTTAGGATCTCTAAAGGTGAGTTTTCTGCCTGACATCTTTCTACCATTCCCCTACCCCACCAGCACCTACCTTAGAGCCTTTTGTCTACACAGTACCTGATTTACAAATACCGGTGAAATAAATACCACTAATTGAAAAGTCTACTATCTAGTCACAAAGACTTTGTATAACATGACACCAATGAAAAGGTACACACAGTAATTAATGTTTGAACTGGTCAGAGAAACAGCCATGATACTATTTCATCTGTTGGGTAATAAGATATGGTCCATTCACAGTTATCACTTAACTAAACAGATTGTGAAGCCAGATCCAATGCTTGATTTTCCTTATGTCCGTTTTGAAAGTTTCCCTTATTCAGCACAAAGATCTTGAGTTTCCTTCAGTGACACAGTGAGAGGCCAACCGATATTTGTCATGGAAGTACATGGGCTCACACAAGGATGGTGACATCAAGAGAAATATTTGTCTCGGTTATTTCCTGATTTCCCACCAAGTCTGTCACCAGAGAAACAGACTAGGCATTTAAAATTGTGTGTGGACTCCAAGGTTTGTTCTTTAAATATTACATTTACATCCAAAAGCACAGTGTGGGGGTTAAAATATTATGTCCTATCACTATTAAAACACTCACGGGACATATTTATAAATAAGGATGATGCCAATGATTGCCAGTTATAGGTACAATACCTAATTATCCCCCAAGCATCTAGTAATATGTGAATAAAATGACACACTGATCTGTCATCAATACAGAATATGGAACAAAACATGTCTATTTTTAGATCCATATGCGATTGGGTACAAATTATTAGCATGGGAATCTTTGGAGATGTCCTTCTTCTTCTGCCCACCAATGAGAACGCTGTCATTGTTGGTCCACTTTTCCTCTCTCCACCATCCTAACCCCCAACCCTCATTTTGTCTTTGCCTGTTTCCAGAATCAGAGACAAGACAGAAAGGAGGGTGAGGAGGAGTTCTATGCTAGAACACCTGAGTAGATGCACACAAAAAAGAGCTGAGAAGCAAGGAGTTCAGTAGGAGAGGGTGTAAAAGCTACATGGGATATGGAAAAAGAGGGTACATTTTTGTGGTGGTGGTGGAGATATGGGGAATAAAGAAAAGGACATGTGAGAAGTGCTTCTGGGTGGGGATATGAATTGGAGTCCTTGTAATATCCTTCAGGAAAAACAGGTAAAGAACAGAATTCCTTTTTTAATGTTGTATTTTTTGTTTGTTTGTTTGTTTTTATTTCTGTGTGTGATTTTAAACCATATTTTGTTAAATGTGACATGGCTCTGGGGACTGAACCACATGTGTCATGGTTTCATTAGGGTGACATATTAGTATTCGTATTTACATGTTGTACACTGTTCTTTCAATATTTCTAGAATATGGGAGTAGAACATCGTAAGACATTTTGCCAATAAGATAAGCCTAAATATGTTATGCCATAAAATACAACATCCATCCATACTTTCTCCCCCAGGTAAAACAAGGCTTCAGAGGAAACAGATTTTTAGCAGATTTTGTCAGGATCTGGCCTCACATGATTTGTCTGCATCTATTCTCCTCTCTAGGAAGGGGTACTTAGGTGAACACTTGGAGAAGCTCTTGCTTAACACAAAAGCAGCATTTAGACTCCATGGATACACATACAAGAATGTTACCAGACATTCAGAAAGCCACACAGGAAGTGTGAACATTTATCTTAAATATTCTGTTTATAAATAAGCATTTTTATTTTGCTCCAGCTCTCAGCCAATAATATTTCAAATGTGAAGCAGGGTGAATGTGAACCAGTACAAAAACGAGACTTATATTTTGAATTCAACATTTTATTTTTGACGCACGCACACCATTAAAAATAAAACTCCTGCTTGTTCCTGCTGTCAGGTGGTGATTACCAAAGGCCTCTCACTTAGGTCATGCTCTCGTGTCTAACCACAAAATATACTCCCTTCTCTTCCATTCTCTTCCCTCGAGCCTTCCCTTGCCACATGGGATACACTACAATCTGTGTAGAGATGAGGGGTCCGTGCTCAGCTTACTGAAAACAAGTCAGGAAGGGCTGCTTCTGAGGAGAGGGGGGTTTTCTGGGGGAGCCCCTGGAAGAGATTTTGAGAGCTGCATGGACATATAGGAAAGTATGTGAAATTTCCTCCAATGAGAAAGATTCTGGAGCCAGAGAAGAGAGAAAGGAGATGGTCTGATGGAAGTCCCAATGACAGGATGACTGAAATCTGAAAGTATGTTTTTACAAAATGATATATTTAATTACTGATTTCCCAACATGACATACATGACAATAACGTTGGAATGGATAAAGCATTTTTGCTATGCTTTCCAAGAACCTAGATGGGGGAGTAGATGTTCATGACTGTCAAGGAAGAATAAAAACCATAGTGGTGAGTTTCTGCAACGGATACAAATGAATGATGCAACTGGACCTTTGATGCCAGGCCTCTGGGTTTGGTTTAGTAGGTCCTTGCTCCACCCTACCCTCTGGTAAATAAGGAGACAGAGGCAGTCTAATTCGGATTGTTAATCCTAGGCTCTTGGTTCTGAAAACAGCCAGGTGTGGTTCAGAGGGGAAGCCCCTGTGATAGGTACTTGCCTAAAAACCAGGGTGGGAGCAGGAGGTGAACCTACTGGCACACTGCACAGCCCAGAGACGTGGGTCTGAGCCACAGAGAATGCTTGATTCCAATGCAAGCTTATGCCAACGGTTCTAGGTACTCTCGTGTTCCCTGTTCCCTTCAGCTTTGTTAAGGAGAAGGCAGCTGTACAGGCACTAAGAAGCCTAGGGAAGAGGAAACAAGAGCATCTGACCCAAGGGAGGGGTGGGGCAACCAACCACATGATTCCATTTCAGAATCAAGCCAAGAGCAGACCAAACAAGACACTGTGTTCCATGAGGACAGAAAATTCAATCATGTGAGGTCCCTCGACTCTAGCTCCTAGCAGCTCACTTGCTCTGACTCACTGTGATCAGTGGGAGGAGGTATAAGGCTGAAGGTCCACATGTAAAATATAATATGACACAGCCCACTGTCATTAGACCCCCACAATATACTGAACACCCAGTAGCTGACATCACACCTGGAATGTGGAGGAGAAACAATGCACACATTTGGCTGAATAAGCTCACTTATGCAGTGAGCATATATACATGCGGTCATTTCCCTTTGGGCACACGACTATGCATATACATATATGCTCATCCCTTCTCTTGGGGATAGAAGTACAAACTTGGCTGCTGTGATGGAAAAAAAAATGCAAGTGAGGAAATTAATTCAGAGTGGATCTTTCCTCTCATCCCAGCAGTTAGACAATCTCTACCTTCAAAAACCAGTCATCACAAGTTTCTTAGAACGATTGTTTTCCCGGGACACCTTAGTACTGACAGAAATAAGTCTGGAAAGGTGTGACGTCATGGCTAAGAAGAGCACAAGCCAATTTCCCATATCTGATTTTGCTTCCACTTTCTTGGTCCAGAAGGACATTTCTCAGTCTGAGAGTGCCAAAGAATATTGCTAAGAGGGAAGTGAAGCCCAGATGAGTGGAGAAGCTCAGAAAATAATGAAGCACTGAGAGACATAAATGATCTCAGTGCTTTGGATCCAGGAGTCAGTTCCCTTATTAATAAATTTGTCTCAAGAATCTTAGACGCTGGGAAAGGTGCTACAAGCCAACACCTGGAGTTCTGATTTAAACAAAGAAGAAGGAAGGAATTACATAAACTATGTAGAAGTAGCTTGCCATCGTGGCTGGCTAAATTCTAAAGTTCATTTTCAAAGAGCAGAGACCACCAAGACCCAGGAAGGGTTCATCAGGCGGAAGGTATAGAGATGCATTTCATTCTCTTTTTGTTCAAGTTATTTAGGCAATTTAAGCAAAGCCAGAGATTAAGATCAATCTGGATCATCACAAAGTCCCTCACATTCCTGTGGACGAGACAGAAACATGTGCCTGGGCTGTCAAGACAGTTGCCAGAACTTGTTACTTATTAAATGAGCATGTCCCACAGGTGCCTATTTAGGGTTCTCAAGGGCCAGGAGACCCCGACAGTGTGTCACAGAACTCTGACTTTGGTTCTAACTGGGCCATGTTTTCATCAATGAAATGAAGAAAAATAATGGAAGCTTGTTTTCAGATCTCAGGTGATACTAAACTGAGAAGAAAAGCGAGGCTTTGAGGTGCTACAATCAATAGCTATAAAAATCTCAGCACTAGAGAAAAAGGGTTTTCTATTTTCAAAACTGTGAAAACCTTTATTCAGATGGAAATCTGAGGCAGAAATACAATATATAAACCCAAGGACAGAGGAGCTGCTGTGTCTGAAATGGGACAGAATACCTGAGCCCTGACTACCAAATCCCTTTATACCATTCCCCTCCCCACCTTTCACAGATGCTCCTCAGTGACCCCATGGGGCCCTGACACTTAAAGGGACAATTATCAAGAAGAAATTCAACAGTCACATCAAATCTACAAAGGGCAGAAAGGTATATAGCTCATTCTTACTTTTGCCTTTTGAGATTAAGAAATAAGGAATTTTGTAGTTTCTCCGAGCAGGTAAAGCAGTATGTGCACAATTAGAGAAAACTGCTACATGTTTCAGTGGAAATGATTTTGGAACAATGACTAGACTGGATCAAGGGAATGAGGCTGAGCAGAGGTTGAACTTGAAGCTGAGAGACCACGGCACCAGCAGAGTGAGTCACATGGTCTGCGAATTCTTGCTCTGTTCTCAGAGCGGGGGGTGTGGAGATCAGCCCACCCCAGAGTGCATGGGGCAGGTCTGTGCACTGCACGTCTGAGGGACAAGAGACAAAGTGGGGAGGGTTCAGTTGGGAGGGCCAAGGATAGCAGAGGGTATCTCAAAGCCATTTCATTAATTTTGGGACAGCCAAAGAGACTGGGTGCTGTGGGTGCTAAGGGGATGCAGATTGGGGATCTGGGAAAGACCAGAAATGATAGTCATTTTCAAATAGTTGAAGGGAAATCAATTCAAGGTTTGTTCCAAGTGGCTCCAGGGAGCAAGATAAGGACTGATGGGTGGAAGATGGAGGCAGACCTCCGAGGAAGGACTTCCCAATGGTCAGTACAAGTAGACAGAGTGGGGCTCCTGGAGGGACACAAACTCCAATCACAGAGGTATATGACTGTGATCTGGGGATCCATTTGCAGGGCTGCTAAAGCCTGGCCTCATGTTTGATTGCAACAGATGCTTCCTAATTCTAAAAGCAATGATGCTAAATAAATTCCCATTTATAAAGAAGCCTAAACCTTCCAAACTCCAAACGACCAGAAGATTTGTCATAATGCTGAGTAACCACAAGTGACATTTATTAAAATGGGCCCAAGGAATGCCTGGGTGGCTCAGTTGGTTGAGCGTCTGACTCTTGATTTCATCTTGGGTCATGATCTCAGGGTCCTGGCATGGAGCCCTTCATCAGGCACCATGCTCAGCATGGAGTCTGCTTGTCCCTCTCCCTCTGCTCCTCTCCCCACCCCCTCTTTCAAATAAGCAAATAAAATCTTTAAAAAAAATTGAAAAATTTAAAAATAAAATTGTGCAAATTTCCAAAAGAATGTTCATAAAGCAAAATGGGTCATGTCTAGGGGAAAGGATTCTGGGAGCGAGTGCCGTTATTTGGTACGCCAGCCATGCTCTGTTGGCCATAACTGACAATGAATCTGGACGCTCCATTCCGAAAAGAGTCTAGACAAAGGAGTTAGCCACAACAAATGCAATTCCTTCCATGATTCTGCATGTGTGTATTTCCACAGTTAGATACATCTATGCAAATGAGTTCTTTGGTAATAAACAGAAGTACACATACACTTATTTTTGAAGATCCTGATCACATAATTCTTTTCTGAAAATGCATTTGCCATCAGATCATTACTTTTCTGGAGCACCTTCAACTTGAAGGAGGCTAGGCTGCGATGGCACACGTATTCCCACATAGCCAGAGCTCCAATCACGTTAACGCTTTACTTACTCTTACATGTCACACTTGTTGACTATCGATGCTGCCCAAACCCTTTCTAGACCCCTTAAAAGTGAGTCGTCACATTGTCCCTATCCTCTCCCGGAGCTGATCCATGTGTCGGTTGGTTGGATCATATCTCACGTCCTGTAAGGTCCAGGAACATGTTGTAGAGAGGGCCCAGGAAGCTGTTTACCCACGCTTATTGGGAACGATCAGCACCCGAGTCTCTAATACTGGCGGAAGGTAAGGTGTGTGACTGTTGAAGAGCTATCACTCTAGTTGACTTCAGAAGTGCTCTTGGAGCACGTGAGAGCTTGCGGCTTAAGCCTCTGATGATGATTTCTCGGCTACACACCTGCAGGCCCTAAGAACTGTTTTCTCGGTCCGGGGACACACAAACCTGGCCAGGGTCCGACCAGACAACACCAGTTCTAGAATTCTGTGAGTCAGCTGTAAAAGTGACATGCTAAGATGTTTACAGAGATACCCAGTAGCTACTGTCGGTGCACACGTCGACCACATCATCACTTACTTGCCATTTTAGGGTACGTTTACATTAAAAGGAGGAGGGACTATTTGCTTCACAAAACATTCAGTTTGACCTATATAAATGATTTCTTCTGGCTTAAAAGCCCATGATTATTTTGTTCCATGAAAAGTGTCATTATGTGATTTATTTTAGGCATAAACTTACCTAGATTATGTAAAACATAAATTGGATTTGAATTCACCTACATTGTTCCTAACTGTGCCACCTTGGCCATTCATTTTTTTCATTTGAGCCCCTGGCCCCCAGTGCATTTCTGTGTGGATTGTAAAACGACTGGTTTAGAGACTGATTCTTCACGTCCATCCAGTTCTGATTTCTGAGGCACATTTGTATCAAATAGAGCAAAACACAGCTCTCTATAGACTTTATACTTGTAAAGGTATGTTTTTTTTTTTTAAATCCACCATTGTGAAAAACATTAGCAAGAAACATGTTCTTTAAATTGTTCGTCCCCTCCCCCAAATATACCACAGTAGCTCAGAAATAATTCCAGAAATGGGAAGACTTGGAATATATATTTATAATATACAAGCAGCTTGATTCCCAAGGGATTTGGCAACATACTCATACACTTTGAAAGTAATTTTCCCCCAGCTTCCATCATAGCTCCTTGGCTCTTGTACATTTTCAGTATGGAAAATATAAACCCCCAGAGGAAGAGCACAGATTAACTTTGAGAATAAGGAGATATATAAAGACCATAAACGTGAGAGAAAGACCCCACTAAAGGTAGGGGGAAATGCCCTATGATTTTCTCAGTAGTCCCTTCTATTCCATCCTTAATTACTCATCAGGGCCTAGCACCTACACTCCGTGGCCATTGCAATTTCTATGTCTGAGGCTGGGCTGAGGAGAGGGTCCACTATGGAAGGCTATCTGGGCATCCCTTGTTATTAAAGCTCAGAGAAATGCAGGCCCCGTGGCCAGTCCCGGCATCAAAACCAAATAGCTCCCCAGGACTTACCAGCTCCTCTGCTAGTCCCGTCCTGCCCAGGTGATGGTTTTGCTGTTCGTGAACAGAGCATTGGCAGGTCGGGGAGCTGGGAGGAAATGTAATTTACTGCATCTGGTAGCAGAGAACAGGGAATACAATTAGGCACAGTGTTGGGAGGCCCAGTGGGTTCATGCCGAAACAGCAGCTGGTCTGCCCTACATAATGGACTGCAGAGGCAGCCACCGAACCAGAGGATCAAGGTAAACAAAGAAAAGCATTTGCCCAGTGACTGGTATTCAGCAGAGTAGCTGAGGTAGGACGGATCCTGGCCAGAGAGCTCAAGCCCCAGGACTGCTCTATGTATTAAAAGATCCATCAGAAAGCTCTAGATTCTAAGAGTACAATGAGTTTGGGGAGGGAGGGAAGAGGATGGGCTAACAAGAGCCATTATGAGCTTGGTGGGATTGACCAAACATGGGACATCAAATTAGAAATATGCCTTCAACAGTACTGAAAAATAAACTCGGGGCTCATTCCTTAAACTGGAAATGTAGCGTCGGGTGCCTGATTCATCCAGAAGACCTTTTTAATAGACATTAAAAAAAAAAAAAGCTCCCCAAACTCTAGAATCTATCCCACAATTTTAATACTTCAAGGTGGTGGTTCAGCCAGAAAATCCTGAGATTCCAAATAACACCAGCCAGCGAATTCACCATTAGCCCAGTTGCAGGACATTGTGGCTGGGCAAAGCTGGGAGACCAGCTCCTCTTGGGAAAAGCGCCTGACAAGCCCATTCAGAGAGGGGAGATCCTCCGGGCATGAACCTCAGCAGGTGTGTCAAAGTGTCAGAGGAGAGGAGGAAACCACGGGGGTAAGACAAAGAGAAGAATCTGTGTATCCCCCAGAGAGGAGTGGGAAAGCAAAGGCAGGAACATTCTAGAATGCTATGTGATGTGATTCCTTCCTCGTGCCAGGACCACATTCCAGAATCCTGGAATGCCAATCCCTCCTAGACGATACATGGAGCGGCTTCCTGCCCGTCTCCACTGAATCTCCCCCAATCACCTCAGACTCAACATGTCCCAAAGCGAACTCTCATTTGTGCTCATCTGCCACCTGTCCTGTCCTCCCTACTTCAGCTTGTCGGCGCCACAATTCACCCAGGATCCCGGACGGTGCCCTGAACACCCCCTCTTGACAACCAGGTCAGCCCCTAGCCTCCACCTCCTGCACAACTCTTATATCCATCCCATCCTCTGTGTCCCCACTGATACCGCCTTAGTTCTGTTAGGTTTCTTTTTCCTTTTTTAAATTCCATGCTGGAGAGGACCCAGACACTAGATTGGGATGCGGATTAGGATTAGCTTGGGTCTGCACCGACTAGACCATTTGCTGACTCGCGTGTCAATGTCAACGATCCAGAATGTGCTGAGATTGGACAGTTATGTTTTTAGGAACACACACTGTGTGTATGGGGGGGAGGGGGGAGTTTCACTAAGGGAATGGATTTTTCCATATCAACCACTGGGAGAGAAGGAACAGGAAATCCAGAGTCAACAGGCAGGCCTCTGGCCATGGTGAGGTTCAAGTGACCATCTCTGTCTGAGGCCTTAGGTGTGCGGGAAGGTGGGCAGACATGATTGAGGGTCCTCTGCTGCAAGGAAGGAAATTGGGCCTTTGAGATGATGGGGAGGGACTGGGAGATATCCATGAGGCAGCCTGTGGGGACTCCCTGAAGATGGGGTTGTTTTGAGTCAAGGGTTCCGAGTGTGTCCACAGGTCTAACGTACATAATTCTCTTTTATTCCTGAATTCGGGTTACTCTCACTGTGGGAATCTGTGAGCAGAGTCCGGGCCCCAACCCATACAACACAGGACCAGAAGAGAGCAGAGGCCTGAGATGAGCTGCTCCTCAGGGTGTAGGGACAGACTGCTGACAGTGGCCCAGAAGAAGACTTGAGAAGCAGTGTGGGGCCAGAGGAACAGTGCAGGGGACAAGAGGTGGCCAGAGCAGATCTGCAGAGCTTCTGAGTTTTCCCTGAGTGTTTCTAGAAATCTGTGGAATGCGAGCTCAGTAAATCTGACTTTCTGCTTCAAATGAGTTGAAGGTTCAAGCCATTAGGACCAAGGGAGGACTTCCAGACTGGTTCCCTGTGTGTCTATACATTCTGTGCTAAATAGAGTGTTTCTGGGGCATCTGATAATGAAAGTTCTAGCAGCCAGAAACAAGAGGCACTTGTAGGCAGGGGCATCTACCTCAGAAAGAGCACAGGATTCCAGTGCTTCTGCCTCAGCCTCCCCCAGAAGGCAGTTCCCTGCCCAGAGTGGGTTGGGGTGGCAACCCCTTTGCCCAGAGGTCCCTGGCTACAAGCTTGAGGACTACAGCTCTTGGAAGGCTGGGACCACAGACTCCCGCTGAGATAAGGGAGTGGTGAGGATGGGGTTCCAGAAAGAGAACCAGGCAGCCAGCCCCCTCAAGATAGCATGAAGTAGTCAAAGCAAATCTGTGCTACTGGGAGGCAGCCAACAGACCAACACCAGGAATAAGTTACAGGGCCTCCAGAGCCTCCTTGGGAAGAATTTCTTCATGCAGACTCAGTCAGTAACCTGCCCTCTTCCTGCCAAAGACAGGGTGGTCTATGGTCAGAGAAGGCAGAGAATGGTCACTGCCAAGGCAGACACGTCACATGAGTGCTCCTTGTTAGTCCCTGGGGCTGCTGAAATATTTACCGTGACTAGATCGGACACGCACAGCCAGAGTTGGAGAAACCAAAGGAACATTCCTTGGAATGCATGATTTATGGGCACCTGAAAACACTGAGATTTCCCAGCAGCGCCTGTGAAGGGGTTGATATGGGGATGGCTTCCGGCCCCCGCAGACCGGGACGGGATGGAAACCCAAGAATGGTCTCAGACATCGAGGGCGGAGACAGGCCCAGGACAACATGCTCCTTTGCCAGTTCTGGCCAAAGGTTTCACCCCAGCTCCTTGGTGGGTGAAGAGCAGTTATCACAAGACATATGCTACATGGAAATTACAGTTACGCAAGACATTCTGCCAATTTAAGGCGGTAAAAACAACCCGCCCAACTGATGAAGGCTCTGCCACATAACGGGAGTGTATGGGGGTGGGTAGCGCCTGGGTGGCTCAGTCATTAGGCATTTGCCTTCAGCTTGGGTCATGATCCCGTGGGCTTGGGATCGAGCCCCACATTGGGCTCCCTGCTCTGTGGGAGGCCTGCTTCTCCCTCTCCCACTCCCCCTGCTTGGGTCCCCTCTCTCACTGTATCTCTCTCTGTCAAACAGATAAATAAAAATCTTAAAAAAAAAAAAAAAGAATGTATGGGGGTGGGGAGAAAGTGAGCGGGGTCAGAATGTATATGGCCAGGGAATTCTACTCAAGATCGGAATATGTTGCTCTTGATGGCCAGGACGACCATGCAATCCAAAGCCATTGGAGACTTAGCAGTGCTGTCCCTTCACGTCCTCTGACATGCATAGGGGGACGTGCACAGGGACCTGAAGCGGGGTCGCCAGCAGCCATCTCCTTGGCACCTCATTAAACTAGGGATGTTCTGCTGGTTTTCTGTAGCGTCTTGCACAGTTATAATCCTAGTTGGCCTTGGATTCTGTAGTTAGCATTTCAGAAGTAGGGTATTTTTCTCAAGGCGCTATTATTCTATAATACTTTGGGGTTAGTTCTTAGTAACAACAGGTGGTTGATTCTGAGAGGGTCTTGGCCTTTGAAACCAAAGAATGGAAAATGAATCAGATATTCCAGGGTTCCTCAACTGGATTTGCTTTACTTTGAACTCTCGGACCACAGTGTGAGCTAAACATTGACCACATTGTTGGAGCATGTGGTCCTTCCTTCAAACTTCTTTCTTTGCCAGTAGATGTGGTACAATGGAAAGGTCCACGCAGGCTGAGGTATAAGCAGAGATGGCAGGAGCCATAATCCAGGGTGACCAGTAAGACCATAGAAACCTTTCCCTGTTTCCTGGGATCCCTAAAATGTCTGCATCCTTGAGCCCGAGGTCGCCTCTGTCAAAAAGTGACTGAGGACAGAGTCATCAGAGCAATTTTCTCTGTAGGCTCTTTTTAGTCACGGTCAAGTTTCTTCCCACCTCCATGAGCTGCTGGATGAAGGGACGCCCATCATGAGAAATGATGCAGGAGGAAATGAAAGAAGCTCAGGTTGTAAATGAAAGACACAGGGCTTATAACATGCCTTCTGTGTTGCTTGTTAACAAATCATAGGCTATGTGGGTCTCCATGCCCCACAGAGCCCTCCCAGAGATGTGACATTCAGGGTCCTTCTTTTCCCTAATTATACAGAAAAGTCTAGGGAAGATTCTGGTTTGAGAAAGAAGAGGGGGAAAAAAGAAGTAAAAGCATGAAAGGTCAGTGTGTACCCTTCCAGGATGTAGGTGTCTGAGGGCCAATGTCCCATGGCCCCACTCCAGCCTCACACTTACTGACTGATTGCTGATTATGTCCACTGCCTCAGGTCTTTCCTAGCACTAGGGAAGCCCACTGTGCCTCCCAGGCTGCCATCCCTTAGGCCCCAAAGACACGGGACCACCACTTCTTCACTCCATGTTCTATTCCCAAAGCACAGAACAAGACCCCTGATTTGGCCACACCCTAGAGAAGGCTTTAGAATGTCATAGGTCCTCCCCCTGGAGTCCCTACTAGTTTGGCCCTGATTTGTCCCTGCCCTCATGTGCTGGGAACATGAAGTTTATTTTACTACTTTCCCCAAGATCCCTGGGGCCCAAAAATCCAGATTTCCTCCTTTTTTATTTGCTGGAAACCAACTTCTCCCACCAAATAAAATAAAATAATACTTTTTTCTGGCTAAAGTCAGAATTCTCCTCAGTGCAAATATTTTTGCTAATCCAGAAAATTACAAGACCCATCTCTGCATTTATAAGTCTTTGGTCTTATATTTACAAATGACATTGGGAAAATACTGATGCCAACCTTTATCCTGGTTCCTGATCTTCTTCATAGTTTAGAGGTTGACCTTATAAGAATCAGGAGAGCAACGGCATCTGATCTTTCTGACAAGTCCCAGCCTTTTAAAGCAAGTCTAGTTGAAGGCCGTAGTGAAAGTGGAAATGGAGTGGTTTTCATGAGTTTGTAGCTTAAGTGAGGGAAGCAAGGTGAAGGACGAGAAACACACAACCTCAAGTTCATCCCCTAACCCCAAGTTCATCCCCCACCACCCCAGGTGGTCCCACACCTGACTACAGGCGACAGGGAAAGTCAGTAGAGGCAGGTTAGGGCCATGGAAGGGAAGGGGGAACAGAAGAAAGAACCACTCCTGCCAGGATGGGGCCAGGTAGCCAGGGCCCTTCTCCCACCCTTCACAGGTTCAAGGCCAATGCCACCACATAGGGAGGGAAGTTCTGCCCAGACTTGTTACCCTGGGAGGCTGAAGAAATGGCAGTTTTCTGATTCAGAGTAAAAACACAGGCCTTAGAAAAGTTCCCTAAACACCAGATGATGGCCTTATGATGTGTATTGTGACCTGGAGCCCTGGCCACCAACGGGCTCATTCTCACCAGGGACCTGGTCCCAATGTTAGCACTCTTGGTGGAGCAGCTTTTAAGAAAGGCCCAAGCAGGGAACCTGGAGGACCGGATGGGAAGGGGAGGAGCCAGGCCAACTGTAGAAGACTAAAAATGGTGAGTTGAGAAACCATCCTTGAAAAAGGAGGCAGACAAGCCTGGGGATGTGCAGCAGAGAGGCCCAGCAGAGAGAGCTGCTCCTTCTTTCTGATGGCCTCCCACGCCAACACATCGCGTCTCCCAGTGAGCCTGTGTTCATGAAACCCACTAAGCTGACCGGGATAAGATTCTTCTAAAGAATGGGGGCAGAGAACACTTCCACTTACCTCCATCCGCATTGGAGAAGCTCTGTGGAAACAAAAGCAGGGCAGAGCGTTACTCACATGTGGGGACACAATCCCTCAACCATCTAACCTGTCTCTCTCCCCCAGGTCCAGAATTTGACTGTGGTGCCTAAACCCAATACTCTCTTTTCTTTTGGGGAATGTGTTTGGGATCTTGAAATTTAAGGGAAAGTTTGGTCATTTCCACCTCACACTGAGTTTCTCCCGGTAGGGATTTATGTCAATTACCCAGCAAATACCCTTGGTTGTGTGGGAGAAGTGACATCGGAAAATCCCATCTTAAAATTAATTTGGTTGGATTGTTTCTTCGGTCTGGGTAGCTGGGTGACAAAATGGAAGGAAGGTCCTGAGATGTTCAGAGACTGCTGGCTTTATGGGTTCTCTCCTATGTGCTACAGGGCACCACCTGTTTCCATAGTGTTTACACTCTGTTTATTCGGTATTTATATCCATTGGATATGGTTTTTGCCTCTGGCCTTTTTGTAAAGGAAAGATTTAGATTGAAGCCACAAGGAGCAGGTCTAATCTGCTTCATAAGAATTGGATTTGGAGGGTGCCTGGGTGGCTCAGTGGGCTAAGGCCTCTGCCTTTGGCTCAGATCATGATCCCAGGGTCCTGGGATTGAGCCCTGCATCAGGCTCTTTGCTCAGCGGGGAGCCTGCTTCCCTTCCTCTCTCTCTGCCTGCCTCTCTGCCTACTTGTGATCTCTGTCTGTCAAATAAATAATAAATAAAATCTTAAAAAAAAAAAAAGAATTAGCTTAGGAATTCTGAAGTCCAAGGGCAGAGGACTTTTCAGGAACCAGGCATATGAAGGGTTTGGATAATAGGTGGATGGGGCTGATTTACAGGCTCTTGTCTGTGCTTCTCCGCAGACCAGGTGGTCCCACACCTGACTATAGGCCACTGTCAGGGTCGGAGATGGCCAGGTCCTCACACACCCGCACCGCATTTCATGGAGTGTGGGGCTCAGACATCTCATCAGTACTAACTGGCCTTGTCCCCACTGGTGCCAATTTGCTAGTTCTCACTTCCCCTGGGATATAATCTCGAGAAATCACATTTGTTTTTTATTTGTTCGTTTTTTTTTACCTTCTGAAAGTCCTTAAAGGATTTTTCTGTCTCCTTTAGTTTCTCTAGGATGATTTGCTCTTTGGCAGATATCTGGGACTCTTCACTTTCTAGCGCTTGTATTTCCTGCTCCAGCCTGGAAAACACACAAATAGAGAACAGGGTCCTTTATTGTCCTGCCACTCCTGGGTCGGAGAGCAGCTCCTTCCTGTGGGGTGACTTCCTGGCAGTCTCCGTCTCCCGGTGTAATACCAGGCCAGAGCACCCCACAGAGCACCCTGTGTGTTCAGCTCTGCCAGGTCGCAGACAGTGATCAAAGGAAAACATCCCAGAGTGACCGCCCCTTGCTCAGTGCCACTGCTTTGTGATAGGCTCGGGCGTGTCCCCCTGGAACTCTGTTAGTGTGCCCATTCTTAATCTGGCAGTAGATATTCTTACATAGCATAGGGCATAAGGGCCGAAGGAAAATAGATTCCTACTCTCCTAGTCATCTCAGAACAACTGTTCTTCTTTCTCAAAGAAAATAGGTTGCCACAGGCTAGTGGGCAATATCCTTGCAGGCCTGCTGTCATTGCCCTTAGTGGCCCGTCCTCTTCTGCCCCAAAGAAGGGGGAAGGGGGGTGGTAACTGAGACAATTGGAACTTTCTCAGTTGTCATGGCCATCCTAGGTATTTTCTGAAAGGGAAAACCGGGCACTGACAAGAGACCCTGGGAATATTCCAGAACAGTTTTAATCTGGGAGAGGTCTCAGTCGCTAATTCTTTCAATGAAATGATAGTATTAAATGTTAGCTTTTATTGAGTACTAAATCCGTGGCGAGAACAGAGCTCAGAATTCACACAGTGGATTTTATTTAACTTTCCCGATGACCTTCTGAGTAGGGAATCCCCATTTTATGGATGAGACCAGTAAGGCTTGGCAAAGTTAAGGGGCCAGTTGATTGCTACAGAGCCTTGAGGCAAGAACTCAAGCCAGAAGTCAAACTCTAGACCCTACTCCTGACCGTGGTGTTAACCTCTTACCACATGGGTTCTGTAGTATCTCGCGTAGTTCCTGCCTTGTGAAACATTGCATAAGTTGGCATCCTAGGGTGATGCTGTCATACAGCAATGTCCTAAGGGTTATGAAGGGTTGGATGTTCCCCTGCCTAAAGATTTGACCTGAACATACTTGTTTGCTCATTCAATTTTGCTTTTAGTTTCTTTCCCCTCTGTCATGCTGAAAGCTTTGCGGCAGAGTCTGTGCCCATCTGAATCTGTCCTACCACCACCCACTTCCATCTTCTAATCTGCTGGTGGGAACTGGCTAACCAAGTCTGTTCAACTAAGACCTAAGAGGAGGAGTCCAGAGTGAGATCTTCAGAGGGGTAAGGGACACCAAGCTACAAGCTTGGGTCTGTTTAGGGATACACTGTGCCCTTAGAGGTTTCCTTCTTGGACATCTGAGAAATGACCTGTGGATAGATGAGACTTTGTAGCAATTACTTTGGGCTATGAAGACAAACTCTACGTACAATCATCTTCTCTCCAAACGAACACAGATATATTTATCATTTCATTCCCGGTAGAAGTGAAAGACTTTATAACAACTTAGGTGGCCCTCCAGTAGCTAGCCTCCCATGCCAACATGGTCTACACTCTGGACAAGAGCTACTCCTTATTTGCCCATTTGTGCCCCACGTTTTTCCCTCCTCCGAGAAACCCACCTCAAAACCCTAACCATTCTTGAAGTCTCAGCACAGATACCAGCCACCCTATGAGGCTTTCACAGAGGCAGCCAGGAAATAACACTGCCCTCATTTATTAGCACATTATTTTGGCTTATCAGAGGTCTTTTCAAGTCTACTCCATGTTAGAGCCATGGTTTTCAACCGGGGTGATTTTTTCCCCCAGGTGATATCTGGCAATGTGTGCCGACATTCTGGTTGTCCATGACTCAAGAAGAGTGGGGATGGTGCCCCTGGCATCTGGTGGGTACTGGGGTCAGGGATGCTGCTGAACCCCCAACAATGCCCAGAACAGCCTCCCACCACAAAGAATTATCTGGCCCCAAATCTCAATAGTGCTGAGGTCTAGCAACTCTCAACCTCACATGACAGCACATAGAAATCATTCATCTCCCACTCTAGATAGTTCATTCATCGTAGGGCTGGAAGGCTCAAGTGCTCAATGTAACGTATGTTGGAAGAGTCAAAGAAACGAAACCAAGTTGCAAAAAGATGCGGCTCAGCCAAATGAGACGTCTAGGATTTCTGAGGCCAAGATGAGTTCTTCAGCAAGCCTAAATTTGATAGGCTGTGTGCGGGCTGAGATGCAAACAGAATCCACAGGAGATGGGGCCGAGTGTCACAGACATCTAAACAAAAAGATAGGGGCACCTGGGTGGCTCAGTGGGTTAAGCCTCTGCCTTCGGCTCAGGTCATGATCCCAGGGTCCTGGGATTGAGCCCTGCATTGGGCTCTCTGCTAACAGGGAGCCTGCTTCCCCCTCTCTCTCTGCCTGCCCCTCTGCCTACTTGTGATCTCTGTCTCTGTCAAATAAATAAATAAAATCTTTTAAAAAAAATAGAACTCCTTTGTTGTTCCAGATGTGCCGCAAAATCTCCTCCCCACCTCTGTGTACATTATTCTGGGGGAATCAAGGAAAGGGATATGAGTGTGCAACAGGAACAACACACATGGGGCATGATGATCCAGAAATGGAACTAGCTCAATGGGTAGAGGAACACTAGAGGAGGCTTCCTGAGAAGATTGGGTGATAGTACTCGCCCGCTGTGTTCTGAGCAGACTGAATCACAGAGGACAGAGTTCTTCAGCAGGTATGTGGGACGCTGGTAGAGTCTATCAGTCTCAAACATATTCCCTCCCTCCCCTCTTCACCTCTGTGGGAAGTGGATACATCCCTGACCCACTGATGTTGGTCTTGGTCACGTGCTTTCGTCTCATGGTGGGTGGGTTGTACTTCCCTGCCCCTGGACGATGGGCTCAGCCATGTCATCTGCCTTAACCACTGGGATGCAGACACAACACAGGAGACGCTTCGAAGGTGCTTGTGGAGCTGGCTCTGTCCTTGTGTGCCTTGACGGCACCAAGAGAAGAGCTTCTCTGTTCAGTGGCTGTCCCTTCAGCCTTGGCCTTGGGAAAAACACATGGGGAGTAGACCGGAGCCCAAACCAGAGTAAGAAGCCAGGCCCAGTCGGACCTATACCTGAAATTAGAGCTGCTTAGCGGAGCCCAGCCTAGATCAGCAAATACCAGTGTAGTCACTGGAGTATGAGCAATAATAAGTGATATTCGTTTTAAACCACTGAGTTTGTGGGACGCCTGGTGGCTCAGTTGGTTAAGCAGCTGTCATCAGCTCAGGTCATGATCCCAGCATCCCGGGATCGAGTCCCCCATCAGGCTCCTTGCTCAGCAGGAAGCCTGCTTCTTCCTCTGCCTCTGGCTGCCATTCTGACTGCCTGTGCTCTCTCTCTCTCTCTCTGACAAATAAATAAATAAAATCTTAAAAAAAAAAACAAACCACAGAGTTTGCAAGTAGTTGTATAGTACTATTACGGCAACAGCTGATACAGCTCAAATATTTATATATTATATGGGTACATGTTATATACATATGTATTATATGACATACACCTGTGACTATATATATCCTAATAAAACATATCCCAATAATATATATAAATTTGGAATATGTGTGTGTATAGCCCAAGAAGGCCTGAAGCTGTAAGATTAGAAAGAATATAATCCACCCTCAACATTCCTCCTCCCAGTCCTCAGAAAAATCTGGAGCAATACAGGCTCCTCTGTCATGAGGAGTTAAGATTGAGAAAATAGGAAAACATCAGTGGTAGTTGCCTCTGGATAATGGTATATTGGGAAGTTTAATTTTGTTCTTCATAATTTTCAATATTTTCCCCAATTAAAAAAAATCATATATTCCTTGTCTAACTAGAATAAAACAATAAGTAGCTTTAAAAAACAAAAACAAAAACCCTCCTTTGACCTAGTGCTGAGAAGGCAGCATTTCACAGACTGGGGCACGGGAAAGGAGCCAGCTTCTCCCGGGTCCCTGGAGGGTTAAAAGGACACACTCCAGCGTGGATTTCTATTCAACTCAACCAACACTTTCGGACCCTGTGTGGCTGGACTCGGAGCCGGGGATTCTAAAATAAACAAAATGGTGTTAAGAATGGCTCAGTGGGTTAAAGCCTCTGCCTTCGGCTCAGGTCATGATCTCAGGGTCCTGGGATCAAGCCCCACATCGGGCTCTCTGCTCAGCAGGGAGCCTGCTTCCTGCTCTCTCTCTGCCTGCCTCTCTGCCTACTTGTGATCTTTCTCTCTGTCAAATAAATAAATAAATCTTTAAAAAAAAAAAAAAAAAAAGAATGGCTGGCTGAAAAAAAGGGGTGGGGAGAGGCTGACTCTAAGTTGCTCTCGTCTCCCAGTGAAGCAGCCCCAAGTGTTTAAGAATCCTCCGGGGACGCCCACTGGATGACCGACTGTCTCCATAGCCTGCCCCCGGCTATATAGGTCAAGCACTAAAGATTTGGGTCATGATACTGCTTACTGAGAAGGGGGGGGAGAGAGAGAGAGCAAGACAGAGGGAGAGAAAGGGAGGGAGAGAAAGCAAAAAAACCTCAACTTCTGCAGTAACAACAAATGAGTTTCCCTCAAAGGGGATGAACATGGGAAAACGACAGTTTGGTTAAGTGTAGGCAGGTCCGGTCCGAGTAGCAGATTTCCCTACCAGTGCACATGTGGGCTGGGGCCAGGTCCTGAGGGCGCTGAATGGCCCAGGCCGCCATCGTTCTATGGCAAACCTAAGTCCCAGAGCTGGGGAGCGTCCCAAGAAACGGAGCATCGTGGGGTTAATGAGAGTCATCCTAGCCGGGCTAGAGATGCTCCGGCTTTGTAGTTTCATGACTGAAATCTAAGGCAGTCTTGGCTGCAGGAGTCAAGTAGATATTGCTGAGCTAAAAATAAAGAATGGGCAGGAAGTGTAATTTACACTCCAGGTTAATCGAGGCTCTTAAGGCTGAGCCAGGTGCACAGGGCAGCCTCGGACCGGCTCGCTCGGTGTCCTCTGAGCACAAAGCAACCTGTAATGGGCAGTAAGCAGAGGGAACACACTGCACCTGTGCAGGCTTAATTTACCAGAGATAAAGTTGCAATCATGGCCAGATGTCTTACACAGTCCCCCTAACCCCACTGGACTTTCCCCGCAGGAAGATACGAAAGA